>NC_134317.1:8713302-9048353 GCF_964195595.1 Calonectris borealis
AGTAAGGCAGATCTTTAACATTGCAGATGCTGTATATTGGTGAATGTTGTCTTTTTTCCCAGTAGTCACTGTGTGACTCTAGCTATTCAATCATCCAACTCTAGCTTTGAACTTTTTCTCACTGAAGGAAGTTGAGGGCCTGTTTTGAACTTTACTAAGACTTGTGTTGTAGGAGATGGCCTGAATTAGGCAATTATTTTAAAAACATACATGAGTGGCTTTGTCTGTCTGTCATTCCTGTTGCATCATGAAATACAAAGACCTAAATGCAGGCATGCTCACCAAAATAAACAAAAAACTAAATACTAATTGTAATTAAATCCACTTTTAATGTGCATGTCTTCTTATTTAAAGTACAACAATACTTTAAATAAACATTTTTCTGAATGTATTTTCCTGTCAATATTTATACATACAATATATGGCAGAATTGTTATATACTGCCACAGGAAGGCATGTCTTCTTATGGTGTTGATCACAGATACCTCCTGAGAAAAGGAAAGCGACAAAAATGGGCACCACTAGGTTAAAGCGAAGTCTTGTTTTTATGACTAGATCATATAAGAAGTCTATATACAAATGGTATTGAAAATTGTATTAAAAGACCTTGGCTCAGAAGATGATTTCCTCATTCTTTTGAGGATGGTACAGTTTCAGCAGTAGCTGAAAGAAGCATTAGCTTTTGGTGGTACAATGTTTTGAGAAGTCCATGTGAGAGTGATTTGCTGTATTTTTTGTTTATTTTTTTAATAGGCAGCTTATATTCCCTGGTCATTGAATTTCTGGTTGTGATTCACAGCGCTGTCCAAATGTCAAATTTATCTTGCAGAAGTGAAGCGCTACTGACCTTGTGTTTATAGTTCATAAAACTTTAGCTGTCATTCGTTTATATATGTGGCATTTAATCTTAATTTTATGCAATGTGTGGGCAGAAATATATAAATTTTATTATGAGGTGACCATTCATTAGGATATATACTTGTGAGTTTTAATAAAGCATGAATGTTGTAATTCAGTATAATCTGTGCAGTCTACATGGCTTGAAAACCTCAAACAAAATTTTGCATCCCAAAGTAAACATGAGTGAAAAAATAGATACCGATAAATTTTTTCCTATGCTATTTTAAAAATAATTAACAGTTGGAACTGGCTGTTCTTCAGCAAAGTTTAAGTTCAACTTCCATAACTTGAATAGATTGCCATTTTAAAAATACTTTTCTTCAAAATCAGCCTTTCACATTTACAGTACTCTCACATTTATGTATTACTACACATTCATATAGCATGGATAATAATGGTTTTTTAAAAACAGGTTTTATGTATGGATTCGCAATGTTTTTGTATGTTTAGACTGAGGTTAACCTGCTCATTTCTACTGGCAAATGAAATAACTTTTTAATTGTTAAAAAATGAAACATTTTTTTCCATATGTTTAAAAAGATAGTGTTTTTAATCCAGCACAATATTATGTCATAAAATATTCATTATCCTAGATCTATACTGAATATAAGTTTTCAAAGCCCAGTTCAAAAGGAGATGATACTTTTTTCTTTCCCAAAATTATTATAGTTAGTGGTTCTGCATTAACGTATATGGATGCTGTAGATGATACTTTCCTCTTGAGCGGTACTAGAAAAGGGACTCGCACACACTGATTTTTGTTAGGTGGGCTGGTTCAGTTTCCCTTCCACTTCTGAAGTTTCCCCAAAATCCTATTTAAGTGTGATTAATCTAAGTAAGTTTGCATCACTTCTCTGAACTGTTTCTGTTAAGGCACTAAGTACTTGGCATTCTGCTGGAATTTATATGAAAATCCTATCCGAGCAGGCTGCTAGTATCAAAGCAAATTTCAAGTCAGGATTTCTCCTTGTTCTTCCTTAAGTACCTGTTGGAGAGGGATGTGTAAGCTCTGGTTCTGACTCTTTGAACAGAACAGGCTTTCAGATTGCCTGTTTGTATGTGGTAATCCTGTAAAATTTTAACGGAATTCAAAGGTTTTTCTCCTACTAAGTGCCATCTACACCATCTATCACCTTATATCCTGATGAGTTTTCGATTTATTTTTCTAAAGCTCTGACACAGGCTGTTTCATACCTTGCTGGGTAGTGGGGTGTCTTATTCTCCACTGACTGTAAGCCATGAGCCTGCCTTATGGTTCTGACCTGCTGTAAATAATGCTGCCTTTGAAAAATCTCTTGTTTGGTGAGGAGCCTGAACTCATGATGCCAACTGCTGTCTTAATCCAGTTGTGTGTTGTAGGGACGGCACCAGGGTTATCTAAAGCATGTAAAGCCCGGTCACACCAGCGATGACTCCATCTGGCATTGCTGAGGAGTGGAGAGGGAAGGTGCTTACACCACTGACATTACACGTCCGGTGCTGATGCTTGGACTGTTGTTTGCAGTA
The DNA here is from genome assembly GCF_964195595.1 of Calonectris borealis. Classification (NCBI taxonomy): domain Eukaryota; kingdom Metazoa; phylum Chordata; class Aves; order Procellariiformes; family Procellariidae; genus Calonectris; species Calonectris borealis. Next base: position 8,715,709 of record NC_134317.1, read on the forward strand.
ATCTAGCAGCAATGTAGAGACATGCACAGGTTTTAAGTGCTCTGAATTTGTATCTAAGTTAGACACCACGAGTAGCTCAATGTAAGGAATGACACTATCTGTCTGACTTAGTGTTAAAGACCAGGCACCCTTACAGGGTATTTTGGTAGATATCACCTGCCTGTCTTGGTTTTATATTGCTGTCCTTCATGGAATATGAATGGTTTTTCAACTGAAAACACTCTCTCAGGAGTAATATTCAGGCATGTTAAATGTTGAGTATGACAAGTAAAATAGGTCTGTGAATATTCTAGCAGTTAAATCTGTTGGTGCAGCTCGTATCCATCAATAGCTTTTCCTTCCTCTGTGTAATGACTGGCTGGTTGCTCTGACAGAGGTAAATCTTAGTCAACTTGGTAAATAGCCAGTCATGTATGCATCTGACTTTATTATCATTTTCACACTTACTTGCAAATTTAATTGGTAAAAAGATTCCCCAAACTTTAGAATAAACCTGCTTTTTTGTTAATCAGCTTCCCTGTAATGCTTAATGTACGTTTCTCTCATACTGTGATTGTATCTGTAGCTGTGCTGAGACAGTACAAATAATTAACTCTTACTTGTTTATTATTTCTGTTTCTGTTTGGTTCTGCATGTGCTGTTCATATGCTAGGGAAAGTCACAGGAAAGATTTAATGCTTAGCCAAAAATATCTTGTAATTCACCTTTGCATTACTCTTTAAATATTGGGATTACAGAGCAAAGATTAAACCAAACCAGAGAGTTCATATTGTGTCTACAATAAAGGACTAACATGTAAAAGAATGCCTTTACATTATTAAAGAAAATAGGAGGCAAAGTATAGTTGGTGTGGTTTGGGAATAGAGGACTAAGCTGGACTGCTGGGTTTTGTTCTTGACTAAATTATTTACCCAGCCAGATATTGCTGTCACTGAAATCTGAAAGGAAATTTGAACCCTTCTGACTGACTGACTCTAGGCAAGTTACCTAACTTTTCCTGTGCCTTTTATTTTTAGCAAAAATGTGAAAGCTTTTAGGACAAAACCCAGGGTGTAAGTGCTGAATGATTTTGGATGTCTTGTTTCTTCGTTGCCCAACACAAAGTTTGCTAAAATGTCCTTGTTTTCCCAAGATAGAAGTTTATTGCTGTGAAACCTATGCCTGTTTAAAGTAGGCTCGGAAAAGACAGCATATACAGCCCAGTTGCTAGTTTTGAAAAACTTTTGTAATGGGCGGATATTCGTATAAGTGTAAGATACTGTTCAAGCACAGATTCCTATCATTAGCTCTTGGCGCCTAGAACAACTCAAAATTATGTTTGACTTTTTAACTGTGTGATTATAATAGTGAATTAAGTTATAACAGTAAAGGAATGTTGGATATCTTTATATCATCAGATATTCTACAGAATATAGGAATACATGATTTTTATATTCACAGTTGAAAACTGTTGTTCAATACAAGGCACATTTTTACAAGATATACATTCATCATTTAGATCTACTGATAATACACAATCTTTTAGGCGTATTAACCATTTTTCAGCCCTTAATCCTTGTTAACACTCAGGTTCCTCCAGTTTGTATTCGTATTTATATTGTTTGTAAGCAGGTCCTTAAAACAACTCTTTTAACAACAGCAGCCTCTGATAAATAATAAATAATAGTCAATAATCAAATGAGTAGATGATTGCTTACATTTTAAGTTAACAATAGCTTTTTTCTCTCTCTGTAATTTTTCATCAGTGATAGATTGGAAGATTTGTTCCCAAATGAGTTTAAAATCCAGAAGCTTTCCACTTGCTCAAAGAGGTGTGGATATAATCTGTAAAATCAAGGTGTATTTGCTCAAATTTTAAAAGATTTGTCTTTAGCAAACAGTGTTAGGAGTCAAACGCTGGAAGTGATCACCCCACCAGATATAGATTTGTCTCTCTTCCTCCCACTAGACTGTTTTCCATTTGGAGGTGCATCAGTGTAAATATCAAAACAAAAAAGCCTGTGTTTTACAGAAGAATGTGGCCTTTATTGCAAAATGAGTTACCGTATTCCTTCAGCAATTGCAAATATTGTTGGATTTATAAGTTTATTTCTTTAGCAGGTTTAATTTATGCCATTTGCAGGCCAAGCAATTTCTCAAAACATACAATGTGCTTAGTGGCATGAACAGCAAATGAGAGCTTAGGATGATGACGATTAAGGAAATCTATTACACTTCCTTTAGTAATCTGAAAATACTTTGAAATGAATCATTAGCAATGAGCTTAACAAAGGTATAAAAATACTGTGCTAGCACTGTGCTAATAAAAATACTGTCAGCATCTTTATTTTATAATAATCTTGAAATAAAAATGCTATTTAGAAGACACTAATAAAACAGGCAAATAAGGGTATTTTACAAATTACAATTATAGCAGTTATTTTAAAAATAAAGTGAACATGGATGATCTAAAATAATTCAGTTTCATTTCAGTTTCATTTTACAGTCAATCCCAGTATTAGATTTTCTGCAAGATGACATTGCTTGCGTTTGTGTCAAGTAGGATTTTTCTTTGCTGTAAAGGTAACCAGCAGATAGATCTACACTATAAGCAAAAACAGTGTCTGGTCCGGATGCAATTTTTTGGCAGAGATACGATTTTTGCCCTCTTGCTTTATTCTTTCTTCTGCCTCTTATTGCCAGTCGTCTATCTAAAGCTAACTAGGCTGGTAAGAACTATGTTTTCCAAAGTACCTGCAGCCCCATAGTGGGAGGTTTGGCCCGTGCTGGTTTCTGTTAGCCAGAGCGCACCCTGAGCACCTCTGCCCAGCTTGTCTGTGGCAGCAGGAGGGCACAGTGCTGACTTGGCCTCTCTGGGTCACATCTGTAAGAAACATGATCTTTTTTCCTTATAACCACACAACATTAAAACCTGAGTGAATTATTGTGATTGTGTCATAAAACAGCTTAGCTTCGTAACCGAGCAAGCAGGAATCTTAGATGTCTCCTATACCCACAGGTTATATTGCGTTTGTATAACTGGTTAGGGGTCCTGCCTTTTCCCCTGCCCAGCTATGGATATAAAAGGACCTGACATACCTTCTTCTCACATTGATAGAATCCCCTGTCATGCACAAGTTTTCCTGCCCTATGTGGCGTTTTTGCTCATGATGAAGGTAAACTGTCCTTTCTTTCTGAAGAACAAATGGAATTTCTAAAGCTTTGGTACTGTGAGATGCTGCTGTTCAGCACTTACCCTGCATTCCCTGCATGTCCAACCCAGCCTCTCTCATGTATCAATCCGGACTTTTTTGTTGTTATTGCCCTTTTCCCCTCCTGGACATCTAAATTGGTTTTTCAGAAATCGGTCTCCTGCATTGTAATGGTGTATTATAAGATAATGATTGTTTTCTTTCAACTTTTTATAATATTTAATTAAGGATTCAAAAGGATCTTTTTCTTTGTGTTGATTCTTGCTTAGAGGGGGAAAAAAGTCCCTCAGGGGAACTACTAAATTATTTCTTAGTAAGGCAGGCTTGTGAGGCTTTGTTTCCACCAGATTAGCTAAAATACATGCTGTCTGTTCACTTAAGTCACAGGGCCCTGATTCTATGAAATGAACTGTTAAATTCAATGGAATGACTTCTGCCCAAAGTTACTCAATTTTGCAATAATTCATGCTGGTACAGTTTGAAGCTGGTAGACACAGTAGTTTCCAGAGTCATCTAATTTTTCTGCATTCCACTGACATAAACTCAGAATCTTGCAAAATGCAAGTATTTCCCAAGGTTTTCATAGTAGACCTTTATGTCCAGTATCTGTTCTGTAATTCCAGGAAAAAAGTGCTTAACTAGTTCATGACTGAAGAATTTTATTTGCCAAGCCCAATTCTCTGAGATATCTTCAAATAAATGTACGTATTCTTAAAGTGATCTTCCACCTTCACGGTAGCACAAATTGCATGGATAAGGTAACGGTTTATAGTAAACTGTTGATATTAATATTACATCTAATGTTCATTTCTAAAGCCAGAAATGTAGGCTCTGTATGTTATGTTTGCTGTTCCTTGGCTAAACTTTTGCGTAGTGAATGTACCAGCCTTCTTTTCTCTGCTGTAATACTGTTCTACTTTGCACAGGTTGAGGAGGTTGAGGATCTGTCCCCTGAAATTGAAATCCCTTTTTATATAGCTGAGCCTATTTCATTCATATTCCAAAGGATGATGGAATATGATCTACTGTTTGGGTGCATGAAAACTGATTAAAATTGCATCTTCATGTATTTATTCTGAATGCTGCTTCTGAAAGGTGAAAGCACAGAAACGAAGGTCTTTTCTTTATAGAGCACAGATGGCAAGGATTTACATTTCTCAAAGCTTTCATGGTGTCTCAGACCTGATCACAGAAACAGCCCTCCTTTTGAAGGGAAAGAGGGAGTTAATATTGGAGCATTTTTTCTGTGTCTGATGAATCTTTGGTTAAAGCTTCACTGGTATTTATTATCATTATAAAGCTGTTATGAAATAGAAACTGTTAAATCAATTTTCAGAGGAAAATCTGAAACAAAGCCACAAAGGTATCCCATGACAGTGCGAAGTCTTGAAGAGGGGATGCTTGAATCTCAGGCTGAAGTGTTAACTGCTGGATCTTCCTTTCTGAAGCAAATGTGGTTTGAGTTGATTTTGTTCTCTGTTTTAGATATTGTGGAAAAAGTAAATCCTAAGTAGTCATGTGAAATATTTTTACAGAGGAAAAATATCCCTATAGGAAACACTGATGAGCTTCCCAATAAATATTACTGTAATAAATGACCTAACCTTTGTTTCATTTTAGTCATGTCCTACGAGAAGTAAAGAGGGTAGTGTTCAACTAGTGCATTATTTAGAGATTTTTGGAGTACATTTTGAAAGCCTCATACAGAGCTCTGTCCACAGGATTCCCATTAAACAGAATGGGAGCCGCATGGCTAAAATCCTGCAGAGCAGTTTGAAAATGTATCCCGTGCTGTGCTGAAGATAGATGATTAAAGAATGAGTGCTTGAATGGGGAGGATGGAGTGATGTTGTGATTCTCCATTTAGGGCTATAGTTAGACTAAAAATCCTTCTCTAAACCCTTCTTAAATGATCTTCTGTGAATAATGATCTTAAATGATCTTCTGCTAGCTAATAGCTCTCCTGTTTTTGCAAAAGAAATACCGATACATTACAAATAATTACAATAAACATTTGCACCTTAGAAATGTCTAGATGTCCTTTCACTTCTCTTCTCTTTATGCTTACCTTTTTTGTTGCTGTTCCACTTCATTCTTTTTCTGTTTTCTTACATCTTGCTTACATTTTCATGTCCTTTTTTCTTCTCCTCAAAGTTCTCTTACATCTTTTATGCTACTGTTGCCTTTATTTCTGGTCTCCATGTCTTGTGCTGTTCTCTTCCACTTCATTCTCTCCTTAAGATGCTTTCTCAAAATTTTTTCCTCTGCTTTCCTTCTCTGTTTGTATTTCCTTCTTCTCTCTTCTCTTAATCCAACTCTTAGTTTGTCCAGTTGCTCTACTTTGTGGGCCAAAGTAATGGGATATGCTTTTCCAGAGCCCTTTACTCTCCCCTCTATTCCTTTTGTTTTCCATGTTGATAGCTGGCCATCCCTCTGAAGTGTTCTTTACTATTCTCACTGGATTTCTGGCATCATACAACTTAACCTCCTGAACCTATGAGGTGAGAGAGATTTCAAACACTGTGTCGATACAGGGGCAACATTCTGCATGACTTCAGCAAGGGGAAAATGGGAGCAGGCAGTAGTGGAAGCACATAGATGCAGCAAAAAGCCAGTGTTCTTTCTGTATATTTCGGTGCAAATCCTACATACAGAAACTTTCCCCTGCTTTTATTCAGCTCGTCTCCAGGATAATGCAATTTAAAGAGATGGGCCTCAATAGTGACGAATTTGGTATTTTGAGCCTGAGCATTCTGGTGTGGTTTTTTCCTGTTGTTACTTCACACAATGGATAATGGCTGTGACAAAGTAATGTGTTTGGAAATATATGAGGAGTGCTTTATGGCGCTTAACATAGAGGCATGAAAGTGTCCCTGCCTTTTTCTTTTCTTTTTTTTTTAATGCAGTTATTCTTTCTTTCTTCTTTCATCTCATTTGCACCTTGATATTCTTTTTCTTTCCTTCTTTTTCTTATCTTCTTTTGCTTTTGTTAGGCTTGCACACATGCAGAAAGGGAAAACATTAGAAGTTATTAATGACAAAATATATCTAGGTCCTTCTTGGTTTTTTTGTGACCAGTTCACAAATAGTTTAATTCAGCCCTTCTTGTTTGTTGGCATCAAAGCTGATGATGCTGTATGTGATGCTATTCCAGCCCTTTTCTGTGTGCATTGTCATGTATTTTTATTGCCTCATTATCAACTGCTTGTTTGTAGAAGAGCTGTCAATATAATTTTAGAGAGACTACCCCTACCTAATAATACAGGTAATTAAGCCCTTGGAGACCATTATTCTAACCATATATTACTTGTTTAGGCCATTTTGCTATGTTGCTAGGGTTTGGAAATCTACAACCAGTAAGCTTTCATTCTTCTGTCTCCGACATGACTTGTTTTTGTGGTTGTTTTCTAACCACCTGAAATTTAAGACTGGAAGAGTAATTGCTTCTACATCTTTGTAATAGATATGTATTGCTGTCTGAATCTGTCCTCCAGAAGGGTAAACTCCTTTTGAGCAGGGCGGAATTAGAATAGGAAACTGTGTTGTTCCAGGGCAGTGCTGCAGGAAACCCGCACAGAAGGAGGCATTCTTCAGGCTCAGGAGAAGAAACTTGGCATTCACTATCCTGGCAGTCATTCCTGATCTACTTTGGGGAAAAACATATGGAGACATTTTATTTATATATTTTTCATTCCGTAAGTTGGTAATTTGGAGGGTAATGTGAAGGGTTTGTTGTGTGAGAAGGTCCTAGTCACACAGAGAGGGTATCAGGGCATCACCTGTTTATGAAGGGTACAGGGAAAACATTCAATCATAGCTGATCAGCCAAGAACTGTCTCATACCCTCTGTTTGTGAGTGTCTGTCTGAACGTCCAAAGCAAGCTTTCTGCTGAGGAGAAAAAAAGAAAGACAAATTCTAGATATATCTACAGCAGCACATTATCCCTGTTAGGAATTAAAATATTATCATATTATTTGTAGCACAGACATCCCGTGAAATATTCCTACACATTTCATCCATCTTTGCTGATTTTCCATGTAGAGACTTTCAGGAAGTCACAGCTGAATTGAAAATCTCAATTTTTTTCTTTTCTTATTGTAGTCTTTATCAGCTGAAATTTGGAAAGGCTGAAGTCCAGAAAGTCAAAAGAAATTATATTTATTAAGACTCCGTGTTGTCTTTAAAAGTACTTTTAAGCGAATCTCAGGGTTGGGAACCAGAGTCATTGTTTCTTGCTGTTCACTTGATTGTTACTGTTCTTTGTATTTGTGAACATCAGAGGTGACCCATTTTGGGGGGATCCAAGTTCAAAGTGGGAAACTTTCCTGTCATACTTGAGTCCTGTGTAGTTACATTTGCAGGAGTTTGGCCTTTGAGCCTTTGCAGTTGGCTAGTGCTACCTTGTGAATTTGATTTTTGATGTAAGATTTAGGTTATTGAACGAAACCAGGAGTGGTTTCTTGAATGTTTATTTATTTTAAGTCCCATTATCTCCATTAGTAGTTAGTTTTTAAAAGACATTAAATTTAAAAATAACATTTTAAGGGAAAAAGAATGCAAGAATTTAATAAATTTTACAGTCTTTGCCTCTGAAGGCATCAGGACATGTTGCATGGTGTTAAATATAATGAAACTTTCTGAACAACTTTAATGGTATGCATACTTAGTAGTCACTTAATCAAAAGAATTATATATCTTTCTGTACAGCAGTAATATGCATGCTCACTAGCCACTTAATCAGAAGAATTATGTATTTTAAGTGTTTTGCAATTTTTTAATGCTAAACAATTGTAGAATGGTGAGATATAAATATCTCTCTATATCCTCCCACAAATCCTCCAGGTTTCATTTTAGTGCAGAAAAGCAGAAATGTCAGAATGATAAAAAGACAAAACAAAGCTTTTGATACCATGCTTCATTCCAGATCAAACAGTTTGTTTAAGGTTATGCGAGCACTAGCATAAGCTATTCATATGAAATGTGTGAAACATTAACATATCAGTAAAGAGATAGCAAAACTGCCAATTTATTTGAAGATACTGAAATCTTTTTTAAGATACAGAGCTCAGATCACTGATGGAAAGAGCTGAAGATTTGTACAGTCATACCAACAAAACGATATAGAGAGGACACGTCATCTGCTGCTTAGACCCATCAGGGTGAAGAGTTGGCGTCCTGGGTTCTAACAATCACTGGTATTGGCCATGTTAGTTAACCTTGCTCTGCCTCACCTGTGTTCATCTGTGAGATGAAAACTCAGTATATTATGTTAACTTGCATATTCACAGCACAAAAGCTGTGGAACTCAGACCTGTTACGAGCAGTGACTTAGTATATCCTGGGGTGAGGCCTCACATAGCTGATCTTTCTAATAGAATAACCATGTTTGCTAGCACCTGGTGCGTTATGATAATTAAAGCTAGTGTGATTTGTCAGTTAGAAGAACAAACTCAACTTTGTGATAGATGATCCGTGGATTTTTACTGCAGTTGTTCACTAACTAGAGAATGTTAATACTTTGCAATGGATTTCCCAGTCGTGTAAATTAAAAAAGTGGAACATGTTATAGTCAAGAAAATACTATTATTTATTGGTTCCATGAAGTTGGGATTTTACTTACAGAAAACCATATCCACCCATCTTCACAGGGTATTGCTCACAACAGTGGAACCGTCTTAAAACTCCTATAAGATTTGCAAAGAGGTGGAGCTATGAGGAGAGTGAAACAACTTTATATTACGTAGAGTTTAAGATTGGAGTCCAGAATCCAATGGCCTAAGAAAACCTTCAATGGGGAGTCAGAGAGGCTGAAAACAAATCATGATAATTTCTGCAGAAGAAAAAAAAAAAAGTCCCTCCTCTTTTTAGCTTCCTTCCACCTGCTGTCTGTACTCTGGACAGCACAGGTTGGTGTCTACCACAACACTGCGCAGTCTGAGCCTGAAAGCTTCGTGATGGGCTGTGTAGCATAAAAATACATTGTTTGCATTGTGGAGGGTTCTGCAAATGCTTGTGGATGACAGAACTCATTTTCATCTTGCATTTCTCTTGTACCTACTTCAACCCCCCAAATGCTGCCTCCCTCCACATAACATCTTTGCTATTCATGGAAAACACATAGAAATGTATGTAACTATGTCAAGGTGGTCTTGGTACCCCCCTGTAGAAATGTAGAAAACAAAAAAAAAAGTTAAAACCCCATTATTTGAAATTGGAAATATTTGCAGCCTGATTGTGTAGTTGTCTGTAATTTTTCTGTTGCTTTTAATTATGCTGAAACACTGTGACTATTTCTGGTGCCTCCAGCATGAATAGAGTTTGAACTTACGAGCGTATGTTTAAACTGACAAGAGAATTAGCTTTCTGTACGTGTCTGGCTCTACCTACTTACAGTTAATCTGTCCCAAGGTCCCAAATATGTTACTGGGGAATTGTAGGAGGGACAGTCCTTTCATTTGAAAAATTCTTCCAGTTGCCTGTGAGAAGCTTTTCTGTGAGGCTTAGTCTTGGGCTGTTTTTTTGCCTGTAACTTAAAAAATCATATACGGGGCTGGTGATGGAAGACACCCATACAGTCCATATGGCATTTGTCTACCTGTCAACACAGAAATAAACATTACCACTGGTTTCTATTGCAGTTCAGAAACTTTTTGCTGTAGGTGTAAGTTTGATGAGTGAAATCTGTATGGCTGAAAGAGGCAATGGAAACATTTCCAACATTTCCTGGCTCAGATGGTAGTTAGAGCGGTTTCAGAGAAATGTCAGGTCTGCCATTGTGTGATAACAGAATTCAGACTTGTGTGGGAGCAGTGGTATGCCAATGCTAAGGTCTTTCAAAATCCTACCCTAGTTATCTGAGGTTCAAGGCACATACTCACGTTACTTTAAGGATACCTTGAAAATTTCCAGTGGATTCAATGATCGTTCAATTATGTAAATGTTGTGCTCAGTCTTTCAATTCTGTGTAATTTTCAAGCGGTGGTATGGTCTAGCGGACAGAGCACCTGATTAGATTGTCCATTCAAAAGAAGGATCCTTCTCCACTCGTGTAGAGCTTGAGACCCATTTCATTCCAGCATGGCCTTGTGATAGTTGCCGTTCTCATGCACAAGATACTTTATTTTACGTGCTACTCTTCTTTAGATAGCTTGCCCTTCAGGCAACAGTTTGTGTATGCTTTGAGTATGTTTTTAGAAGGAGAGTTTAGCATGAATATGTGAAAAGAGCGTGACTTGTGCACTTTGGATTTGCCACTCGCGAATGCCACAGGGTTGAACTGGCTGCTCAGAGCCTGTGGTGGGGAAAGGGCCGTGATGGTGCTGCAGGAGGATTTGCCTTGGTATTTCTGGATTGATAAGCACCTGTACTGATGAACAGAAAGAATACACATAAATTATACATTATATGTGTGTCTTCTGTTGCTATTATGGAGGATATTATTACTTTATTTTCCAACTGAAATATTAAGGATGGATATTGTGCATTCTGTAGGCTTTGCCCAGCACACTGCTATAAGGCATGTACCAATGTCATATCCTAAGCAGAACTGAAAATGCGGAGAAAACCCCTTGGGGTTTAAAGCCTCAGCATTTCCCATCTGTCAGTTCTCTTTTTAAGTTTATCACGTATCTGTTTTCACTTCTCTCTTTGCTTTTTTAAATCCATTTTCAGTATCTAAATTCTTTGGAGAAGCTTGTGTCTGTCTCCTGGCTACCTACCCGTTTGAAGCAATGGCCTAACAGCTTGCTGCGGGCTCTCTGCAGTAGGTGCACTGAGAACAGTGGGCTTGGACACAGCCCCAGGAAGGAGGGGCCACTTCATCCTGGGGATCACCATGGCTCATGGAGGAGAGCAGAGGGGTGGCTGGCAGGTCACTGCACAGTCTGGAGATGAGCCTGCAGATCAGGGGGACAGCTGAGGAGAGCAGGCAGCCATATCTAGAGGTAATGGAAATCCTTGGGGCCAGAGGGGAGAAGGCAGAGTCTGCAGTTCAGAAAGCTACTAATTTAATTGAAACCAGGTAGAAGGAAAGACATTCCTGCAAGGATGCAGTGAACAGGAACGGTTGTTCAATGAGCTCTCTTTATTTCTGTTATGTCTTGTAAAGCCACTTTCATATTTTTCCTCCTTAAAAAGATTTGATGTTTAATCTAAAATCTGGATTTTTTATTTGTTCAGGAAGGGGAATTGTGTGTGTTTGTTTACTTTGAAGCCTTTTGGTAGCTTGAGGAACTCACTGTAAAAAGAAAGTCTAACCTGATCCATTGGAGAGCTTTGAACGGAGCGGTGAGGGAAGTGAGATGCAGGTAACCCCAAACCTGAAGTTTGAAACTACGTACGAGTAAGCAAACAAATTTATGTGGGAGCTGAGTCAGACAAAAGCTTTTTGTTTGGCTGGATTGTGGCTTTGGAAAGAGAGCTGCAAGGCTTGCACAGAGGCACAGAAGTCTGCCACCAAAACCAGACAGATTGCAGTCTCCAAAGAGACAACCAAAGTCCAGCTGGCGAAAAAACCAACTGATTCACAGCTGAATCAAGAGCTGAAAGAGCTGAGAAACCACATGGAACCTGTTCCTTGGTCCATGATCAGGCGCTGGGGAGGGTCAGACAGCTCAAGGAGCTGAAAGCCAGGCCACATATCCAGGGAGGCTGTAACCAAAAATAGAAGTCAAGAGATTGAAACCGGAGGCTGCCTAGGAGAGAGGCAGGAAGCTTCACTGTCTCACAGATAGGAGCTGGAAGAAAATACCCACCTGAGAATTTTGATTACACAGAAGTAAGTTAAGCTAAAGATGGAGAACGGTATGTTATTGATTTTTTTTCTCTAAGACTTTAAAAATAGAGTCTTGCACTTGTTGCATGGCATAAGGAGATGGAAAAAGCTGAAATACAAACCTCAACTGCTGCAGTAAGATTCTGTAGAAATCTTTGGACACGTCTCCGTGAGACTGTAAGTCAGTATCAAGTTGAAGGAATTCTTGTGACATGCATTTGAAATAACCACCAACTACTGTCACCTCAGCTTGAGGGTGATGAAAAGGGAAGGTGATAGCACCCAGCAAAAGGTAGCTGCCAGCCTGTGGAAATCATGAAGGAATTAGATCAATGGAGAAGGGGTTGAAACCATCATGCACCTTCTAGAGCTGGAACAACAGTGTGCTACCTGTCTCTTGGAGGGAGAATCGTAAAAAGGGCTGTGTGGGACGCAGCTGAACAGAGCACGAGCTATAGAGAGTATTCCCTATGCTAGAAGGGGAATCAAAGATCAGGATATAGGGGAAGGATTTTTTTTAAGGAAAGCTTGCTCTGCCAAGGAATGGTTTTAGGTCTGGGGAGATCGAACCCCTGTAAGGGATATGCTACAGAGGACCAGAGAAGAGAATGGGTTTCCTCTGCAGTGAGACAGGACATAAAGGCATGTCCTACACAGTTGAAGGTTGGTCAGAGAAAATCTTCTTCACGTGTGAAATTACTGTGGCAGACTGTGAGAAACACCTCTCTCAAGGAAGGAAATCAATAAACCTAACTGAAAGGGGTCTGAAAGACCTTTTGGCGAAGTGGGAAATATGTGGGGAAGGTTCTGCAGAGTTGGAGGGCTGAGAGAACTCCTGTGCCTCCTTGCATTAGTGTATTTGAGGAACGATTAATTCCTGTATGGTCTTAAAATCTGTTCTTGGGGAGGACCCCAACAAAATAGCGTAGGGCTTTGGTCCATTTGAAATGACAGAACTGGGAGAGGCACAAAGCTGGCAGGTTTTCTGACCATGTCCCAGCATTGCTGGGGGACGTCACAAAGGAGGTGCCCATTTATGAAGGTGATGGTCCTGAGAAAATTGGGAGGAAAGTCAGGAACTTGATTGCCTTCCAGTGATGCGTCAACCGCAGCAGGGTCTGTCTCACGTGGCCTGGATGAAACTGCACTCGGGCACATGCCGTAAGTTGCAGCAGCGGGGCCCGGCAGGAGATAGAGGCAGCAGAGCTGTCAGAAACTTAGTATCAAGAAGCCTTAAAAGCAAGTCTCCTACAGCTCAGTGGGTCCTTGCAGACAGGTCCTGGCTTACAGACAAGATTTGAGTTGCAGCAAAAATACAGAGTAAGCTTCCTTCTGCCATCTTGGACGCCTGAGCATCTGTGCCCCGTGTGCTGCTCCCTGGGCAGGGAATGATGTTTCCTCCTTTCTAAAGATTCCTCTGGCCCCCTTGCCCAGAAACACACACAGAAACAAAGCCAAAATAAATAACTACATTGCAGTTGGATTGATTTCTTGGTAATCTCTCAACAGCTCAGGACAAATTACATTTTTTGAATGTAGGAATGACTGATTTCATTTCAGGAGGAATAGAGCAAGGACCTGTGGATCATAAATTCAAGTCCTCGGCTCTTGACCCTGCTGTGTAATTAATTTCATAAACTGCTCAACTCTGACTTAAAACTGTTTAGGTTTCTCATCCCGTTACTCTACGTGGCAGGTTGGTTCAGAGTCTCACTTTTTCAATGATTAAAAACATCCTAATTCTAACCTAACTGTATTTGTAACCACTATATTCCCATCTTGTTTTGTCAATCATTGGCCTTAGGTTGATGTAGTTTTCTTTCTCATTTTACTTTTTCTCCCTCGTTCTTTTGTGGAAGTCATACCTGTATAAGCCCTTGGTCTCTTAAGTTTAGCAAGATAAGTTGTTTAGTCTCTTCTCATGACACAGACTCTCGATTCCTCTAAACAACCTCAGAGCCGTCTCTTCACCAAATCCTCTCTGAACGAGACGCTCCTGGACACTGGTGATTCTAATTGCAGATAAAATTTCAGATGAAATCTTGACAGTGCTTTCCACAGTAGCATAAATATTTTATGTTCCTTAAACTCTTATATTCCATGAACAGATTCTGGTCTCACAGTGCCTTACTTCTTCTTCTGTTTAATGCTTTGAGAAATTTATCCTTAGGTTAGGACTGGTGGAGGACTGTTTCCCTACTGTAAACTGACATTTTGTCAAGAAACTTAAGAAGCTTCTGTCAGACATGGGTTTCATTTATTTTTCCCCTAAAGAAAATAGGTTTTTAAAAAAAGAAAAATTGAAAGGAACACTTCAGTTTTACAAAAACTTCAATTTCCTATTCAAATAATAGATATAACAAAAAATGTAATGGTACTAACTGAGATACTTCAGATGAATAGACAGTAAATAGAACATTGAGGAAAGGGGAAAATAAGTGTTCTTAAATAGTGATTGAAGAATGTAGGCTCGGGAATAGTGAGCTTTAGAGACTGTTTTTGCAGATTGTAACAGCTTGATAGTTACATAAGATGCACAGAATCCTTGGCAAAACAGGTTTTTTAGCATAGGCCAGCAAGCAGGCAGAATACACGCGTGGGGGATAGCTATTCTTGATGTGATGTTGGGGTGGGTCCATCTAGGATATTAGAATCATGACCAAGAGAAGATAACCTTTCGTGGTTACCAGAAGGGGGAGAAATATAGGTTGATGTGTAGAAATAGCCTTTCATAAAGCTCCTAATTTTTCTGCTTCACTTCCAAAATTTACGTGTCCTTTGGAACCCTTGTTCAGGGAGCAAAACATGGGATTTCAAGTTAAATTTATAAAGGCTTAACCATTCTTGCATGCTTTAAAAGAATTTATACTAAATCTTTCTGGCATGTACTGTCACTGTGGAGAGTATTATAGATCATAATATAACAATCGCTTTTCAATTAAGGTGCCATGAATTCATGCTTCAAAGATTCTAATTTATAAGAAACAAGTCTCGACTATTATCCTGTGCCATGTTTGGTTAAGCAATCCTTCCTAAAAATGGACAACTGGGATGCTAGTGAAGAAGCAGCAGCCTATAAACTGCAAGAGCACTGGCCATCAGAGCTTTGCAGTAAATTTGACTGTAAGCAGATTTCACCTCCTTGTTTGACAGAAATTACTTTCCTCTTTCCTTTTTCAGATATTCCATGGGTACCTAAAGCTTGTAAGATCCTCTCGGTGCTGGTTTTCTAGTGATATGACCACACAGACATTGTCTCTGTTATGCCTGCGGTTCAGCCTTATCGCTGTCAGCTCTTACAAACTTATGTAATAGCTGCAAACAATGAAACAACAAGTCTCAACTGTGTTTAGCTGAGCTCTTTGTCGTGTTGTAAAGATTATTCTGTGGCATAGAAATCTGAGTGCTGTTGGGAGGTGTTTCTAATTGCCACATGAAGCTGTGTGCTCGCCAGTCCCTATAAGGCTGTTCGACAAGATGGGCCTGTTGTCCAAAATAGACTGTCTCAATTTGACTGAAAATGAAATGACCTATTGAATTTAAGAATTCTTCATAATTTTTCTGAGCTGGTTTAACTGATGATACTAATATGCAAATAAACTACACTTTCATTAATACTGTTAGACCTAAACTGAAAAACTCTGATTTTAGTGAGAGTTGAATCTATTCTTTCTCCCATTTTTGCTTGTTTATTAATTCATAAGAACTTTATGGAGGACTTGAGTTGGAACTGTATATGCATATATAAACATAATAATTAAGAATCCTATTACATCATTAATTTAAAAATGAAATTATGAGCATCTTAAGAAATGAAATCTTTTAGTGAGGACTGCACAGGAATTTATATTACGAACTAAAATGATTTGTTCTGTTGTGTAAAAGGCATCTGATTAAGGTCAGCCTATGAGCAGAAATGGTTCCAATCTGCAACTGAAAAACTGCACCACTGTCTGCACTAGAGATTAGAGCTGGCTTGTTTTTATTCACATTTGGTCAACAGATGGTCCAACTATTCTGTGGGCATTCTGGCAACGTAGAAGTCTGCACATCAATGACAAAAAAACATCATACGAATAAGTAAAATGTCAGTGTTCATCTGAGTAGAATGAATACCTAGTGTAGGCTTCTCGAAAAGTAGCTAGCTGGCTGAACTGAAAGGAGAGAAGCTAGCAAAATATCATGTTATTGCTAAATTAGCCAATACCATTCATTCTGATAAGACTGAAAGAACAGAAACGAGGCTTATATAAAAGATAATGTTATTGGCCTTTGGCCAGAGCAGTTAGCTAATATTTGCTGTCTCGCTGGATTGTTACCTTAGAAATAAAAAAACATTTGATACGCTGTGAATAATTCTTCTGCTCAATTGCATTTGCAAAGAATGGTACACAAAAGTCATGTTTCCCTAAACACAGTAGAAATAAACAAGAGCAGGCAGTTTCTGGTCTGATATGCCTAAGAATACTGGCGCTTTTTTCAAGGTCGCAGTTTTAATATACAGCGTATCTGGCAATATGGCTTAAGTTATTCCTCTCTCTCTCCTGCCTTCGTGTCACCCACACACCCATGCCACAGCAGTTTCCCTTCTCCAGCCCCTGTTCCAGCCTGGCTGTTCTTCCAACTCTATCAAGGGATGGAGACAACTTCAAAGGAAAAGAACAGAAAACGTGAAAGTGAGCGTGAGGAAAACTGTTGCATCCGCACAGCTGAAGCTGTACAGGAATGAGAATTTGCATGAGGAGATGGGGAATGGGAAGAAGCGTGAGGACCTTCAGCTGGAATTGGCATTCAGCATTTTTTTGTTGTAAAACCCAGCAACTTTGTTGTTGTGTCCATCAGTGCTTCTCTGGCTTTTGATCCCTTTCCTCCTCTTACCGGTACTCACAGAGCTGAAACCGGCTGTAGCCCCACACCCTTTCTTTCTGTCAGCCTCGGTGACATCTCCTAAGCCCATGGGTTTAATTTCTGATCTACCTTGAATGGGACCAGTGTTTCCTAGGTGGCTTCAGTTATCTTCCTGTTGTGCGAAGGAGCAGAACTCTTTATTCTGTTCAGCCTCCATTCAGGAGGGTTAACGTTATTACCGGTTTTAACATGCTTGATGAATGCATGTAGATCAAAGACAACTTTTGATGGTGTCTATTAACACCTTTTAAAATGAAAGTGCAAACCTTCCTTCTTTCACTGATGGAACTGAAGTTGATTACGTTTTCATGAGATGGTAGTTCCAGATTGTAGCCTACACTTGCTTTTTACATCCCTTTGAAAGGGCAGAGAAGGGTGAATGTGTTCAGCAGCTGTGCCTCTATAAACAAATGTACTGGCACACACTGCTGCACCTGTAACATAGAGAGTAAATACTAGTAATGTATTTGACAGTCTGTCTAAATTACACAAAACTGACAATTGGCTAGAAATACAGCAGTCGTTTTTTTTTTTAATCTGACTGATTTTGTTCCTAAATGACAGTAATTTTATCATGGTGTTTGGTTACACTGTTGACAAGGTGATGTCTTTTGCACACATTTGTTTTTAATTTTTGTAGCTGAGCTCCAGTAGGATTTTAACAATACAACTAATTACTGTGCATATTCAAAAGATAAAAGAGTGCCCTTAATGTGTTATTCATAACATGGAGTATGAGAACATTGTAAGGCCAGGATTGTCTTTAAATATTAATTTTGTGGTAGCCATGGATGCATTAGGCTCTTGTAAAGAACAAAAACACTGAATGCAACTCTTAATTTTTTTCCGTACAGTTGACTTTTATAAATATTTTCATTCTCTAGAATGGAGGAGACAGTGAGAAATCTGCTACAGAGCCAAGGATCCCCAGGCCAGAATGGAGAAGGAACTGTCAATATCATGAAGATATATCAGGTATTAGTGACTTACTAGCTGTTTTCTTGTGATTGAGAAAGTCTTTAAAACTAAAATTGCACTACTGAGGTAAATGTGTCAGGCATTGTTTTTCTATTTGTTTATTAGTTATGAATACTTGTAAGTGGTGGTTGGTACCATCTACATTTTTTCAGGTGTTTTCTCACCACAGTTTAAGGTTTTTCATTTTTATTGTCATTGTTTTATCTGCAGTTGTTGCTCCTCACGGTTAACAGGGGACAGAGAAACTAGTTTTGAAGACTATTAAAGCACTTAATATTTTAAGTAATATATACCAGCATCTCTAGAAAACATAGATGGTTTTGACAACTTCACCTTCAGATTGTGATGGGTAATTTTATCCACTTATATTCTTACTGAGTGTGAGGTTTCCATATCAAGTTCCATGGTTTCTTATCACTGCTTACGGCAGGTGTGTTTTATCAGCCTCACTTGGGGTAGAGAGAGAGTGTCTCAGGACAGAATTTAGGGGAGCAAAGATTTTAGAGGTTTTTCAAAGGGAACCAGGTCTGTTTATGCTGTTTGTAAGAAAGGAGAGTTTTACATTTTCCTAATGTACTACTGTATTCTGGAAGCAGTGAACCTGAGGTGGTGGAAAGGCTTTTTAAGTGTCTGGAAACAGGAATGAGATACATCCCAGTTAATCAGATAGTCTGGACACAAATTCTTAAAAAAAACGCTTAATGAAGTCAGTCCTATCCTGTATCTTTTTAAACAGAATAAGCATTCCTTATAAAGATATAAAATGCTGAAATAATATATTAAGGTCTATACTAGGTAGCGATCCTTCAGATAAAACACTTCTCAAAAATTCTCATTATATTAGTCCATTCTTGCAACTGATGGATCAAAAATACAGCAATATAGCTAAACAAAAATGTATATTAAAGAGTATTTATCACTGTAATTAAATTTTCATTTTAAGCTTGGATTGAAGGGAAAAGAATCTTTTAGATTAACCTTCCAAAAAAATCAATTTTTCTTGTTAAAATGATAGCCGGTAAAATTTAATTTCAGGACAAATTAAACTTTTTGTTGAAGTTATAATAGAACATTGTGCTTTTAGAAACTGATGATAAAAGTGTCTATATTTTACTCACTACCCTTTTGGGATGCAAAAATGAAACTCAGTTCCCTCCTCTTGGTTCAGAGTTTAAATCTATGCTTCCTGCTCACTCCTGCCACCATACAGTGGGTGTTCTGAAGTGGGCTTGGTGTCAGTCTCTCCTTCGGGTGGATTACTTGTCTGTCTGTTTATAACAGACAGCTGGAATGATTTTATTATCTGCTTTTCTGTATGCTGTCTTACCTTGGAAACCACGATTAGGTTTTAGCTTCTTTGGGTTTTGTTTTTGCACTTTCAACAAGAAAAGCAATAAAGTATTTTGGTTTCAGTTGAACTGAGGGTTTGGGTGTTCTTTATTTTTCTTTTGAGCTGGAAAAAGATTAGCTATGGAGTCTTTTTTAAATTTGAAATTTTGTGTGCTGCTGCCCTAGAGGGGAGATAAACTAGTCATTCGAATTTCAGTGCTTCTATATTTCTGTGTGGTTTTTCCTCCATGTTTTATTTGTTTCTTAATTTTTGAAAAAAGAGAGAATTTGGTTTGGTTTTGTTTTGTTTTGTTTCCTGTGGGGCCATACTGACATAGGCGTTTGTTGTCTCCTGCCAGCCAGGAGAATGGGAACCGTGGTATGTTTAATGTAAAAGCTCTTGGGTTTATTTTCTGACCAACAAAAGAACAAGGCAGTTCTGCCCAGTTAATAACAAGAACAACAATTCTTTGTTTCCCTTCAGCTCTAGCAAACAGCCCCCTCCACCTAGCAAACTGCTGTCTAACCCTTTTTTCCCTTCGTTCTGGACATGGGATTTTGTTTGAATCTGCTAGGTGATAGTCAGGGCTGATTCCCTAAACCCAAGCCTAGCTTTCTTACAGAGTGAAGCCATCTCTGTCCCAGGACATTAAATCACCCATATACCTGTTACTCTAGGATTATTTTTAATCTTGTACTCCACATTGCATAACAGCTTCCTTCTCTTCCTGTTGTCTTCTTGTTCCTGGGAATGTTTTTGCTCATGATATCAAAGTCAGCTTGTTTTTTAGCAATTTTCATTTCTTCTGTATTGCCAATATGCAATGTTCTTTGCTTATGAATTTCTTTTCCTAATTCATGACTCAAAAGCAATGTTTTTTCCTTTCCTGGAGGAATAGCTAGTCCACTGCATCATATACCAGTCTGATTGGTAAAACAGGTCAAAAATGCGTAACATTTCCGTGAATGATGTGTTTTTTCTGAATGTCTCTTTGACTCATTCATCCTCACATCCCTTTTGTTCACTTTTATGACAAACTTCTGAACAAATAGTTTGTTTTCTGGGTATTTCAAGGAATGGCTCTATTCACATGCAAAACAGCGTATTCCTGCCCTCGAAAGGCTACCTGCTATGTAGGTCAGAAATGGGTTCACTTGATGGGTGTTTGTTATTCAGTCACGTGGTAAAAACTATGCAGTGTGATTTAGGCAACAACCGCATGTTATAATAAAAGCTAATACCTGAAAGGCTCTTCAAAACAAATAGTTGGCAAAGAATCTGTGATCTGAAATGTTTACAAAGTATTTTAACATTGGAAAACATATTAATAAGCATTAAATGAATCATTAATATGCTATTGAAACCAACTGTGTGGAAATCATGGACAAACATGTCATCTAATTGTATGATGAATTTTATTGCAAATACTGTGTCCAGGTTTGATAAGAGGCATCAATATTGCAATAGAAGCATTTAATTTGTATCTTTCCAAATGCATCCAGACAGTTTTTTGATATATTTATAGGGGTAATTCACAAATGGGAATAGGGAATAGAACTTGAATGTACAACCTAGGTAACGTTTCCTAAAAACACTGATGTATTCAAGTTTTTGAGGAGATGGTAGCAAATCATCCTGCATTTGTAAGTGAAGTAGAGATGTGAGCTAGTATGTGAAAAAAAGATTTTTATGATCTGAATTCCAAGTTTTATATATATATATCTTCATATACATACACAAAACTTAATGAATATATAAATACTACCATTGTTTTGAAAGCCATCCTTTACAATCAGTTACCTTATAGAACATATTCTGAATCATACCTGTTCTCTGTGATTACTATGATATGATCAGAACTATATGATCAGTATTCAGTGCAATAGAATATCAGATTCTATTGCAGTTGCACAACGATATATTTCATAACAAACAAGGACATGACCTAGGCGATTTCCAGTGTGACTTATCAACATATGTCCCATATTCTCTGACACCATGGTAAGTTAGTTTTAGTGTGTGAAGCCTGTTCAAGTTAATATCTGAATAGTCATAAAAGATACCTCTGTGCAATAAACGCTTTTGATCTATTGACCATTGTCTACATATTTGTTTTTTACAAATCTAATTATTGTTCTGGGAGGTATGAAATTGAGTTCTTATTATAATATCAATATGCCTGACTCCAGAATAAATATTCTTGCTAATAAACATTAAATGTTGCATAGTGATCATGTTAGAAGATTAATAATAATAAGATGGAGCCCAGAGCGTGCAGTATTATTGCAATATTGTGTTCGGTCTTGCCGGGATTCTCACCTGAAGCAAAATGTTCTAACCCTTTCCATAGAGCTAGCTGCCCTATGGGAACTTAATTTGCTGGACTTACAGATGGATGATGTGATTTCTTTAGGGTAAATGAATTTAGAAGCAGGATTGTAAATAAAATAGGTTACCATTTTACGTAATAATAACTGAAGATCTATAATGAATGCTCACGTAAATGTAGACAAGAATATGCATGATTTGAATTGCCATGAACCATCGTATTTCTTGCTTAAAAGTTTACTTGACTAAAAGGCTCTAGTATGTAAGAGCTTTTATGATGTTTCCAAGAGGCGTTGTCCACCTACGAGTAAGACCATGAAAGGCCAAACTAATAGCTCATATATTAATATTATTCTCAGTCAAGACACAAGTACTTTATCTAAGAGAGAGAGTGATCCCCAGAAATAATTGTGTGCAGTACTTGAACTCAAGACATTAAAACAAGCACCCCGCAGACTTGTCTTCCTAAGTTTACGGTTGGACTCGATGATCTTAAAGGTCTTTTCCAACCTAAATGATTCTATGATTCTATTCTATGATTCTAAGTTTGTCCTTGTGATTTGGATATCAAAAACTAGAGTCTCTTTCCTGTTTGATCACAGTACTGGATATCTAGGTAGAGTCTTACCTGATTACAGATCACTCAAAGTCTTCCAAGGTTTTTTTTCGCTCCTTTTGACTTCATGTCAGTGTACAGTAATCAAAATAGATGAGGAAGAGAGTGTGTTGTAAGTTCACAATTTGTTATAATTCTGGAATCGTCAATATGTGCACTAAAGCTCACGTCAGACATGGTGCAGTCACATCAGAGAGGAAGGACGATCTGCTGTTTAAAGCACTGTGTTTGGGAGACTGGATTTTGATTCTTTCATTTGCTACAAATTTCTCCATTTCCTTGGACAAATTCACTTTATCTGTCCATCTGTAACCTTTGTCTGTAAAAAGAGGATAACAACATTAATCTCAGGTATATTTAAGATGTCATCAATATATACGAACAGCTGCTTCTGTGGTAATTGGAACTGTTATAAGTACTGAGCCAGATAATGAAGAGATTTTTTAAAAAAAAAGGCTTTTCGTATTTCCTTGTAAACTTGGAAAAAGGCGTACTTCCCCCAAGGAGTTTGCTTAACATACGAATACTTTTCATAGAAAAGGAATCAATTTCAAAGTGGAGCATGGATGATCTTCAAGCGAGACTATCCTGTCTTGTATTAAAAAATATGGAAGTGAGTTTTTGCTGTTGGGAATTTGGGCATTTTGATGCATGAATTCGTATGAAGAACTTAGGGAAATAAAAACTCATGGCTGCAGGGGTTGTAACCTTTTCAGAACCCCACTGTGCTTCTTTGAGATTTACACTCCAAACAAATACTGCTGTGGGGACCAGTCATGTTCTTTTGATCAGCAGGAACTGAAATCCTGGGTTTTAGACAGCCTGAAACTCACCCCATCTAACGTCACGGGCCCACCCCACCACTTCTGTGCTAGTGCACAGTCTCCCTGACTGCTTGTGCACCGGCTGACATGGTCTAGACTACTTTTTAGCAGAAGGGATTTTCATCATGGTGGACAGTACAGGTATTCAGAGGTTGACTATACAAATTCAAGAGGAGAAAGATAGGAGTAACGGGGTAGAGTTTGTCAAGGAGAAGATCCCTGTGCTGATGTCAGTACTGTTGAGTCTACACCAAGAGAAGTCTGGCTCAAAGACTCAATGGGGATTACAGGTAGCCTTAATAGTAAGGCACTTTTTCAGGTTTCTTTGGCCCTAGGTGCAATGGAGAAGAGCAGCTTGATTCCTTCCATTTCTTTCTGAAAATGGTATGTGTCCTGTCGCATTTTTGCTTTACTGCTCATTTCTGCTTCACTGCTCATTTCGGCACCCATCTGACTACTCTGACATCAAAGTGGTGGCAGACAGTTTGAGCAATTGCAGCCTAAGCATTTTGATGGGCTCTTCTTGCCGAGTAAGAGCTGGCCGTGTGACTGTGGTTCAGCTCTGTTCTTTTTCTGACTCTGGAGGGATGACAAGATTTTGAGAAGTAATGCCTTCAGAAGAGATTTCTCAGGCTTTAGTGTGCACCATGAGAAGAATGGCACACAGCTCCATATCTGTCCTATTTGCAGGGCATCACTACCATTGCAATCATTAACTCACACTGCAGCTTCACAGGAGGAGTGGCTTTGAACATAAGAAAGTTCAGTTCTATTTCCTGCCCTCTTGCTGGATATAAATACGTGTATATGTGCCTGCCTTATCCAAAGCTAAGAAGGAAGATTCATCTGTAAAAATTCAATACTGATAACTTCAATACAACGACTTCTAGCTCTTAGTCATGAAGTCTGGAGTGTTTTGCCAATTGCTTTCCGAAGCAGGTGTCAGAGAGGTGTGACTACGTAAGTGATATAGGCACATTTCAGGTGGCATTGTTGGCCAGATCAACCCAATTTTTTGTCTGCGTGCTTTGTGAGACTCAAATATGAAACAGTTGTTGTGACTGTCACTTCTAATTTGCACAGCCGTTGGTGTCAGCAGCTCTTCCATGAGAAGAAAAACTGTATCTATTGGCAATATAATTTTATCTTAACACAAAATTATACAAGCTTAATGTTCAGGCCGTTGATATATAACATTTTATAGATGAAGCATGGCCATGAATTGAAAAAAAGACACTAGTTGTGAATTCCCTCGCTGAAATCCACATAGGATTTTTAATGCTAACTTCTATTGCAGAAAGAGGACATACATCCTTAAACTTTTATCTCTGGACTGGAAGTGCACACAGGAGACTGCATCAACCAGGCCTTCTAAGCTACTAAGGAGAATATGACTAGACAAAGCTTAGCAGTTTTGTGTCTCCCAGAGAAAGACAGAACAGGAGCACTCTTGGGAGCTCCACCAGAAATCCTGGGCTGTCAAGGACACACACATCTGCTGTTGGACTTCTTTTCCATATAGAGAAATCCAGAGCTAGCTCGGTAACAACTAATTCCTTATGGTTTTCTTCTGGTAGTTTTCCACCACTGTGCAAAGATTCTGATAAGTATTTTTTCCCATATTTAACTAAACTGAGGTTGGATTCTTGCCCCCAAAGGAGAGTGGTGGTGCTTAAAAATTACAGTTTTGTTGCAAGGAACATATGTGCAAATAGTTTTCCCTTTTCGATTGTTTGTAATATAGTAACAAAGCAATGGAGTTATGTTTAACACAACGACGTCCCATAACTGAAATGTGCCATTTGTGTGGCTGTTTCTCAGAAAACAAGCTGTTCTTTCCTTCCCAGAATCCTCTATATATCTACCATAACAGGAGGTGAAGATTGACTGATTTGATGATACTATTATGTATTATAGTGATTGTAATTCTACATTCAGATTTTCCTCTACAATATAGTTTTCTATCTTTTGCTATATTTTTCTTCTAGTTCTTACTTTTGGAATGAATCCACAAAAATCAGCCCGTATACATTGCCTGGACCCTATACATATGAAACAGGCATAATGGAAAGTCAGAGGCACTCTTTGGAAAGCAAGATGATGATGTGGCTCACAGCCTGACTGACACAGGTCACGCTAATGCATACAGGGTCTTTCCATTTATGCACAGCAGGTTGTCTGCAGCCTTAATCCTGCCCTTACTGGTGTTCTTCTGGGTGCCTTTTTTCTAATTCAGGGGATGTATTTGAGAGAAGAGAGTATGGCTCTAACGCGCCTCTGCTTGGTAGTCCTAAGAGACTGGAATAACCGCCTGGAGTTTATAGCAAATATCAGGTTCAAGATAATCTGTCTGCTGCTTGGAGAGATGCTGGTGTCTTTGTATGTGAAGGCTAACTTGTTGCTCTTTTCCTGCATGTATTTCTCACACAGGTAAAATCCGAGCTACCAGCAGTGGGGCTGTGCTGGCACGCAGGCTGAGGGCAGCCCACGCTTCGGCTATGTGAGAAAGCAAGCCTGCGGGGCTGCTGCGGCACGCTTGCCATGGGACCCGGCGCCACTTCCAGCCCCGCTCTGTTTCTCAGCAGAGCAATGAGGTCCCCAGGGAGTTGTTGTCATCTCCCATCTGGCAACTGCTTTTAGAGCTCCTAGGTCTGTAGTGTGACTCCTGGCTCTTGACCAAACGAAGATTTTACTAAGGGGGTCTTATCTCTCTGCAGCCTATCCAGCTCCCTGTCAGGACCCAAATGTGCTTTGTTGACCTGACACAGCATTGCCCATCCTGGGCTGGTATTGAAGAGGTTCTGGTTGGGCAAGGGCATCTGGCAAATAAATAAGAAACATTTTTATCTATCTAATCCTTTGCGGTTTCTGAGTAAGGGTAATGAATAAGAAATAATAAATGGAGACCATTTACTGCAATCAGCTGTCTAGTGACAGAAGTGTTTGGACAGACAATTTGAAAAAACAGTTTGTATTCCTTGGTATTCCAAGGTTGGGTCTTATATATGGCCAAGTCACTTGCTCTCTCCCTATTTCCACATCTCCATAAAGTATATTGTTCACTCTGCTTTTTGAACTGTGATTTGTTTATGTTTTCAAACCAGCAGAAAGCAGTGCTATTTTTTAAATTTTAAAAAGTTGAAAAAAATCTAAAATTTTGCTTATTTTCTGAGGGAAAAAAAGAAGAGATTATGCTATGTATTCACAGACATTTTGTCTTTGAAAGTTATTTTAACAGAATGCACTTACCAGTACACCAGTATATTTATTTTGGAAAGAATGTGCACTGCTGAT
Source organism: Calonectris borealis (assembly GCF_964195595.1). NCBI lineage: Eukaryota > Metazoa > Chordata > Aves > Procellariiformes > Procellariidae > Calonectris > Calonectris borealis. The sequence goes on from NC_134317.1 coordinate 8,741,952, forward strand.
CAAGAAAAATATTTTTAATTTCAGTTAAATGTATTCAATCTAAACTATAATAACATAGGTGAAAAGTTGAAGTTTTGATCTGATCCAGAATGATTGTTCCTACATTTTATTTTTGTGTGAAGATGCATTCTGAGCTTCTTTCAGAAGTTTTCCTGACAGGACTGTGACACAAACCAACTATTCCCTGGCATTTGCAAAAAATTACCTGGTTATGTAATAATATACTATTTTTTTTGTCCTTATTCCACAGCTTACTTCTTAGGTCAGCTTCTGCAGTTGTGCTTATGGTGAGAACTAGTCAGTTAATATATTGCTGTCATTCCAAAATACTAGTTAATACTCATCTTCAGGTATGTCCTTTAGAGCCTCTTTGTGGTATTCTCTAAAGAAACCATCTATGGAAAACTGGATCAACAAGTATAAGTACTTAGGAGACTTTCTAGTGGGGAAAAAAAAAATTGCACTCAAAGTTTTTCATTTCATTAAAAAGAGTAATTTGGCCTTCATCCAAGTAGTGAAAAGACATTATTAAAAAGAAAAAGTGAAGGGCTGCAGAGGGAAGGAAAATTGGCTTATTTCGAGCAATTTAAATCCAGAGTAATTCTGTTGCCTTAATTGCTGTTACATAACATTTACTGAATTTAATTTTCAGAATAGTTTGGTTTGTTTGTACTTCAGTCAAAGGTAGCTATTTTAATACCGTCACTTTAGTCAAGTGTAGTTACTTTCATACTTACAAACTCCTTCAGGAAAGTTTAAATGCTGCATATAGGTTTCCTGGGAGGAAGGATGATTACTTTAAATATGGTACTATAATGAACCAATTTATAAGAGAATATGTGCATGGAAAATCACACTGCATATTCTTCTCATAATATCATATATACACATATGAAGAAGGAACAACTTAGCTTCTAGAACAATTTTTTTCATCTGCTGATAACTTTGCTATTCAGTGTAGCTGGAGTCTTCCATTTTGAAAAGGAACAACAAACATGATGAGCTACTGCCACACTGCCCTGCCACCACCATGCCTGAAACCTGGCTTGGAAGAATCACTTCCAGAATGGTCAGTCTTTGATTTCGCTTCTGACAGACAAAGTGCCAGAGGCGAGGGTGCTTTGATAATCTGAATGTGCATTCACTAGAGACAAGATGGTGTCAACAGCAATATTTGGTCGCAAGGTTAGCATAGTTCACTTTGATGCCCAGGACTGACGTTCAGCTGGGGACCTGAAGACAAGAAACTCCATCTACGCTTACTGATCTGATAAGTACACTTAATAACGAACTTCACTGTGAAGGTTTTCTTCTTTTACAGTCTTTTTTGATCTGAACTTTTTCAAAAGAAATAGATGTTTCTGATGCATGGAACAGCCAATAAAAGCATCATCAGGAAATTTATTAATGTTACTGCAGAGATGTTCAAGAGGGGTGATAGCTTGTACTAGTGAGAAGTGTTTTGAGTGAAGAATAATATGTAGTACATTTAGATTGATATGCGAGTGGTAGGAGGCTCATATCAGAAACATAAAGAAAGTACTTTGTTCTCTTATCCATCACATGTATTTAATCTAGGGAATGTTACTGCTCACTCTGTTCACTTTGAGAGTGAAATCCAGAGATGAAAATGAAGAATTTTATATGTTTTTCCTGACAACAGTAACGTTAAACTGTGAACAATTTGGGATGTTTCTGTAAAATTTAGTGATATACATGCATTCCTTTCTTTTCCTTCAATTTTGGTCAGCTTGTTCTGAACAAAAGCTGTTAGCTAAACAAAAATGTATTATTATTACACTTGCTGATGTGTTGTCTAAAGCAATGCTATATTTTAGTCTATCCTTCCACTGGGAGAAAATAAAGCAAGAGAAAACAGCTGAACACATAGATAGAAGTAAGCAAGGTAAAACCAGAAGTCATATTTGTAGCCTTATACTCAGAGATCATTTAGATTGCACTGTCTAGTTGCATGTAATTTTTTTTTGCATTCTAACTTGTTTGCTCAGTTACATTCTTTTTTCAGACCTGGGTCATGGTGTTTAACGGGATTCCTATTAGCAAATAAAGAAAATTTTTAAAAAAAGTTGCAGATGGAACAGACATATTCAGGTCACAGTGATATCAGTGACTACTCCTGTACCAAGCATCTTGCAGGAAACACTTGGTGAATTCATCAGTCTTACTTCACATTGCTCTAACTTGACGTAGATGTCTTTTATACATCTCAGGTTTCACCAAATGAAATAGGTTATAAAGCATATCAGAAGATACTGCAAAATTTCAAAGGGCATATTTAAGAGGGATTGAGCCACAGTAAACAAGTGTTAATTATGATTAAGGAAAAAAAGGTCATGGTGGGGGGGAGAAATGCCACTGGAAAACAATTTTAACCTTGTTGGAATTTTAAGTCAGTAGTCCTTGGAGCAATTGCTGCCTTTTTTCAGCTTGTGCAGTCAGACTGAGCTACTTGTGCATAGCTTGGGGCTGTTTTTTTCATGAAAGTACAAAGAAGCCCTCATCTATAGTTTTTATGTACAACAGTCTGAAAATTCTCATTTCATATCGCTCAGTGGCAGTGAAGAATAGTGCTGAACACTAGGAGGTCTGCAGCGGAAATAACACTGAAAATACATCATCTAAGAATACATCAAGACTATAGAATGGCCTTGCAAGAAACAACATTCACAATTTATTATTACATAAACAATTCTGTATATGAATTTGTAAATTGCAGTTTGGGTTTGGAGGTTAAGCGTCTGCCTTTATTATAGCAGGAAAGAGTGTTAGAAGTGTAGTGTAGTGTACCTGGATCACCAAATTCAGTGACTGAAATCTAAAAATAACTATTTAGTAAATATCTTATTTAGAAAGTCCTGTGGAAGCTCCTGAGACACCATGAAAAGTGCTAGATGTTTTGAGATGCTAAGTTAGCCACGTAGCTTGAGTCCAATATTGATTGGATTCTTGGATGCCTGTTACCATTGCCTCTGTATGTAATCTGTTAATAACTACATTGTGAATCATTTTGAGTTTTTTTCTCACATAAGTGGTTATGAGCAATCATAAGCACTATTTAATTATATGTCCTACATATATTTTATTCTTGGGTTAAACGTGTGATTAAAGTGTGGTTTTGGAAAATTGCAGGCGTGACTCTCAGAAGAATTTGAATTTGTAACCATTATAAAACCATTGTCTCTAATAAATTTCAGAAGCTGAAGAATTAAAAGGAAGTCAGAAAAAAAAGCCCCACTCAGGCATCACAATCTGACACTGAAAATTGAAATAGAGATCTTTTGTAACTCAGGGATCTTTACCGCATTGCATCTGAAACACTTCACTTCTCTGGAGGACTTGTGTTTATCACATGAAAATGATATTTAGCTGCTGTAAGCAAAGATGTCATCTCTAATTATTACTTATCAGTTTCCAGACAAGCAATTCATGTCATCCAAAGCTCATTGGGAAAATCAGTATTTCAAAGATCTTGATCTTTTTTTAATTCTTGTTTGGTTCAAGCAGAATTTTGTCACGTGTCCTTGTGAAAGATTGCTGTTCATAATCAGTACTCTAGAGTCCAGATCCAGTTCTATCAGGATTAGATTATGCAATGTTGTATTATTATAGCCACTTGTCCAGTGAATTTTGTAATATCTGTGATTCAGGAACCTCCCTGGGTATCCTGTTCCAGTGACCATATGACCACCTTCATGGTAAACAAACAAACAAACAAACAAACAAACACGTTTTCGTAATACCTAATTGCAATTTCTCATGTTGCAAGCTGCGTGCATGGTATCTGGTCTTTTCGTCGTGCCACTTCCAAGAAGAGTCTGGCTCCACCTTCTCTCTTCCCTGCAACAGATCCCTTCCTATGCAGTTGGCTCCCCGGTGCAGGACTTTGCATTTCCCGTCGCTGAGAGCGACGGCAGGTGCTGTGCTGCTGCTGGTTCTGTTTGGCCTCCTCCCATGGAAGCCCGTTTGCTTGTTAATGGTGTTAATGATTTCTGTTTTCTTAAAGGCTTCTTTCTTGGGTGGGTGGTTCCTGTGTTGTAAAATCTCAAATTAGGAAAAATTGGAACATGAGCTACCTGGGGAGCTATATGATTATTATATATCATGTATTCATTGTTACTACCAGAGAAGAACCCTAATTCCAATTAGTGCCTAATCATGTAAAAAAGAAAATCTAGAATAGATTTTTGCTAGCTGCCTTTCTTTTTCTTTGTGTCATCTGACATTTACTCTTCTTGGTTTGAAATTTCATCGTTACAAATTGAAATATTTTAAAGTGAGTTCATTTTTTCCAATCTTTTATTTCTTTGTGCATGTAGTGTACATGCTTAGAAAACATCTTAAGAAAGAAGAAAGGGCAAAGGACAGACAAGTGATGGTACTGCCAATAAAAATTTAAAACTACAATAATTTGTGAAATAATAGTGGTTAAGAAATAGCTGGCTAAACGTCCCTTTGACACTTGTCTGTTTCTTGAAAAGGTGACGAGTCTTAGAGGAAAGGCATCCCAATGACTCACGCTGCATCCAGAGGAGGGTCAGCCTTTTGCCTTTCTTGGGATGAAGGAGGAGGTAATTTCTGAAATAGGCAGTTTGGTCTCATCTTTTGAAAGCTTACATGTCATCTTTTCTATCACTATAGTTACTCCTTTTGTTTGTAAACAGTGAAAACACTTTCTTGTTCAGTATTCTGAAAGGTGGGTAGAAGGGAGAAGATTGGCTTTATACTCTACATATTTCTTTATATTCTACAAATTTCAGTAAATTATCATTTGGAATTTCAGGTGGATTTCCTGCTCTCTTAATTTATTGTTCTTTTATTTATTAGTGGAAAGAGGGAGTATTCTACTGCTCCTTCCTACTTCATCTAACTGAAAACAGCTTTCTGATAAGTCTCAGTCAGGTCGCTGCATTGTACAGCTTCATAGATCAATGTCTTCAGTGATTTATATCTTCTCATTGATTCTAGAAAGCTTGCCATTTCCAGACTGCAGGGTCTGTTTTCATCTGTTGTTTTCTATTGGCTATAGGGTCTATAGTGTTTGATCAAAAGGTTCATCATCAATGTACTATTTGTTTGATTTATAGAACAAACTGAATACTTAGAAATAATGGTCAGGGCAAGATGTCATTTTAGATTTGCAAATACTGTTGGTTTCAGAAAAGCAATGACAGTTTAAACCAGCTTGAAAAGCTCACACAAGGGGGGACTTGATTGTAAGTTTCTCATTAATTTCCGTGGGAACAGGTCTACAGTGAGCAGCATAATCCTAGTTTCCTTTTAGTAAAATTTGAATATTTAATATCTTTATTGTTTCTCTGTTGACCCAGAGCATTAGAGATGTAGATGAGCCTTTACTGTAGAATTCTCATCAGTCTGCTGTGTTTGCATCCTCTCGTGGTACAGGCATGTGTCTTAAACTCTTATTGGTCTGGGGAAACTAAGAGCTGGGTTGTTGCTTTTTTTGCCTTTTTTTGCCTTTTTTTTTTACCTGTCCAGCTTACTTCCAGAGCACCATTTCCATCTGTTACCTTTTCATAGAAATGAAACTGCATTGATCAGCAGGATAGCACTTACTCTGCCTTTGCTGGACTTCTGACCTGGAGAGTATTTTGCTATTCAGCTTGAAAACCCAGCTTGCCTTTAATTGTGCAATATGTGAGGCATACAACAGAGACTGTTTAGAAGATTCAAAATATGGCCTTTAGTCGAGGTAACTCAAGAAGTATAGGAATCTAGGAAAAAAAAGAAATAAGCTGCTCTACGCCATTGTTTGCTACCTTCAGCACGCTCTCTCCAGAGCTTTCTGTAGGATTTGATCAACATCATGCAGGAGATACACATTTCCTCCTGCAACTCACTCTCTCTACCCCTTCCTGCCTCCTCCCAGCACGCAGCTGCCTTTGATATTAGCAGATTTTTCACTCTTAAGAGGATTCTGTTGTTCCAAAGGCCTTTGTCATCCTCCCTCTTACTTGACTTGACTTTAAGCACGAAGGGTGTTTAAGAAGCACCTGTTTTCTTTGCTTTCTTGATTTTCCACTCCACCCTTACTGTATGTCACCCAGGTAGAACTGGTTAAAGTGACAGGACAGCGCCCTCAGCAAATTGCATGCCTAAGCACAATTTCTAAGGTTAGTAATGCTTTCCTCAATTCTGCAGCTTTTCCAGGTAGGTGACATATCAGGGACCTTTTTAGCCCATGCCTGAAACACTGAAACTCGTTTATTATTACTCAGTGATAAACTAGTTTTGAAAATATGTGAGCTGTACTTAAACACTCATGCAGGGGTTACAGCAGTAAGTATCTTGACATATTCTAGTGCACATCAGAGTAAAAGAGGATGTGTATTCTTGATTATGCCACTAGTGTGCAAAGTTCATCAAATTTTGTAATTAGAAGATGAATGGGTTACTTGTTTAGGTGACTGGGATTTACTCTGTGAGAAGTTGCATTACTCCCTTTTCTGCGATGAAATGTCATAACCTATGCTTTCTTCTACCTGTCCTTTGAAATTGCTGCCCTCAAGTTTGAGCAGGAAAGGTGTCCCTGTGCAGCTGTTTATATTTTATTCCATTGCTAGCCACATCTAATTCATGTCACATTCTCTCCTAAAAATGATTGTTTGTGTTTGAATTACATCAAAGAGATACCTTTGTCAATTTTTTTCCCCGAGTTCATCAAAGTGTTTTATGTCAATGCACTCATCAGGGCAACCTGAAGGGAAAATGGTTTAATGGCTCTTTTACAGATGCTTGATCGTTGCACCAGTGAGTAACAAGCAAGAAAAAACAAAACTCCAACTACTATATTTATGGTTCCTTTGTGATCAGGATAGCACTAATGCTGGAAACCTGATGGATTGGCTCTTTGACATCTATGTTTTGAGGCTCAGAATGAGATCTGTGCCTCATGGTTTGTGTAAGAGTATTCAGTGATTAAGCCCATAGCTTATAAAATTGATTCTTGATTAAAGTTTTAACATAGTAATAGTCAATTTCTAAGCTAGTTAATATTTAAAAAAGACCATTGTTAGAAATGTGATTCACAGTGCTGATTTTTAATTCAGTTGTGTTTATGGGTTTTAATTAAGATAATGTCTTGCTGTTAACTCTGGAAGAGTTATATTTCCACAGTTATTCAAGCTGGACCAGTTCTTCATGAAAATACATATTTTTATGCTTAGATAGAGTTTGTGTTTTGTAGTAGTTACGGGAAATACATCTCATGGAGTAACCCAAAGATCATGAAAGTATGTGCCTTTGTATATAAGAATTATCAAAAAGGGACACAAAGAAAACTAAATGCTCATTAAAGGACTTCTCTAGATTTGTGTTGACACCCATTATTTAATGTTGATTTACCTCACATTTTCCGTTCTTAATCTTCTCATTAGTTGTCAGACTGCATCTGCTTATGTAGTTAGAGAATGTGGTTTACAACGTAGAGGCTGTCCACTTTGTGTTGCACTCAGATGATAATTCACTCTGTACATCTGTGTAGTTCTCTTTTTTCCCCTTACACTTGCTTTGTTGTTTTGAGCAATATTTTATATTGCCTGCTTGTAGTCTCGATGTTTTTCGTGCTCTATCTCATTCTCTCTCTTAACACAGAACTTGGACACATAATTAATGGAGTTAGGATTCACTGTTCAATCCTATGATTTTTATGGACCTCTTGTAAAACTCAGCAGCCATAGTCCACTCAGCAGCAGCAGCTAATAATAACCCAATCTGACTGATTTGTAATAGACTGGGGCACTTCTGAAAATTTTGCTGTCAGTTTGATTCTCTACAGTTACATATTAGTGTGAATCTTAAATCAGTATTCAGGTGGTAGTTTGGTTCTTAGCCCATTATTTAGTAATTCAGATATTAGCTCTAGATGAAAAAAAGGTGAAATGCATTAGGCATGAACATATGTTAGCTTTTCTTCAATAAACTGCTTTATATCTCAGTGGCAAAATGCTTCCGTTGAAAGCTGGTATGCTCAATTTTCTTTGCAACTTTTAAAGAAGAAAATGCAAGTTATTTTATTAAAAAGATTATGAGTTCCACTTTTAAAAAATCTTAAGTAGATGTAGCAGTTAAGTTGGGCGTACGCTTTTGCAGAATTGGCATAGCAGCATGTTTCATAGACCCTTCATGACTCCACTTATTTAGTACTGTAATCATGTAACTAGCAACTTGCTCTGTCTTTTTTTCATTCATATACAAGGGAGATTTGAAGATATTTGCACAGTTAACTTCATTTCCGCCTGTGAGTAATGACATTTTAAAAAATCATTTCAGGAAAAGCTGTCAGAAGACAGTAGGAAATGTAAAGAAGACATGGAAAAAATTCATACGCCAGCAGATGAGGATTCAAGAAATGAAAGCAGCAGCACTGAAGAGGAAAAAGAAAAGACAAAATTGCTACTGGAGCGTTTGAAAGCTCTGGAGGTAAGAAGTTTCACACATAAAAGACCACCCTGCTCCCTGCCTCATTCATTTATTTGCACTGAATCACCCTGTAGTATAAATCTAATCTTTCACAGTTCACCTGTACTCGTGTTATAGAGTATTTTTTTTATGATTCATTTACCAAGGATGAACAAGAAGCTTAGACTTATAACCACTGAAAGGATCCCTCTGTAATGTTGAGCATCAGATATCTTTAAAAAGAACTTAACGCATTATTTTAATTCAATTGAGACCATTTAATAAGAAAAATCATTTTTAATGGTTTTGTTTCAATTATTAATATTGTAAGACTAATACAGGTGGTTTAACAACTGTCATAAAACCAGTGTTGCGTCATTGTAGTTTATTGCTCAACTTTTAATTGCTGGACTGCTTGCTTGGGAGAGCTCAGGTCTTTTTACTGCTAGATTGTGGAAAATCTATTTCCTTGTAGGCCACATGGAGAACTGCACACTGTACATATTGAGTGCATTTCTGGAAAATTAGGATGTGCAGAATAGTACGCCTTGTGGTGATTCCCAACTAGAGGAAAAGTTTTAAAGTTTTGTTAGGCAACCGTGGACAAGGTGCAGGTAAGACTATAACCGCTATATATATGAACTTATTTTGTACTCCTTGATAGAAGAATGGGTTTCAATGTGTATGAAAAAATAAGGCTGTGCATATTTTAATATAATTTTGAACTAGTACAAAGGCATATTTTTAACTTCTCAAGTGTTTCCTCCATTCTCTTCTGTTCAACTGTTTATGTAATGTTATCTGTATGGATAAATGAATGCCTCAGAACGATCTTAGTGACATTTTGCCTATGTAGGATCTCAGTAAACAAAGACTTCATCACTGGGCCTATATATTTTTCGTTAAGTCTGAAGGCTCTTTTGCATCATAATTTTTCTTTTGAGTCGTACTCTGATCAAATGAAAACTCTGGACTTTTGTTCTTGAGGACTTTGTTAAAAGTAAAACATGAACAGTAATAATCATGTTTGGATCTAAATACAGAATCTGAAATTTGAAAGGTATAGGCAGTCTCTGCAATTTTTCTTTCCTTTAAAATCTTAGGCTGTTTGTAATATAAACATATTTAATAATAATTAACTATAATTTTGCTCTGGGGAAAAACCATATGATGCTAAATTTTTAAGCCCATAAAACTCGGAAAAATATACAGTTTCATAGAATCATAGAATCGTAGAATCATTAAGGTTGGAAAAGACCTCTAAGATCATCGAGTCCAACCATCAACTCAACACCACCATGCCTGCTAAAACGTGTCCCTAAGCACCACATCTACACGTCTTTTAAATACTTCCAGGGATGGTGACTCCACCACTTCCCTGGGCAGCCTGTTCCAAGGCCTGACCACTCTTTCAGTAAAGGAATTTTTCCTAATGTCCAGTCTAAACCTCCCTTGGCGCAACTTGAGGCCATTTCCTCTCATCCTATCGCTTGTTACTTGGGAGAAGAGACCAACCCCCACCTCACTACAACCTCCTTTCAGGTAGTTGTAGAGTGCGATGAGGTTTCCCCTCAGCCTCCTCTTCTCCAGGCTAAACAGTCCCAGCTACTAAACAGTTCCCTCAGCTGCTCCTCATAAGACTTGTGCTCCAGGCCCTTCACCAGCTTCGTTGCCCTTCTCTGGACACGCTCCAGCACCTCCATGTCCTTCTTGTCATGAGGGGCCCAAAACTGAACACAGTATTCGAGGTGCGGCCTCACCAGTGCTGAGTACAGGGGCACGATCACCTCCCTGCTCCTGCTGGCCACACTATTTCTGATAGAGTTTACTATAGTCTTGCTTTATCTGTTGATGGAGAATGATTGTAGGTTCTTTGTGGTCTTTTATTTCCAAATATGCATGATTTGTGTTTGCTTTGCCTTGTTCTTAATCAGTCTGCGTGACAGTTGCAGTTCTTTATGCCCTCAATTGATAGGAAGTTGTTCAGTAATGTCACAACCTTTATCAGTTGTGGCAAATTGCCCAGATATATAGCGTAACGTTATGGACAGACAGAATCTAGTTCTGGAAGGTCAGTGAATAGGTGTCCTCGCTGATGTCAGTGTTGTGCAGTGGCTTGTTCCAAAACACGTATTAGTGAATGCCAATACTTCAAGAATTAATCTACATAAATAGTCTAAGGAGCTATCAAAGAAGAAGGATGAACTGCAGGGCCAACATTAATTGTCACCCAAGATAATTACAACAAAGTGTTGTTAATTGTGTGTTGTTTAACGTTATATATTCTTGTGCTTGTTTTTTCTCTTGAAGAATATAAATTGTAATGTCAAAGACTCTATGGTTTATTAATTGAGAGACATACTTTTTTAAAGTTATATGCAATAAGCAGTTCTAATCTTTTACTATTTGCAGAGTAATTATTCTAAATATTTTATTAGTCTATATAGAAAAGAACAAAAATTACTGTTTGTTAGTTCCTGTGCTGTGGGTGTCAGAATCTTTAATCTTACTTTACATTATTAGATGTTACTGTATCATATACAATTAATAAAATCAGCAAGGCTAATAAAGTACTTTCTAAAGTTGGTCCTCCATCTGTGCACTGTAGAATCTGAAGACTATATTTCATGAATATCATGAAATCTTTTAATATCTCTTCATATTAGTTTGTTTGTTATTCAAGTGTGGCTCATGACAAGATGTAGCCTTGTCTGTTAGACCATTGTAAAATTATTCCATCCTCCTCCCTACCTATATTCATTGTCCTATTGCTAGAGTGAGCTTCTCTTGAAATGAGGGACCATATGTATGTACGTATATACATGTATATAAATGTATGTGACTGTACATCTAGGGAAAAGTTTGAGCAAGTGGTGTAACATTTTTATTATATAAAAGTTTAGATTCAGCAGGTAAGTTTTTTTCTGGTTAATACCTTCTTTTGACTGATCACATTAAAACAAAAAAAGCTGGATAAGTCTGAGCTAAGTTTCAAGTGAATGAAGTACCAAAAGAGAAAAGCTATCCACCAGCACAGGGATAAATGGGTAGTTTAGCCAATACATATACAATATAATAGATTATTTAGTTTCTTTTGTTTTGAATATCTATATGGGAAAAGAGTTCCTATTCCATACATGAATTGTTTCTGCTCTTCCTGAAGTACTGGCACAGTAGATAGGAGGTACATGGTGGTTTTCTTCAGGAATTTCTGACAAAGTGAGGAAAACGGTAGTCATCTTGGACTGTTGGATATGGACCACGAAATTATCAAATCTGAGTGTGATTTAAATGGCTTTCTTTAAATGGCTTCCATATCAGTGGAGTTGTATTTAACATTTCTTTTTTTTTCTTATACTTGGGTGCTGTCAAATGTATTGCCAAATAAATGTCTGTAATGCCTTTTAGGTTTTATTAACTTCTGTTTAACCTAGAAATTTTCTCACTGAACAATACAAATCAGTATAATGAAGTGTCTTTGTAGTCAGCCCAAGTGAAAGCTATCATATAATTTGATAAGAAATATATATACATATTCTCTCATTACTCCTTTTACCTATAATCTTTTTACATCCTTTATCATTTACAGCAAATTCTATTTCCACTCCACTGACTGATAAATACCATACATTTCTAATCAAATGAAACAGATGACAAATAACAAATGGTTCATACCATCTTGTATCCCATTTTATGTAGTTGAAATTAATTGTGATTTCCTGGATATCGAAACTCCTTTGTGCCTTCAGCATTTTTAGTTGGCTGCTCTTGAAATGCCACTTAATTTACTTCAGCAGTTATGATCAAATGCCTTCTAACTCTTACAAAGCAAAAAAAAAAAAATTCTCTGATAACTTCTCTGTGTATTTGGAGTGCCTCAAAATGAAATATTAATGAAGTATGGTGAATAACATATCAGCTCCTTGGTTGAATTTAATTTTTTTAATCTGCTTTCATCACCAGAAGTATTGCAATTTTTTTTTAAATGGTAGCCAGAAATGTACAAAAAATATAATTTATTCTAGACATGCATCAACCCCCATACCGCAATTTCAGATATATGTAGGTATATACACAAATACAGTAAAACAATAATGTTATATTTCCAAAGTCATATGCATATAAGTTGGAAATCGTTCACAAAACCTTAATTTGCCCTCCTGGGTATGTTAGGTATTATATGGACTCTTATTGCAAGATTGTATACTATTTCTTGTTTCCAGCAAGAACAGTTTACACAGTCACAGTGCACAGAGGAAGGCTTTGAGAATATTCTAGGTTTGAAAAACAGGGTCTATAAAGGCCTTAAGACTGTCCCAGGGCTTCGTTATCCAATATGGAGCTATGGGCTCTTTGCCCCAATTTAGCCTTAAATGACTGAAATACAGGTTGCCCAAGCACCTGCATAATTGCAAGTGAATTAAACTGATACTGAGTTAGTGTCAGTCTTAATCTAAACAAGTCTGTAAAAGCCATAGTTACTTTGATTTTAAAAATTTAATCAGTGATAAATACTGTGTCAGCGTTGAAGGCTTATTAAAGTCTGTCATTTGCACAGACATTTATGCAATGAGCATAATTCAGTATGAATTAACTATGTCTAACTGTATGAAATGTTCCAGCTCTTCCGGACTTCCTTCTTTACAACTGCAGTAGTGCAACTTTCTGAGAAAGTATTTGCATTTGGTTGATTATGAAGAAAGTAAGCTGACTGGGATTGCTCCAAACTAAATGACCAAAGAGTACTTAATGAAGGTTCTTTTGGACAATGCTCTGCTTTGCCAATAAAAAAAGGGATTCTGTAAGATACACAAGTCTTTTTTTGTGGTGTATCGTCCTTTCACACATTGCATGTCCTCTCAATTCCTCAAAAAGAAAGGGGAGTGTGAGTAGGTGTTGGATGAAGACTCAAGAAGTCTGGATTCAGTTCCCATCTCAGCTGCAGGTTTCCTGCATCCTGTACAGTCTATTTCATCTATTTGTGCCTTGGTACCACATCTGTAGACAGGCAAAGAGCTAGAATGTGGCATGCAGTCAAATACCTTGGGAAGCTGGCTGGTTTCCTCTGGCTTCTTCCATCTGAATGTATTCTTATACTTTGACTCAATGCCCTGGTTTAGTCTGGTAGGGTAACATGTTTTACACAGGAAACAGAGGAAAACAGATTACAGAAGGGGCGGAATTAAGGTTTCGAGTCTAGATGTGTCTATCCAGTTCTTAGATGCTGAGTTACCACATATAAGGAACGTCTAAACAATAGATCCTAGATCCACTCTGCAGGAAAAAAGAATATGAAATGCCTCTACTCACTTCAACACTCTCTCTGTGCTGGTTCCCCTATGAAGATAGGCACAGGATTGACTTCTTAACTGCATTGCTGAAGAGCCCACAGCCCTTCCTCCCAGAGATCACTAGAAGTCTTTCACGTAAGCAGAGTGCAGGCGTGCTCCCTCCTGTGAGGCTTGTGAGTTGATCTGTGTGGCAGGAGTTAGCACGTACATTGCATCAGATGGTGCACCATGCTTGTCTTATGACAAGATATCCATCTGTTATGGGATGAGTAGTGCCTGCGTTTGGGATAGGACATCATGTTTTTGCTAGCACCTCTTCTGTTTCATGGCTGTATGTGCATGCCTCATTTGACCACACACGGTCCCATTCCACTCCCCTCTGTTAGATGAGCAGTGTACCATCACCTTGTTATGGGGAATTAATGAGTTTTGGTTTTGTGGCGGCAGTGTCCACTCTTCAGAAGAGATGATTTACCCACCTTAGCCTATGATGGCGTGCAACTAACACCTTGCTAAAAATGCAATGTTTACATTCAAATTAAAATAAACACTGTAAACAAGGAAGTGGTTCCCCTGGTTTGCTGAGTGTCCCCCTTTCCTCCCAGAAGTTCTGCAATGGGCACGAGTTCCATTGGCCTCAAAAAATAATGATTGAAGGCTGCCCACAGCATTGCGTTTTTCACCAAATAGCAAGCCACTGGGGTAGCATTAAATTGTAACCTTGAAGTTATCAAATGAAAAGCCTAATTCATGTGTGAAAATCTCATTGCTTGTGGGTGAGTGAGACTCAATGAAAATTTCAGTAAACTAAGCTGCAGTAGAAGCAGTATCTGCTAGGGAAGAGTCACGAAACCACTCTAATTTTAATTATAGAATTTTGCCCTCTTGCCCTTTGCAGTTCATCATGGAAAGATGTGTTTTGTTTTAATAAATTGAGCTTTGGGAGAAAACTCACTCAGGATAATAAGCTAAATGTTCAAATATATTAGAGGGGTAATTTCCCTTGTATCATCACCATTAAACAAATGAGGAAGTATGTCAAGTATTTCCCATATTATGTTTTTACTACCCTGCAGAGGAAGAAAGACATGCTAGCAATGAACTGTAAAAAAGATGAAAAAGAAGTATGAGAAGGGTACGTATTTCCTTTCAGTGGATTGAGAAGACTTTTATTTTGAGTGGTGGTTTTTGTTTTCTCTTACATTATTTTCGCTTCTTTTTTTTTCTCATTTTCCATGTACTACAATGTAAAATGGTAAGAAAATTAATAATTATATTATTTTCCATGGAAAGAAACATACAGTATGCCGGAGCAAAGAGCCTGAGTTTCTGAAAATAACTGTGAGGAAAAACTTTTTGTTAATTGAAAGTCAGCTGCTTCACTTTGGTTTACAGGAAATTTGAATCACTTTACTTCGATGCATAGAAATTTCTTAGATCATGAAACTTCTAAATATTTTGTAGCAATGTTCTAAATATTTTGTAGCAACCAGTCTTGTTCCAGCCAATGCATTTAATCTGATTCAGCCAGAAGTCTCTTCTTAGTCCAATGCCTTGGCCATCCACATAACTAGATTCATTATGCTGATCAGTCACCAAAGACTAACCTACTTAATCCTAATTATTGGATTATTTTACTTTTAAATCTTTTCAGTAGGAGACTTTTATAATTAGTTTTCTGAACTGTGCCTAAGAACTCTTTTTTTTATAGCCAGGGATCAGACAATGAGGCAGGGAAAGTCTTATTTCCAAACTTACCCAGTGGCTCATCACTGGTTTCAAAACCAGCCCAATTTATTCCAGCTCTTTGCTGGTAATAGTATTGGCAAACTATTTTAGCTTCCCAATAACTGAGTAAATTTTAAATTAAAACCAGACAAGTACTATCAAGCTGAACGTATTATCTGTTGATGCTTGAACTCTTCTACTGTAGGTCTTCAGTGACTCAGTTGTCCCTAGTCTTTGAGAAGCAAATCTCATGGCTGCTACCTGTTTCTCTTTGCTTTTGTGCTCTGGGGTGCTTTCCTCTTTGCCATCTGTCCTTACCCACTCCTGCCGCAGTCTTTAAATGCACCTCCTTCCCAGAGGTTTGTACCTTCCCTCCTGCCAGCTCATGCCCTCCTGCTGTTCAGATCTTCCACTGTGGCTTTTCCCTCCTTCCTACATGCTGCCCGCGAGTGCATAAAGCTGCATTCTCTGTAGCTGGCTGAATAGCTTTCAGTGGTTTATGCACCTTATCAGTTGGGATGTTAATAGAAATAATATCTTCATATAGGAGACGAAGACTAATAGATGCCTCTTCTGGGCAGAGAGTTAAATTCGGTTAGTATGTGATGAGTATTTAAGAGAAGAGAATGTACTTCTTGCAGACATGTAAAATTATTGAGGATCTAAAAGGACTTTCTTTTTTTCTCTCTCCTTTTACACTTTTTTCCCTAAGCCAGTCAAAATTCATGGCAAATTCTTTTTTGGCATGCAAAAATCAAGATGATCTAGTAGGGATACGAATTTACACAGGGATGTTGAAAATAGCTCTGCCCACTGGATGTAGGAAGAGCTGTTCAGATTTGCTGTGTTTTTCATTGCTGTAACCATTTGCTGCTATCATTAGAGAGAGACTGCTGATCCACTGTTCCACCAAACAGTTCCATCTCCTGAAATGGGAGGGTGCCTTAATATAAATAAGTCTGTACATTAAGTCATTACCTCCATGACTGGTGGAAGAGGCATGGAGAAGGCCATGCATATCTGCATTTTTCTGACTATTCAATTCAATGAAAGCTTAAAATACTTAGTTTCTAAAATCAACCGTGGTGCCTCCTGGGAATTTTAGTCTGAGTAACAGATGGTATTGTTTTCTTTTCTAACTAAGTCTAGGGGAAAAAAAAGAGTATTGAATTGCATCTCCTATGAAGCACCACAGCAGTGGTTCAGAAGTTAAATGTTTTGGGTCACAACATGCAGAGCTTCTGAGTTTTTGGCACATGTTGAAAAGGTAAAAACTTTCAGATCGACTCTCTGCTTTCTACTATACCCACGAAGCAGTAATCTGTCAAATTTTGCTAATGCAGCGAAGTGCTCAACAGAATGTGCTCTGACCAGTGTTCCTATGCTGTTAAGTTTTAAAACTGCATTTAATTGTTTTAAGTGTGACATCATGTCATACCACATCAACTACTTGTATAAAGGGAATTTTGCTGCATATCAGAATTCTTCTCCTTTAGCCTGCTTATGCAGTCAATTTAGGTTTTAATAAAAGTTACTAGCTTTCTAGCATCAGATATTTCAGTGCTCTTATCAAACACATCAGTCTACCCAAGTGAGGTACAAGGCACCTTGGAAAGGCAGAGTGAGTAACTTATACTGTTCCTGATTTGTACCTTCTCAAGGTAGAATGACATAAAATACCTTTTTCCAGAACAGTGAATCCAACATCTTCCAGGTAGAAGAAACATTTCTTATATGCAGTTTTTAATTCACATTAATATTTTAGTCAGGATACTGTTCAGAAGATCCTTTAGTTTACCTGTAGTGTTGATTTTTTGCCTAAATTATGGTGCATGCCGTTGTGAAAATTATTATAGGTAAACTATAGGATCCTCAAGATAGTATATTGAGCTCTGGAATTTTTACAAAAAAGTAAGGAGAACATAGATAAGCATTTAATGTTCATTTTAGCACAACCAAATGTAATTGCATATATTTATTGTAAAAGCAGATTATAAATTCAGTTTTTTCTATGATATTCCAAATTCCAGTACAATGGCTCTTTTCTTACAATTATGTACCACAGAGAAAGCTCTGTGGTACTTGCTTGGCTGACATAACAAACACTCTTTAAATAGCTCAAAGTATTGAATATGGCTACAAGAATAATGATTTGATGCCAGAAGGTCTGAGAAATGGGTGTAGTCGGTGAAGAAAAGGTAAGTCACGGAAGTCAAGGAAAATCGTCTTGGTTTTATTAAACCTGTCAGATTTTCACTATTGAAATAAATGTTAACCGTGTTCTGCAAAGAGTGCTTGCTAGGCTGCAGTGAAGGAATCTGATATTTCAGTCTGACTTTTATAATTTAAATAATGATAGTTTTTCAATGCCCTTCTCTCCATGAATAGTGCCTTCTTGCACATAATCAGTAGATAATGTAACTTACCTTTTTTAGCAATCAGGCATGTGGTACAATTGAAAATTCACTCTCCCCACTGAATGAAATGAGATTTTCCAACACTATGTTATAGATCTAGGTGACTGTTTATCCCAACACATCTATCATTTCAGAGAGAGAGACTCAGTAGTTTTTTTAAATAGTTTCTATCAGGTATGCACTCCAGGCCCAGTTCTACAAAAGCACTTTCTGTGAGCCTTCTCATTGCTCACAGCGGCACTTCTTTCGGAGGAAGGATTCTATGTGACAGAGATTTTAGAATCACGCCTTATATTTTCAATTTACATAATAATGCATGCAATTTGGCTGACAGTAATGACAGTTGTATAGTTCATTAACTAAATAAATAGCTGCAATTCATGTCAAACTAACATTATCAAGAACATCCCAGTATTCTGTGGACATTCTCCACTGGCTGCATAGGAAATCCCAATTAATTTACCTCAACTGTTAGAGCTGAATCCCTTACAACTCTTACATAGCAAAATAATCTCTCTTTTTTCATTTCTCTTTACTGGCCTTGGAAAATGATGAAACAATAATGAGGTCTGCATGGTGATGCACTTTTCCTTAATTTGATAGTGATTTCCTTTTTGTTCATCTTGCAGAAATACAGAATTGGAGATTATAGCTGGTATTCTGGGCAGGTATAGTTACACTCAAATTACTAGAATTACTGGAGCTGTGCTGACTTGTAGCATATAAGGGTCTTGGCTCCTGTGTTGGCCATATGTTTAACTATACATGTGAAATCTTTATGATTAACATACTCATGGAATTCAATATTCACTGGCTTTATTATGCAGCCACTTTAATAATCCACACCAGAAAATACTCAAACGATTATTTTTAAGTCTGCTTAATCTGTCATCATGACAAGCACAGATTTTAAGATTAGTTATAAATATATAAAGAGAATAGATAAATCAAATGTGGAATAGTCTGACTTCGGTCCATTACGTGGGACTCTGATTTCCATAGATACCTGATGGTTCCATAGATACCTGATTACTCACTAACTAGTTATTTAATTTCAATGTATCATCAAAACAGTTATACATGGGTCCAATATAACCTTACATGCATTGACATGTATACCTACATGCATACATACATGCTTTAGTATGCCTTTGCCTGGTTAAGATCTGCAGTACTTTTAAATGCCAAGTAGTTGTTTTTCCATTAGGACAATCTTCCTCCGCTCCCTCCCCAAGTGTTTTTGAATTAATGTTTTCACATATTGCCCATCCCTGCCAGTTTTAAGTTGCCTTTCCCCATACGGGGTCAGGGAGATCCTCCATTCTCTTTCTTCTCAGATGGAGCACCTTTCCTTTGCTTCCCACATCAAACAGCTAAAACAGGGACTCTGCCCCAGGATAGCCTCTGTTCTGCTGTTTAGCAGTGTGCAGCTGTCACCTTCCCATTGAGACCAAGAACTGCCATCTGATCTTTTTGACGTATGTGCCCATGTTTCCTATGCAGGTGGAGAAATGATTAGATTGCCTGGCAGGACTCTCCAGTTGCATCTGGGATATACAGGCGCATAATGCCATCTAGAGGGCAGAGTTTCTTCCCTTCCCGCAGGAATACCTGTGATATCTGCTAACCTTCCATCACGTGTGGTGACAGCGCTCATTCATCTTTGCGATTCATGCATTTTTCTATTCCTCTTCTGGTTAGTATGTATTCATACAAGGCCAAGACTTGGAAATTATTTAGGATAAGAGAAATGCTCAATTAGTAATTACAGCTCTTTCCCTTCAATAAGCCTGCAGGTTTCCTTGTTGTCTTCAATCAAATGGTTTGTTCTTCCAGAGTAGTTTTTCTGATTTTAAATGCTCTTGGTCTTAATGTTTAAGTTCTTTAGGAAAAATTTCTTTTAAAAAGAGGAAGCAAGTAAGACCTAGGTTTGTCATTCAGCTTTTTGGTAAACTGTAAGAAAAAAAGTACTTACAAATCGGTTATTTTGCGAGACAAAGTCCTCTGTAAAGTTACTGCAACAGTTTCAGGTCAGCTGAAGAAATGAGTCTGAGGGTTGTGCATTATGTCAGACTGTTGTGCATTACAGAAGAAGCTAAAATCTTCCTTTCTTGTATTGCATCTCTTCCACTGAAATACTTGGTTAGCATTTCTCTTAATAGTTTATGGTAGGCTGGAAATGAGCAAAGAAGGGCTTTTCAATGAAGAGGTCATATGGCTGAAACAGCTAAAGTTTCTCCTTACCTGCCTCTTAATAGCTCCTTCTTTTTCTTCTTTTAAACCTCACGGAGTTTGCTTCTTTAGACTTTAGACATGTGCCAGAGAAAAGCCTGTTGCCTCCTCCTTGATAATTTCCTTCAGTCCTATATTGCTTTGATGTCATTATGCTTTAGCCCAGCTGGCTAATGGGGTATTCCTTACCATGTGACGTCATGCTTAGTATATGAAGGGTAGGCATGATCCAGGAAGTACCGATCGCTATTTGGTTATCGGTTAGCGCGGGTGGTGAGCAATTGCATTGTGTATCACTCATTTTGTATATTCTATCATTATTATTATTATTATTATTTTCCCTCTTCTGTTCTATTAAACTGTCTTTATCTCAACCCACGAGTTTTTTTCACTCTTACCCTTCCGATTCTCTCCCCGTCCCATTGGGGGGGCGGGGGGAGTGAGCGAGCGGCTGCGTGGTATTTGGCTGCCTGCCAGATTAAACCACGACACATCTATTACCAATAGTGACAGTTGTAATATTCTTTTTCTTAAATAAGCAATGAATGTTCTTTCTGTAACCTTAAATCTGATCTGTGTCATCATGAAAACAGTTTTGTTACACATTGTAGCGTCTCCCCAGTGCCATGCAGAGATAGCTGATCACTACCTACTTTAATTTGATTAAATTAAGGTAGGATGAGTGAAACAGAGAAAGAGGCTGTGTTACAAGCTTTATAAACAATATAGTCTTTTTATATAGTGCCCTGCCATGCATGGTAGTTCAGGTAGCAGAAGCAGTGTAGCTGCATGGCATAGTTTTCATGTGAACTAATTAACTCTTCTTGGAAACCAGGGTGTTAGCCCCAGTAGAACAATATATTAGCAGCCTGAGCCAGCTTTAGTGGATCTTCGCTGAGCTGCTTGGTGTAGTGTTGATGTAACTTCACTGCTAAGGAGACAGCTTGTGTCTTCCTCTTGGTTCCCCATGATGTGGCAGAATATATTTTTTTTCATTCCAGTGGGGGTCGTCTTCGTACTCTCTTTATCAAATGTTTTGTCCTTCACAGTGACCCCAGGGCAACCATTCAAAATTGTACCCAGTTAGATGGGTAAAAACAGGTATTCTTAGTTCATTGTAAAAAAGAACTTGCTAGTATTAGGCAAAAACTGTATTTTTCACAGACAAATCAAATGGAAATAAGAGATGAGAACTTCTCATGTTTTTAAGCAACTCATTTGCCCTGCTAGTGACCTCTGCCAGGCAGGAATATTTCCCAATTGCAGGCCAATTGACAGACCAGTAATGTGATTGATCCTAGGTATATATTACATTGCATAGTATTTCATACATTGATTTATTTTTGTTCTTTTCTCTGCATTTTCCCTTTAGGCCAATTAATTACTGATACTGCTCTTGAACAGCAGCTTGGAATAAGATAACAGCAACATTTTCTCATGTTTGATTCTAATGTATTTGGCTATCTGGTGTCAAATTTGGACATGTGAAGGTGGGTGCAGTTCCAGTGGCTGCACCTGCATTGTGCTTACTTATCTGTGATGTGAATTTGGCTCATTATGTAGATCAGAGCTGGGCTGTTGGGCTGCTGTTGCTATGCTTTTCATGCCTGAACTTCTTACTGAATCCCATCGACTTTGACTTAATGTATGTTCCATATGAGACTGTTATTGTCATCCAAAGCTTGTTTTTTTAAGAACTTCTACAGTTTGCTACATTCTCCTAAAGTGTGTAGTCTCAGGCTTTTCTTGGACCTCCTGGGGATGCAGTTTACCAATAAATATAAGTACAAAGAACAAAATCTGAGATAAATTTTATATGCTGAAGAGCAAGGTTAAGTAGATAGTTGGAAAGTATTTGGTATTGACTGTAACACTTATATAGTATTTACTTTCCATGTGGCTGGCTTTAGCATATATGTTTCTGTACAGTTTCATATTTTCTGTTTTCATGAAATGTTTTCTATTTTCAGTACAAAGCTGTAAAAATATCCAAGTAAAAAAATGCCTCTGTTGTGTGTAGGAAAACACTGTCCCAATAGGCCTATCTTTTACTTTGGTGTTATGGGATACATTCTTGTTCTGGCAGATGACTTCCTTAGATCTATCACTATTAATTTAGGATCTGAAGATAGCCTGTTGTAATTATATGTCTACCTTAGCAAGCAGTGCAGTGTAACAGGAGCACATCCGCAGAGCCAAGCTGTTGGTGCTAAGGACCTGACGTACACATTATATACGTTTTGGGAAGTTTACTTTGGCCTAGCTCTTGTTAAGCCCAACAGCATTTGGAGTTCCTTTTCCGATTTCTTGTAAAAGAAACCCAGTCCATTGGCTCCAAGGCCATACTGCTGTGTGAATTGTAGCCTGGTCAGTGGAGTGATCAGAAAAAACTCTTGAGCAGGACACTCACTGCTCATCCAAGCCAAAAAGCCAGCGTAGATGCACCTGATGTCAGCCAGCACAATAGGAGACATTTCCTATGACCAGTTAGGATAACAGTCGGGAACTGCCACATCAGACATTTTCTAAGGGATCCTCATCGCTCTACATCCATCTTCTCTGAAGTGAGCACAGTCTGCAGGGCAGAAAAAGCAGACACAACTCCAAACTGTTGAAGCTTTTAAAAGAGACAGAATTTGGGGTCTGGGTTGTTGTTCTTTTAAGCCAAATACAATTACTCTGCAAATTCACTAATCCACTCTAAAAGATTAAAAATAAAATGAATCAGAACTTTTAATTTAACAAATGTCAGTGCAGAAATCAACCTCGCGCATATTGCTGTGTGGAGTGAGGGGTATTGTTTGCTACTTACCATGTCTGTAAAACAAAAAAGAAAAATGTTCAAAGCTTTCGGGAGAAGCAAGGTGATGTTTTGCAAATAGAGTTTTATTTCAGTTAGCCAGAAATGAACAGTAATTTTGTGATTCAGTTACTAGAAGTTAGCTATTGGCTACAAAACAATTGCTGCACGTTATATGGTATTTGATCCTGTTCGTAATGCAGTGCACCAATACCTGCTCTACTTTGCTTTGCTTCGCAACTCCTTAGCTGGAAGGGAGAGAAATAACTGAAGCCATCAAAAGAAGTTCATTTTGAAATACCTGGGGCAGTTGACTTATGGGTGACTTCTGATGAAGCAAGTGAAATTGCAGGAAACATTGCCTTCAGAAATAACTCAATGCTCCTGTGTGCTTAAAAACAGAGAAACTTGTTATAAATTTATGTTATGAATTGTGAAACAGTTGACATTAATAGCTTATTGTGGTGGAAACCTTTTAACTCCAAGTCTTTAAAGGAAAAGAGTAAAATGATTCATCATAGGAGAAGGAAAATGATGTATTTTGTATTTTATTATGTTTAAAAATATTTTGTGACAATATCAATTATAACATCATGTAATACTTTAAATCTATTGCATAGTATAGCAAAGAAAAGTCATTCTTTTTCTCAGAATTCAAATAAAAATAAGCTCAAGGGATATTTTTAAAAAGGAAAACCAGCTGTATATTTTTTCCCATTTCATAAAAAGTCATACATGTTTCTTTGGAGAAGCAAAAATCAGATTTTCCCACTTAAAGAATCATTGGATAACAGGGACCTAATATGAGTTTCCCATCACACAGCCAGTGAATGTGACATTTAAGCATATGGGATCAGTGTTTTCCAGGTTGTCAGTT
Source organism: Calonectris borealis (assembly GCF_964195595.1). Classification (NCBI taxonomy): domain Eukaryota; kingdom Metazoa; phylum Chordata; class Aves; order Procellariiformes; family Procellariidae; genus Calonectris; species Calonectris borealis. Next base: position 8,765,736 of record NC_134317.1, read on the forward strand.
TAAATCACTTTATTTCATAATTATTTTTGTTTGAACTAAATGAAGACACTTAGGATAAATAATTGGGAAAAAATATTTCTTGGTAAAAATTCAGCAACCACTTTCTCTGAAGACAGGGCAAAATATCTGTTGTTTCACCTTCCAGTGAGAGCCAAAATAGCTGGTTATGGGAGACAATTGTTGATGATACATTAAAAGACACACAGGGAAGAAAGCAGGAATGCATTAAAGTGTTTAATCTTCTCTTTCTATCAATCATGAACCCCCAGCACATTCAATTGCTTAGTTTCCTGGGGGAGGGGAGTAGGTGAGTGGGGAGGAGGTTGGTGTTGGTGTTCCTTGAAGATAGTGCCAAATTTAGGTCCAAATTTGAACTCTCTACTATCATTTAATAACAGCCCTTCAGTTCAGGTGCATGGAGCAGCCTAAAAGTACCAGTTACGGCATTAGGGCCATTTTTAGCATTAAACTATGAAATTGTATTTCATGTTCATTCCAATGATATTAGAAAAAATATATAAAAGTCACTTTAAAGGAGAAGAGCTGCTCTTGATAGATAGAATTTCTAGAAATTCAAAAAAATTTTCCTGTATATACGTATGTGTAATCCTTGGCTTCCTGGTACTTAATTTCAAGGTTTTCTACTTAATTCCATTGACTATAATTTTTAATTTATCTTCGTTTTTAAAGAAAAATAAATCACATTTTTAAAAAATTAATTAGATTCTAAAACTACGTTCTGTTCCTGAATTGAATATTTTAGTGTGACCTGCCAAAATTTGAAAAGGTAAATTAAATTTGCTAAAAGGAATAACTAAATTCTTGAATTTCAACTTTTGAAGAAAATGAGCTTAAGGCCATTGTGGCTTATTCCTATACTTAGCTATTGAGGTGTGTCCTGTAAAGACAAACTGTTTGTCTCTTGGGCTTCTTTTTCCATACCCACTTCCCAGCACCATGAATCGGTAGTAATATTGCCTGTATTTACTATGAGCATCTCAGCTAGACAAGTAGAAAAAAATAAGAAATGGGTTCTGTTGGAATAAAGTTGCCCAAAGATTAATTTTCATACATAGATCTGAAACGCCCTATTCTTTTCAAACTCTATACTTAGATTAACCTTGATGTTGAGTGTGCTACTCAGGAAGGTGTGGATAATGGAATCAAAGAAAGTAGAAAACTTTCTCTGTGTCAGTAACCTCATGGTCAAAATTGCGAAGGTTTGAAGGATAACTCCTTTAAAGTAGATTCTAAAGTTGCCTTTCTTATTGCTTGAAAAACTGTCCTGAAAGTATTTGAGTTTTCCTCAAGATCTGAATTAAAAACAAAAAACCTTCTGTTGTGTGGTTAGGCAAGTGAATTTTTTAAAAAGTGGTTGCCATATGTATCATTTCAGAAGGACCCAAAGCCCTGGAAATATTTGTACTGGTTTCAATGTCACTTTTAAATTTGACCAAAATCTTCTGCAAAATGTTTCCTTTCAAATGAAAGCAAGTATTTTCTTTGAAAATGGCTGCACTGAAAGTTTTTTATCAAGCCTTCTGCATTGGATGTGTAGATAGTCAATGGTTTTCAACTAGTCTTTACTAATTTCAAAGAATTAGTATTTCAAAGAATTAGAATTCTCCCTGAAAAGTTCGGTATTTTTGCAAGAAAAACTGAAACAAATGCAACTGACCAAATGTGATATGATTAACTCCTATATGAGTTTTCAATGCAAAGATATTTTTATATATGTTAAATACAATTTGATATTAAACGCAAAATGCCCCTTAAGATGAATCGGGTCCACACAGCTTGCCTTTCTCTCCCTGTGTTAATTGTAAGAATCTTAGTTTCACTTACAATTTCAGGACCTCATACTTTTTTAATGGACCAAGGATTTTATTTTTAGTTCTTTGATAGAGGAAATAACTGTCTGTTAATATTACATGGGGAAGCACAGTAAGTCTGTCAGAGTGAAATGTTCTCAGTTCTTAGGGAGAACAGTTCCATAAGGGAACAGATCACTTAAAACAAGAGGAAAAAAAAGAAAGGGATGGAACAGCTATCTCTGATTCACAGTTTGCAAGGGGAAGGATCACCAAATGTGAATATTGGAAAATCAGAAAATAAACAAATTTCACGACATGCACACACTGTTCCTTGCATAAAAATTCAGTCTTATGTCTTACATTTGTGTAACGGCGTTGTGGCCTGTAACGTTGTGCCCAGGTGCACACTTTTAGGGAGACGCCCTGCACTGTTAGCACAGTGGCAGTTTTGGGAAAGGTGAATGAGTTTCAGCATCCCTCCTTCCTGACTGCCCAAGTCAGTGCTGCTGTATGACGGGATGGGCATCACATAGCTTCATGGGTCTGCCTGACTGTGAGTGAGAGGGCTTTCTCTTGTCTGTCATTTTACCCCTCATTAATAGCAGCTGCTTCTCTTTAGGCAGCCTAGGAATATCGTTTGTGGAAGGTAAGTGCCTTGGTTCTGTGCAGAGCAATGCATCGCACTGACGCGCACAGCTCAGCACTTTATTCAGAGGATGAGTGGTAAAAAATAGGAGTCATGCTGGACTTCTGGTTTTCCATGCTTGTACTTCTATGCTTTATCAAGTGTGTATGCATTATATAGACCATCATGTGTAGTATGTATGTCTTTAACTTCAGGAAATACGCACAGCTTTATGCTGCCTATCTCTGCTTGTTTAGATCTCTTTTACTCCTCGTCCTCAAAAAATGTTTTATATGTGATCATTTGGAAGAATTTTGGGGGAAGAAAAAGCATCCTTCATAATTTTAACCTATTTGTTCAAAGGCCTGTATTGACAGTGCTTTACCTGTGGATATATTGTAAGTCTGTTACATTCTCTGTAAATAATGGTAGAATTTGCTGTTTTATACAATTTGCATGCAGGTAAACATACAAAGCTATTATTGATACATCTTTTAGTAGCCTAGATATTTATTTGCTGGAAGATAAGCCTGGGCTTATAATGCAGTCTGTTTTGCTAGATCTATTCCTAACCTTCTCTTTAAAATGTCAAGTCCAGACATTTCTATGGTGTCAGAAGGGAAAATGTTGAGAATTTTAAAGGCTCGTCGTTCTTAACTACTTTAGAGTTAACCAAAATAAAAGGCAAATATTACCATTCTTGAACCAGTTAAACATTTCCAGCCCCACCTTCTGAAAAATAAAATAAAAAAGTAAAGGTATTTCACAGAGGAATTCCCAGGAATATGAGGTTTATTTTTAGTCGTTTTTAGGAGACAGTCTCATCAGAGGTGTGTGAATCTCATTTGGTTTTGGTTTGTTTGATTCAACTCCTGAAGTTCATATGTTTATCCAGTATAAGTAGATTTGAAGGATTAAATTCTAGTTATCCCCTTCTTTCAAAAAGGAGGCTTCATTTAGGTTGAACACCCGTTGTTTCTTCTCATGGGAACTGAGAAACACTCTGTGGTTATGAGCCCTGGGTGGGAGCCTGTCCCTGCGATCTGCTGCAGACAAACTAGCAAGTTCTGTTTTCTGATCTCTGGCAGCATGAAATCCATACAATTTGTAAGCTGTTACATAATTTCCAGTGTAAATTCATGTTTAAATACATGAATCAGCTCATCAATAATTTGTAAAACATCATATGCAGCTGCACAGACCTTGGCTGCTTTTTGTTAGGAACATTTAAGCCCAAGTTTTTACATAATCTTAAGTGGTTAGCTTTCTGATCTTGAATAAATTTCTGATTTCTAGCATACATTAGAAGAAGGTGGTTATACTGCTTTCTATGAGGCTTCAAAACCATTTTATTGGTAGCACAGCTATAACATAGTGAGATAGACTGCTTATGAGAACTGTTGGTGGCTTGTTCTAATGTCACTATATTTTTTGTGTCAGTAAAGAATTAAAAAATGTATTATTGACATTTTAAATTGCAAGAATGATCCCCACCAGTACTGCCCAGTAAGGTTTAATATGGCCTTTTTGCAGACAATTATAATTAACACTTGTATGGTTCTGTATTTTAGTATTTAACATCACATATGTGTTGCTTTCATGCCATGTTTTATCTGAATGTGAATTGAACATTGAGTAACTATTTCAGATAAAATGTGTCAAGTGTTTTAAGTGTGGTTAAAGAGAATAGCCTATTTTATCATGCTAAAAAAAAATCTGAAAATGATGCAACTGAGAAGGCTAAGGGCCCATGTGTTTTGAAGCAAGGGTGAGAAGCCTGGCTGTCATCATATCACTAATTTGTCCTTTTGGGTTTTTTTCCCCTATCTCCATGAGGCAGAAGAAATAGTTAAGACTAAGACATTTGAAAAAGCATACAATAATACTTTGTTAAGTATAAGTCCGCTAAATTCACTGCTTACTTCATCAGTAGTGATGAAGCTTACTTCATCACCTAGCATTCTCCAGTCTCAGTTACTGTCCTGGGGATGGGGGGCCAGGGAGCAGAGCTGTAGCACATGGGCTGCAGTTCAGTGGGGAGATGCTCCATGGTTGCTCCAGTGTTGCTTTATTGTGGAAAGTGGAAAGCAGAAGGTGGAAACATCCAAACGTTGACAGACAGGTTGTGAGGTACAGTTCCCATTTTACTCCTAGCAAAGAGCTGTCTATAGCAATATAAAAGGCACTGGAAAGTGGCCAGTGGAAATGCTTTCATAGTGCTAGAGTTAAGGCTTTTGTTGCTATAGTTATGTTGATTTAAAAATGCAAATGTAATTTTCAGTACTTCTAACCAGCATAACTATGCTGTTAAACTTCCCTCTGGCAATTTGTTGGGTTAGCCTTTCAAAGGACAAATTTTCTGTGTAACATGGTCAGAATAATACAAAGATATAGAGATGGCTCAAGTGGTAAACTCTTCCTACAACAGCAGCTTACCAAAAAAAATGCCATAAGGACCTAAGGAAAGATTACAACAACATTACTTCTTACTTTACCAACAACAGGCTTTGACCTAGGTTTTGTCCTCTCATGTGCACTGTATGAAGCTGTGACCACAAAAATATACAAAATCAGAAAGCAGGAAAAAATTGCTGAGCACATTTGAAGTGCTTGGACAGCTATTAATACACTGCGCAGGGCATGACAAATGAGTGTCTGTGTAAATCAATAAAGCTTTCTATAAATGGACAAATGGTTTAGTATGAATAACAAAGAAGTGCACATGGTAACTGGTGGTGTAGCATTCTGTCAGGGATTTTAAAGTTCACTGTCATAACTTTGTTCCTCTTGACCTTTATTGATGATACCTTCAAAGCATGTTGAGCTGCTAACTTGACGTACAACCTTTAGACCTTCATCTCCTGCCCATGGCGGGGGGGTGGACTAGGTGATCTTTAAAGGTCCCTTCCAACCCAAACCATTCTATGATTCTATGATCATCTTTTCCCTTAGTGCAAAATACATACTACTCTCCTCTTTCTTCTCTCTTCCTCCCCCCATCCTTTTGTTTTATCTCAACTCTACCATGGTTGAGTAAGGAAAGCTGTCTTGTATGTGCTTCTCTTTTATTCGTGCCTTCTAGTAGAAAATTCAGTGTTCTAATTCATTTCATTGTGGTTATAAAAGTGTAGAGGATTGTCTGTTGAAGAATTCCTAATAAGTACCTGAAATAATTCTTCACTTAAAGACCCCAGTGCACCAAATACATCCTAATTCATAAATCGTTGGAACAGGCTAGGTAGATAACAAAATGCTTTTGTTCCTGTTCTCTTGACTTAATAAATCAAGGCACAGAAAGGTAAAGTTTAAACTTTTTGAAAAACGCTTTAGGGACTTAAATCCAAATCTTATTTTCAAACATAATTTAAGCACTTCAGTTCGCTCTGTCAAGAAGCACACAGAAATGGCTTTTGCAGGATGTTAAGTGAAAGTTATCTTCTCAAGTGCCACTTAAAGAGGCAAACCTGGAGGAGACATGGGTGTCTCATGACATTCTCAGACATGAGAATGTGTCTACCACTTCTACCAAACACAGTTAAATGTTGAACAAAGTACATTTAGCAGACAGTCCTTAACCTGTTGTAATAATCCTCTCTAAAATCATTAAAAACGAAGAGGAGAGAATGAAGAAATCATCCTAAATGTCTGTATCAATGTAAGAATATGTTTATTAAGTGTATATTTATTTCAGCTATTTGTAGTCTGGTGTTACGATTCAGCTGAAAGGTGCCATGATCTATGAGTGTAGGTGAGGATCGAACCCCCAAAAAAGTCTCAGATGAGACACAATGAGAGTGGTGGGAGGTCTCGTGCTTTGGCCATGTAAACCCAAAAAAAGACTGTGAGCTGGAAAGGAGCAGAGCACTTTTTGGCTCAGAGCCTACTGATAATAAATATGTTTTGAGAGGCAACATTTCCCTCTGTTTTGGGGCAGGGAGTGGGGAGCTTGTATTTGGTTTTTTCCTATGATGCAAAAAACTGTAGTTTCTTTTGTTGTTCATTAACAAAAAAGTAAATATGACCACATTAAGGATATATTTGAGATGCATTTTAGACTTCAAGTGAAGATGCATTTTCACAAGAATTTAAAGTTTAGTGGCCGTACTGCCTGAACGGATGCTTTTTGTGTTTTGGTGTTAAGGGTATCCTAAAGCTAATTATCATGACCATTTCAGAAATTTTTTAAAGAATTTTAATTAATTGGCTTGCCTTTACTGATCCAGTATATAACACGTTTTTAGAAACATGAAAAATGCTAAGGCTGCCGTCTGTCTCCTTGTTTCTTTTATAGCATCACGAACAACAATTCATTGTAAACCAAGGAACTTCCTCTTGCCCCAAAGGAAAATTAATTGATTTTAAGGAAACATTGTGTAATGTGAAAACAAATACAGTTTATTTCGTTGCACCTGACTTACGTCTACACTCGTGGGAAATAAATGGCAGATTCTTATTGACTTCAGCAGGAACAGGACTAGACTTCAGTGCATCAGGCGTGTAGTCTGTTTGTTACTAGTCTCGAATGAAACAGTGCAAACAGCTGCCCCATAGGAGAACATACAGAGTGTTCTTCAACATCTGTGAAGGAGAGAGAAAGCTCTTAGCTGACCTGAACATAATCTTCATCATTACTAGGGCTATGTTTTCCATCCTGAAAAAGGGATTAAAATTAGTTGACAAAGTCTCTCGTAATGACTGTATCTTAGCAATGGTATCAATACAAGGCAATCTCTGTTTTATACAAAGTAGTCTGAAGTTTTCACTTTCAAATTGATTTTCCATAAGCTCAGTCTCACAATTCAGAACAAAGTTGTCTCTAATTAAGGCAGTTGAAGGCTGTATAGCATTATCCAAGTCATGATTGAAATCTTTAAATTTTCCAATGTTTGGAGAGACTCTTGTGCAAAATACTTTCTTCCAAATCAGAACTAGGAAGTACCTCTGTTTTGACATTTGTAGAATCCTTGAATCTATAATGATCCAAAAGCAACATGCAATGTTTCGTTTAATGGTAAGTTATGCCATGGTTATATTTGGCTGACTGAATGATACTGTGCTTTGAGAGCTGACCCCCCAAGAAAAGACATGCTTGCCTATAGGTGCTGGTGGCAGGCATTGAATGTCACTTGTCTGCAGCAGTTTGCTGGGCTGCATCACTTTTAGCGTTTGTAAGTCTGAGGACAGAGATGGTTTATTTCTATGTGTAACATAAAATATACATAAATTCCTAGAGGACAGCTACACCTGAAACTAGAAATCACTATAGAAATCATCTGATACCTAAGAGGTTATGTACGAACGAAGTGACTGCATTAGGGGTCAGTACTTCTCTACCACTGCCCCTGGGTGCCAGCAAGTGTGCAATAGCTTTCATGCTGTGAGAAGCGTGGGCATCTTATTGCAGCTTAGCTTACTGTAAGTATGGCCTGAAAATAAAAATGAAAATAAAATGTAATAGTGGTTTCCTCCAAGGAGACCTACTTTGCTTAACTGGCAAAAGATACCTGGAATATGCAATACTGAAGGTAGGCAGATCCCTCTGAGCAAAAATTGAGCAGACTTACAATAACATCAAAACCCAGTGGTTTCTGTTAAATAAATGAAGGTTTGGATTAGGAGGCAGGGTTTTGAGACCACAAGTGCTATTACAGATTTTCCAAATGAATACTTTTGGGGGAATGAGGATTATTATCAAGTATTCAGTTGCAATATTGAGTGATTTAGTATATGAAGTACTGGTTTTCCCATGTTGTGGGAACTGGCACACGATCTTAAGAAAAGTCAGTCAAGTGTCCCCTTCTAGTCAAGTCCTCATTACAAAAATGCCAAATAAATAGTCATGATTTGCTTGGCAATCAAGCAGCACAAAAGTCAAGCTAACACTGACTGCATTACATCCTTTCACCACACTTTCGAAGCCAGTGGTATGAAAAACTGTTTTATTATACAGATGTTTCCACTGTGGCTTGATAAGAGGGGAAATGTAGCATTTATTTATAATGCTGTCAAGTTCAGATTTCCTAATTTTGGTAGCCTATTTGTAAAGGAATAGGTCACTGAAATCAGAGATTCAGCTAACAGATCCAAGAAGACTTAGCTTCCATTTTACAACCTCACAGCATTCAAAAAAAATGGAGTAAGAGAAATATGGGGAGCTCTCTGGGTATTTTGTATAGTACAACTATGTGGTATAGTTCTTTTAGAGATCTCTATATGGGAACAGTCTGCCCAGACTATTTTAGGATAAAATCACACAATATATTTTTATGTTAGTGAAACTGAAAACTAAAAAAATTAAACCCATAGTATGCCAACATGCGTGAGTTAAAGGCTGTGCAGGCTAATCCTTTAATGATTGTTTCAAAACAGTAAGAAGAGAAGGCTCCGGGGAGACCTTATTGCAACCTTTCAGTACTTATAGGGGGCTTATAAGAAAGATGGGGACAGACTTTTTAATAGGGCCTGTAGCGACAGGACAAGGGGTAATGGTTTTAAACTAAAAGAGGGTAGATTCAGACTAGAGATAAGGAAGAAATTTTTTACAATGAGGGTGGTGAAACACTGGCACAGGTTGCCCAGAGAGGTGGTAGATGCCCCATCCCTGGAAACATTCAAGGTCAGGTTGGACGGGGCTCTGAGCAACCTGATCTAGTTGAAAATGTCCCTGCCCACGGCAGGGGGTTTGGACTAGATGGCCTTTAAAGGTCCCTTCCAACCCAAACTATTCTATGATTCTATGATAAGAATTTATTTTGGATGGCATTTTAGGGTAATATTCCTAGAGAAAAATCTGAAAATCTTTAACTCATAGAAATACATTTTTATGTACCAATCATCTCTTTATTTTTATCAATCAATCTGCAAGAATGTGTCTATAAAAGCAAACTGATAACTGTATATGATAGCCTCTTCAGTATGGAGGACTATTTACCCTCCAGCTACTGATTTCTTACTGCTGCATTTACTTCTGCGGCTTCTGCTTCTACTTTGCTACTTATTTCTGCATCTGTACTTTTTGCTGCCACATCTCACATGCTCTCTGCAGGATCACCCATAGACTTTTTATAGCCATATGTTGAATCCATTGGTAGGTGACATTGTGAAAATATGACGCAGAGCATTTTACCACCTTTGCTGGCTTTGATTGTACCCTCAAGATAAAGCACGATTCCATACAGTTGTTTACTTAGACTTGTAAATAAGTAAACTCTATATGCCCTTGTTTCTTACCTTCCTTTCATTCTTTACTCTTTTTCAATATGCTGGATAATTATGTATGTTTACTTTTTCTTCCTAATCTTATTTTTAGGATTTAGCTGAATTTGAAATTGTTGTTAATCAATTTATTGGACTTTGGGATTTTCATTTTGTTGAATCATTGACTTCTCTTAACAAGGAAGAGAGGACTGTGAATCTTTCCATAGAATCTTTCCATACAGTACATTACATTAAATTTTTCTCTAAGATTACAGATGTTAACTGTATTTATGACTGTTGCTTTGTATAACCACAATTCTTTTGAAACAGCATTCGTTTAACTTTATAGGTTGACAGAAGGTTAAAGTAAAGCAAGTAATGTAAATTGTATAATAGTTGTATTTATGTGAATGCATTGGTTTTGGTGTTACGGTTACGTGATGCGTGGGAGACAGAGAGGTTTCCAGAGCCACTTTTAACTCATAGATTTTTATATATTGTTTTAGTTTCTCAGTCTTTAAGAGAAAACTAGTTGAAACTTGTTCTGATGCAACTGTATACAGCACACTTTAGAGATTTTCCTTCTCCAATACTGAAAGAATTCCTAAAGTCAAGTCATAATATATAGAAAAATACGTTGATTTACTGTAATTTACATACCAAATTGTGCCATTTTGAAGTTTGTACTATGCAAAAATATGAGTGCAATGGAAATTAAAGATAGATGAAAGGCACTACTATACAGGAAACTTTATCATATTTAAACTGACATATACAAGAGAAAAATTTTCTGACTTTAAGATTGCATTTAGATGTAGTAAAATACCTCTCTCACTCTTGAAATTATAGGAATTGTTTTTTAAGTAAAGACTAATAAATTTATCTGGTTCAGTTAAGGGGTGTAGTTCACTAATTAGCTATAATATGACCAGTGCATCTGGAGTTACCCATGGCAGAAACCAGGCTTATGAAGAGCTGCCACAGTCAAAAGTTTACATAAGATTGTCTTTTGTTTCCTTTTGATAGTAGCTGCCTCTGTTTCCAAGTGGCTTTCTCAGATAGCAAGTTCACTCTAAACAGAAAAGGGGGAGGAAGAAGAGATACACCAATATCTTCTATAATGTTTCCTTGCCAACTCTATTGCATCTGACAAGATGAGATTGTGGGCATATTTGGAATATCTGCTCTGATATTGTTCTAACTTGTAATGCATGGTGTGAATAATCTCATAAACGAATGTCGCTTCTGTTTTTACTCAAAGTAGCAACTTATAGCAAAATAAATTGTGTGGTGCTTTTTATTCTGGATCTTAAAGAAGTACATAAGTAAGCACCCTGAGAATTTTTATGAATTGTCATGTAGTACAAGATACCCTTTGATTAATTTACATATTTATTTATTTATTCTATTTTACTGTAGGCAGAGAATTCAGCATTGGCTCTGGAAAACGAAAATCAGAGAGAACAGTATGAAAGATGTCTTGATGAGGTAAGGTAGATAAAAAGGTTGTTCTTACCTGGTACTATAATTAAATGAATAGAAATTAATCTCTCCCTCTCTTACAAGGTTGACATCGTTCTGCAATTTTCTAGTATTACCTCATCCTAATTAATTCCAAGAACATGTGTCTAGCAGTCATAGATAATTGTTCTCCATGACCTCTGCTGTAAATCCTGTTTTGACCACATCTCTTCACTGAAAAGTTGATATCCGTGTGACCAATATTTGGAACCGGTTTGGTTTCATTAGGAGGAGAAAATGATAATTTGCCTATTAGGTTTTGTGTACTCCTTCTTTTCTGTAGAGTGGAACACAAGTGGCAGTGGCTTCTTCCGTCAAAAACCCCCAGGCTTTCCTAAGTAATATATTCTGTAACCAGGGAATTTAGTCTCTCAGCTCCCCCTTAGGGTTACATACACAGCTTTTTATGCTGGGTTTTTTCTAGCCATTGGCTCACTTCTACTACATGGCTCAGCTTCTGATCAGACCTTCCAGTTACAGCTACAATGTAATTCACCCATCAGTTACTGTCTGAGCACTCCAGCAATGCTTAACCGTTCCAGAAATCTCTAGTATCTCCTATTGCGTGCAGCTTCCTCCATATATATACTGATGCTTACTTGTTCCTCCCATTTATCCTGAAATAAGGCTCTTCAGCATACACAAGAGCTTAAAATAGTTTTAAGACTTTTAGTAGCTTGAAGAGTTGCTTAGTAGAAATCATTTACCTGTTCCATAATAAGAATGCATAATAACGTAAGTAGTTAGCTAATATGCAAACAAAACAAAACAAAAACTACACCAGCATCTCCGCTGTACCGTTGAGAAAAGAGTGCAGGAGTGTGCAAACCACACATAGCAGATGAAAATTTATGTCTTCATACCAGCTTTCTAAATTTTTAATCAGCATTTGTTGATGTATTACTGGCACGAGCAATACAGTTCCGGTACAAGAAGCCTCCAGTGTAGTGCAGATTTTCATCAGCAAATCCGCACTTTTGCCACTATAGCATATTTTTATCAGGGAGCTGGAGTAAAAGACTTGCAGATACACTTTCCCACTAGGTTATGCTCTGTCTGTTCTGTGGCACTGGGATACCGGCAGAGCCTTGGTCTGCATTGGCCTGAGTCACTCCATTCAGTGCACACTTGAATGATATTTGGATATCTTGGTGATAAGGATGAAATTACCATATAATTACTAACTTTAGTTTAAATTACAGAGCTTAACTTAAAATTATTTCTGATTGTCTGGAACAAAATCTCCCTATATAATTAATTTTGGAAATGAGAAAAGCACCATAATTGTCCATTCCAGCAAAACACTCCATACAGATGATAAGGACAGAAGATACGTTTTTATTGGGTTTGCAGTAACATGATGGATTTCTGATCCAGGGTTGTGTTTTTTACACACTGTTGCAGTTTAAAGAGTGAATAATTAGATCAAACTATGCTCTGAACTTTATTATCTTCAACATTATGTTGGCTATTTTCAGTTCTTCAATATTATCACAGTTGTATCCATCTTCTCCCACTGTGTCAACTTTTTCAGGAGAAAGGGCTTCTCATCACCTGTGGTTTTGTTCTTCCCTGCTTTATTTTTTGTTTGCTTATCTTCTTCCTTTTTTTGTCTTCTGTTTTGTGTGCACTGACCTCTCTTGTCCTTCCCCATGGCTTGGTATCACTTTTTTCTTCTCCTTCCCCTTTCAGCCCCCACAATGCTTTGGCAGTGCAACCAGCCTTGTTTTAGCTGACACAAACTTGGACCTAATCCTTTCTGATCGCTGAGGTGAAGAAGTTGTTGCAAGTGACTCAGGCAACAAAACCATATTTGATAATTGCAAGTTCTGCAGGAGTCCCAGGTTAGCACCCACCTGAGCACATTCCCTTGGTGGAGCCTCACAAGAAATCACATATTCTCACCCTACTTCATTATAGTAACAATAAAGAGAATAGGAGATGAGACATAAATGTAATTGGTGAATAACCCAATCAATGATTGTGAGAACCTTCACTTCCAACCAGAGTTTTCTGAGGATGTGTTGTATGTGACAAAGTCCTTTCCAAACAGGATTCTTACTGGAGATCTTAAGAAAATAAAATGCTCTCCATAAATATTTTTATGGAAAAAAAAAAAAAAGTCTTCCACTTGAAAATTTCTTTCCTTTAAGCCTTTAAGTCTGATGCTTCCTCTGTTCATAACTCACCTTACACCAACCCCACTTCTTGAAGGTGAAAATCTCTTCAGGCCTCCCCTAGTTTGGGCTTCAGGACTTCTTCAGCAGTTTTTAGGAGCAGATGTATCCTCTACAGTTATGTATCTGTCTGTGCTGCAGATCCATTTTGCCCCAGGGAGACCTGATGGGTTTAAAGGGAGGAACACAGATGTTCCTGAGAACACGAGGCTGTGACCACACTCAAACCTCAGACAGCTAAGCCTGCCACCAAAAAATTTGAGTGCCTACTACAGCCATTGTTTTAATTTTGCCTCTGAAGTCCGATTAGTTATCAGTGTATTGAACGTCTCCGGGGCCGATACACAAGAAGCCCTTACCTCTAAAGCTAATACCTAGCCATTCTGGCTGGTTACATGTTTGGGATGCTTGACAGGCCCTTGAGGTAATGAAGGTTGGGAACATTGTTTGATAACTACTGAGAGAATGCTGCCATCTTTCACTCATCATTGAGCATCCTCAGATTGCAGCTTCTCTCCCATGGGCCCAGGCAAACTCTGCTCAGGGCACTGAAGCATCATTTAATCTGGCCACCATGCCAATAGTGTCCCTGCTTGATCCCTCAGGCCTCTACAGCAATGTGATAAGGACAGTTGCTATGCACACTGTGCTTTCTGCTGAGGTGTTGGTGGCCATTAAGCTGCATATGAAGGTAGTAAAAATAATCACCGTGATTTTTCTGTCTGTGTGACAAAGAGATACCAGAGCTGAGTTTTTAAAGCTATGCCTGCCATTATTTTCTCTCATTTTTCTTTTTTTATCAATGATTTTACATAGTTCTTTTCATTCATATAATGTCCTACATTTATTATTGTATAAATGCTTGCACCTGTGACTTAAAAATGCATGCTCTGTAATCATTTTCATGGTAAAATTCAATGAAACTCAAATGTTCATAGAGATGAAATCTGAAAAGAATATGGGTCAAGCTGAAGTGAGTTCTTTACGAATTTTAATAAATATTCACTGATTTTTAAAGTAATTGTTTGTCTTTGAAGTGTATATATAAACAACTTTAGAACCATATTTGGAAGAAGGTGTCATTGAAATATTCCAGTACTTGATAAATAAGAAAAGAGCTCATTGAATTTCAGAAATACTTCATAAACATATCTTTCTGCCTGCAAAATTTAATGCAAAAACCAGAATTGTCTTATTGTACCTTTGGGGTTTGAGGTTAACATGCTTAATCCTAGTTTCCTATCCTGGAATTCAGCTGTCAGTTTATTGGTAAGTGGTAATGTCATGTTTATTCACATCACTGTGCCAGCTGAGATTTCTGTCAAGGTTCACCATACTTACATGCAGGAAATTGTGCAACTTAGAGTAGACAATATTTTTGCTGATGTTTTAAGGATTAGCTAATCAAAAATACATAGTTATCTTAAAAGGGCATTCTATTAAGATCTGGATAAAATATAAGACCTTTCATTTTAGTACATTTGAAATGTGTAAGGAAAAAGGGAATCTGGATCTTTTATCTCTTTTTATTGCAATCCACAAAAGGAAACCTCACCTAAAGATCTTGGCTATTAAATTCAAAGGAAAGGCAGGCAGTGTGAAGGCAAGCAGTGTCATCTCCTACATAATAGCAGATTAAGGAACCGGCCATCTCTATTCTATTCCTTGTTTCACCTTGATTAACTGAATCACAGGTCAAGTCATTTTACAACCTGCTTTTTACTGGGATTGAGCTGCCGTTCTGCCTCATATCAGTGGGAATTTCACATATTCTGCATCTCAGAAGTCAGTCCCTCTGCTTTCAACGGTCTCAGTTTCCTCAGTTTTTGGTAGTTGTGACTATCAGTTTTGTAGTACTGGCTTATGTTGTTCATTCATATCCGTGGTGTCTCTTGATACCTGTAAGTAAAAATGAAGTAGATCTGCTAGCTTAGCAGTTTATTTCCATCTGGACACTAGTGCTGCTGTAGGAGTGGAATGGCAACCTCATTTGAAATACAAAAGTTTGGATATGATTCCACTTATTGACTGCTAAATTAATTTTAGTAACTGCAGAACATTTCACTGAAGGCTTCCTACCTCTGTTCCTGCTGAAAACCAGGAATACAGACCTGAAAATCTTTGAATGGTAATACCAACAGAGTTTGCCCAGTTGCTAGCTACTAGAACAAAATAACCTGATTTTGTAAAGAAACTGGTTACATATCTCATTGAGATCTATGCGAGCTATGGATCACTCTCAGGTACTTTCATTTAAATACCTAACTTCATACACTCAAAGCTGGAAAATTTGTCACATATGCATCAGCAAGTTCAGTTTTTTCCCATTTGGAAGATTATGCCATTTACGCTACTCTCTGCAATATATAAAGCTATAGGAGTAATTTTGTAGGCTATTCTGCTGTGAGTGACTAGTACACACTTCAAAGAACCTTTTAGTTCTTCTTTGGTAAAGTAACTCTATGTCAGAAAGTAAAGAAATAATGTATTCGATATGGTTTTTTCAGTTTGCAGGTAGAGCAAACAGACGTTGAAAGTACATGCCAGAAGGAACACTGTCGGATGTAGATCCTGAAAGCCTATAGGGCAAGGCACACGGTTTTTCAAAACTGTAACATATTTACTTCTGTTGGTTATTACTGTTCTAATATTAGTCTATGTCTTCTGTTAAATCATGTATAGAGCTATTTTATGAGACCACTGTTCCACGGGGTGCCTTAAGTTAGGGACCAGTTTGGAGAAAAAAATTGATACTAGGCAATTTTATGAGAGTGTGAATCAAATGTAACTTTTGGATCTAACAGAATTGAATTATTTACAGAAATGAATTGGCTTCAACTATTTCCTCACAACTCAGTTCACATCAGTGGTGTGGGTTTTTTTCTTTAATCTGCCAAGAGTAAGAAGAATCAATGCAGATTTGGTGATACCTGCATATGCTTTACTGTAATTTGTGAAAGCCAAAACCAAACCAGAAATCGTAACTACTGGCTCTTTTTGCAGAGTGAGATCTCTAGTTGCTCTGCCTAAATGCAAGAGCAAAAATATAGGCAAACACATGGTGTGATAACATATACATATATAGTTTTAAATTACATTAGAAACGTAACATACAAGTTAGACATCATCAACAGAAAATATTATCTCATTCCCTCTTTCTGTCCCTCCTTCTTCCCCTTCCCTGCCCCTAACCCTGCTGGTAAATATAAATTAGAAAGGATGTATAAAATAAATAACTTCAAAAATTCCCTGCTGAATATATAGTTCTACTAATCAATGGTGTGTAATCTCATTCAAGTCAATTATGCTATGTGGTGTGAATGCCTTCCAACCACATTCTGATGACAGTAGGTACTTTAATTTTCTGTGACACTTTATGGTTTCTGCCTGTCATGATAGATGTACCATTTCGTCAATATTGAATCAAGAAACAATTAAACTTCATGAAAACATTCAGGACTCCATCCTCGGCTGGTAAAAGTCAGCTCTAGTGAATGCAGTCAATCCATGCTGATGCACACCAGCTGCATATAGAACTGTGAAATTTTAATCTAGTCCAAAGAAGAGATGACAGAAGTTAACCAAATGTCCATCATATCATACTGCAATTGATACAATACACGTTTGTTTATAATGAGGACTAGGACAGAAGTTGTTAACATGCATTTCATGTATTTTTACTAGTATTATCTGATGAAAATACCAGTAAATAATGAAAATACTAGAATTGGTGGTGGTTGTAGATGGGAAGTGGAGTATAAAGCCACAAAAGAAGGTATTGTTATACATAAACATCCATGATAACATAATTAAACTATTTTATTTATTTATTTCAGGTAGCTAATCAGGTTGTTCAGGCTCTACTTACTCAAAAGGTAAGTTGTGTTTGGGGTATTGTGGTATTACTTAAAGTTTGCAGATGTTCATTGTTCATTTGAGAGATATATATTCTTATATACCATACATTTTTTAAACGATGTTCACACATTTAATTACCAAGGCTGCCATGTATCAGGCCCGAAGTCAAGTTTTTTGTAATCCAAGTGAACAAAAATCTGTGAGACTGTACATTTTTAAGGCTTGATCATATAGGACCCATATCCAATTTTTATTGTTCACCTGTATTGAGACAATAGCAACTGAAAACCCTTCCTCCAAATGATGATTTTTCCATTCCCTATCCATAACGAGTTATGTGGCTCCCACAGTCCATTCCTGTGGAACATAAAACAGATAAATTACAGTGCATGTCAGTAGCTGGCACGCTGACTCGCATTCAGTGGAAGGATAGAATAGGGATTCGGCTACTCTACTCGTGGGCTGGGAACCAGCAATAGAGAACATGTATTTTGTCTTAAAACACCTTTCGATGTTCTCCTGCTCCATTCTCCTGGGTAAGCAAGGGAAGTACTGCACAGGCAAAATTATTGTAGGGTGATTGCAAACCTGGCAGAATGAGAATATTCACTATGGCTTCTGTAAAGGTCAGTTCTGGATCAAGTCATGTCTGAAGTTTCCGTTCACACTCCAAATGGTTGGATATGAAGTGTGGTTGTTTCAGCTAGAACCTAATGGGAGGAGTCAAATTAAAAATTAGCTTGCTAAAATGAAGAAGTGATCTGGAAAAAAAGTAAGGTGAAATTAAACAGAGAGAAGTAAGGTAATACATATAAGCAGAAATAATCAGCTGCCCAGAGAAAGTAGGGAATAACTGGTAGGACAATTCTACATAAAAGTTGAACATGATTCCATGATGTCATTTTGTTGAGGGGGAAAAAAAAAAAGACAAACAAAATATAAGGATCTATAATAATAAGCTATGAACTCTTCAATATTCATGAAATGATCCTTTGTGAGGTCTAGACCACTTGATGAATGTGACATTATTAAATTCTTTGGATCATTTAGCTTTAAAAAGAGAGTCTGAAAGAGACATAAATACAGTCTTTTAGTGCAGATAGTGCAAAGAAGAATATAAACTGTTTTGTCTACACTGAGTGACAGGACAAGAAATAATGTTCTTAAAATGCAGCAAGAAACACCAAGTTAAGATAATCAAAAACCTCTGCCACACACCCGAAAGCTTTCTAGATGCAAATATAGCAAAGTACTGGAATAGATTTTGGAGAGTGGCTCCAAAGCCTCCATTGTGGACATCATTCAGAACAGCAGAACACCCCCACAAGGGGAGTGAGCAGGGACTGGGGTGACAGCAGCGCAGACAGGATGCTGAACATCAAGTGTCAGGGTCAGGCCAGGAGGCACTGATCAGGGTCTGCCTCGGTCCCGTGTTCGCTGGGCAAGTCCATGGGGAGGAGGCAGGTCCGAGTGAAGCCGAGCCAGGGGGTCAGGACGCAGCTCAGGATCAAGGGGGCAGGAGACTGGGTGTGGGCGTAGCTGCAAGGTGGCTGCATGGCTCAGACATGAACAAGATGACCTTGAACTCTGCCAACTAAACTCCTAAAAGTGGGGAGTGTGCCCTGACAGCAAGGTAGACAAACATCCGCACCCATAAACATCTGCACCTAAGTGAATGGTAACTAGGTGCAGAAGGTTGCATTTGGCCATTTGCACATCAGGGAGAAGGCTGGATACCCTTCTCAGCTCCTTACTGGGCAGATTTTTTGTGAATCAATTTTATGACATTCTGGATAGATTAAAAGATGCGCAAGGAGATGCTCTGATCCCATTTAGTCTGCTCTTGGGTATCCTGCCCTGAAGACAGAGATGTCCAGGTGACCTGTGGGTGAGTGATGCAAGACTCTGGAGGATGCAGTTGACCGTTATATAGATAACACATTGCTGTGGCCCAAGCTAGCATCAGGAATCCAGAACTAATAACGTTCCCTAAATCTCTTCACCCGGCAGTTGTGGCCACAAAACAGCAACGCAGCTGTTACCACAGGTTAGGGATGAAAGTATCATTGTTCAATCCCATGGTTTTTTCATGCACAGCAGAGCCTTTTACTCTAGAAGAGAGATATTGCCTTGCAGCAATTGGAAGTATTGTAGCTTGGAGGTGATTTGTGCAAACCACAACATATGGGGAAGCTTGCACTGCTGCTATCTGTGCTGTATTACTCTTCCTGTACTCTGTATACACATATGCTCTATGGTCTCTGTATCATCAAAGGAACTGCAGTCTGCAGAGCTATTGCTGTAACACCTTTTAGAAACATAACTTCAGCTATTTTTAAAAAAATCCCAAAGCTGTGTGTCAATACAGCTTAAATGGAAATGGAGGCATTTTCTCATATTAATACACACAAAAAACTCATCCACATTTTGTAATATAAAACCATATATGATTAAATATTTACCAGTGGGTTAATCTCAATATATTAATCCCTAGTTTGGGAATATTATGGTTGTTTCCCAAATGAAGAGAGGAGCTTCCTGAGTCCCTTTGCAAAGGCGTCAGACATTTTGATGACTACATACTTTCTCAGTAATTAATCCTCCCAAACCCATAGGAACCAAGGAGTTCATATGGATACAATAAAAACAGATTTGAATACATTTAATAAAGTGATTTACTTAGTATTGATGGGATTTAACAGCTGCTTACCTATTACTGAGTAATAACAGCTAATTTAATATCCATAGAAAGAGGAAAGAGGGTACTCTTCTAAATGCTAATGAATATTAACTGTTACAGTGCTCCTGACACCATTCATACAAGTCCTTTTATAAGAAAAGACAGGAACACAATAGCATACAATAAAGAGGAAATTGGACTCCTCACACCAGTCCCAAATAGGTAGATATCAGAATCCAAATAGTAACTGGTAAACAGATAAATCTACCGTTGTGCAGCTAAGCAGTAAGACAGAGCCAGTCATGCCACGGTGCGATAACACACCTCTGGGGCATCGTGAGACATGAAGAAAAGCTGAGAGCTTTCAGAAAATGGAGAAGAGTAATTTTGTACAGTAACGCACACTGCGTAGGCTTTGCTATGAATTTGAAATTGTCCCTCAAGGACTAATTTTTGTTTAAATTAAGTACATGCTGTAATGTAAGAATAAAGCACTGTGTACTCGCCAGTATGTGGAAAGACTGTGATTCCACTGAGAGATTCTGGTGACACAAATTGAGTGAGCAAAGCTTGAGTGATTTATCAATGTCAATGAAACCTTGAAATGGAATTACAGTCTTAAATGTGCACTTTTCAAGTCTATAATTTGTTACAATATATACAGAATTTCTCTAATATGAGAGGCTTTTTTTCACTGTGACTATGGAGAAACTATATTAAATTGAGATTTCTGCTGAATTAGCCACACAGCAAAATTTCACAATTCTATGTAGCAAAATTATGTGGATTTTTTACCACTTACTAATAGAAAATGTTACCTCTGGGAAATTTAAGAAGTCAGAAAAACAACAAAATTATTTGAGACAAACTTGTATGCTCTGATACTTACTGGAAGCATCCATTCTTTCTCCTTCTACCCAAAGACTTTTCATATCACGAGATGATTGGAGTGCTGGGGACTGGATTTTTTTTTTTTCTTTTCTTTCCCATGTAAGACCTGGATCAGCAGTTTGAAATTTGAGTTACACCACTTAATGAAATTGTTTTGTGATCTATGTATCTGCTCTTTGCATGTTACCCTCCTCCACAGGAGTGTATTCAGGAGAATACTCCTTTACTCTAAGTTCTGTATGACAGTTATTTCTTCTTCTTTTTCATCAATGAAATAAAAAAGAAGTGAATTAAGTGTTAAAACAGAAGGAAGCATCTTCAGAGGAAGAGCAGTGTACTTCTGGAACCTCTAATGAGGGCATTGAATCCCATTTTGGAGAAGAGAGAGTCTCGTACTGAAGAGAGAAAGAATAGAGAGATGCTCGGATATTACTATAGTGAGACCATAGAATACCTTAGATATTTGGGAGATTGCTATCTTAATAGCTGGTCATTTTGGCCACAGGAGAGGAATTACATGCTTCAGACATTTGGTAGTTGTATTAATTGGTAATTTTAGGACTTCCACTTTCTAAACTCAGACTTTATTTTACCAGAATACTGCTATCTTAATGTGCCTCATTTCTCCTCTGGACTATGTGTGGCATTACCATTGGCACAGTTTATAGCATCTGGGCGGATAATATCCTATCTTATATTTCACTTTTTACAGAAAGTCTAGAGTTTGAAGCATAAATCTTATGGTTTTAAAACTGTACGATGGGGAGGTTTTGAGCAGAGGCATTGCTAAGATTTAAATTTTTTCTACATTGTCAGTTTCTGTGAATCATTTTTCCCTCTCAGTGCACTTAGCAGTGTTGAAATGTTTAACACTGTTGTAACAGCTAAGAATTTGTTTTAAATTCTCTGATTATTTGTGAAAGGCAGATAGTGATGGGTTTTGATGCTTGCAGTTTCCTAATAGAGATCGCCTTGTGTAAGACCAGAGATAAGAGGTCTCACTGACAGAAGTCAAAGCTTTAGGCCTTTACAAACCATCAAACTCAAGATTTTTGGGGGGTCACGTTGGAAGGCTCTAGCAATTTTACTTGAACAGCCACTTGATAGCCACCTAGAACAAATATTAAGAAACTATCAAGAGAAAATAACTGCATTCATCCAGAAGTATCTTAAAATCTGATACATACTATATGCATAAAAAGATGTTCACAGTTTTCTGAAAGTCTCAAGATGAGCTTATTTTAATGTGTGTTCACCTCATAACTTCAGTGCTGGTTACAGTGGAGACTAGAGCAACTGTAGGCAAGAATTTAATCTACATCTGACTACAATTTCCTCCTCTGAGTTGTTTTCTCATAAGGCTAGGTCATCATGTTGATAACAGTATTGACAGGACAGTGGGGGACATATGGGGATCCAGAGGCCTGTTTCTCCACCTTCATATGGTAGAAAGTAATATCAGCTAGGCAATACCACAGGGCAGCAAGTGTCCTAAATTTAAAGGAATATGGGAAAATATTTTGGAGATTTAATTTTTTTTTTATGGCTGCAGTGTATTATTTTTATATGTAATCTTTATTTGGAGACCGCTCTTCCTGATTTATGAAGCTCTCACACCTCAAAATGGACAACTGCACAAATTATGCTGAAAGGCTGAGTGTCAGATTCTGTTCTCTCTCCAAAATCCTCTTTCTGATAGAATCCTGTATTCCTTCAAGTGGCCAGGAAAAGCAGGTCTTAGGTTGAAGACAGATAGATAGATAGATAGATATTTGCTGTATCTGAAAGTCATCAATGGCTTGTTCATGATTGAACCTGACTCAGCCTTGGCTAAAAGACCTGCATCTTTCAGTTTCGACAGAAATGTCCTGTGCCTTAAGATGCAGAGGTTTTACACTCCACCTCTGCTTCTAATGGCCTATTTTAAGGCTTTCTGGTACCTCATGTTGAAAATGTCAGGCAGGATCATACTACCACATGTCTCTGGTGCACCAGCATCTTACTATGGCCTAGCCAGCTCTACAGTGGCAAGTTACAGACCATCCACAATATGCCAGCCAGAAAAGCTGACTTCGTTATTCCAGAAAAAGCAAGGAGGGGATCAGACTTCAGAAGAGTACCTTCAAGGCACAGTACCACTTTGAACTTCTTCCTGCTTTAGTATAGCTTTTGCTTTTTCCTTAGCTTATGCTTATTACAATATTCATATCTTAATTGCTGCTTTCTGCTTTGTGTCGGCTGCAAAATGAAACACATTGCTAGCAAAGTCACTTTTTATACTAACAGAAAACTCCAAAAGGATGTGTCAGGTAACTACTGTTTCTCATTACAAGATTTTTTTAATGTTATCCTGTGATGATCAAACAACTGGAGAAAATGAAGTAGCACATTTTTCTGTTTTGTGCTATTTTAAAAGTTGTATATGTATTTCTTCTTAGTATCTGACATTCCTTAGAGCTTTTTAAGTGCTTCCGTTACCTGCTTTCTAATCTTCCTATTTTCCCTTATGCTGCAGGATTTGAGGGAGGAATGTATAAAGCTGAAAACACGAGTTTTTGATTTGGAACAACAGAATCGAACATTAAGTGTGCTTTTCCAGCAAAGAGTCAAACCAGCTTCTGACCTCCTTCTTCAGGTAGGAAATGGCCTTTGCAGAAAGAAAGCTATGAGCTTTATATTTCTCACAATTATAAATATTTTCTTCTTTTTAAGGTTATGTCAATAAGCGGGAAATGACAGTTGATAGATTTAATATCTTAGAAGAATACCTATATTCTGTAGTTATCTATAATCTGATACCATTGAAACTGAAAGTGTATGCCAATGAGCTATGACAACATATTATGTGCAAATGTGGAGAAAGGAGCACACCTGCAGAGTAACTTACTTTTTTAGGTGCTTCTTCACTATGATAAATGGAATGATGTGGGTTCATTATCCCTCTGCAGGGGAGAAGCTCGGATTCCTTAACATTCTGCTTGATGGTGAACAGTGTAATTTCCTGTAAGAAGACAGCCCATTTATTTAACTTTTGCCATATGTGTTACAAGGACTTAAGTACATCTTCACAGGCTTAGAGTGATTTTTTTTCCACAGTGTTTTATGGGAGGATATAGCTGAGAAACCAGTTGACCCATCTCCCAGTCCTTTGCCATTCTGGAATAATAAGGGATGTTTCAGTATCCCTTTTCTTTTGGCCAAGTCCATTAATGTGAATTAATCCATTGCTTTGTCATCCTTTTGTAGAAGTAGAATTGCTTTGCAGAAGTTCCAACAAATCTGACCATGAGCTAGGAGAGCAGTAAATGAGGACTAATTAAAACTTTGCAGCTTCTAACAATAGGGCAAATTTTGGTTTTAGCAATGTATTTTATTTCTCACTAGAGAAAAACTAATTCATTTTGGAGGAGAAATTTGGGTCATGTCAGCTAGGTAAGTGATGTATATCTTATTTAAATCGTCTGATGCTGTGCATCTACATCTCAAAGTAAAATTGGGCCCTTGCACTGTTGCTTGACAGCTGAGGGCTGCTAACTCTCATCAGCTTGGGCTGTTTATTGAGGAAACATGGTCTGCTCACCAGTTGGTGCTTAAAGGCAAGGGAATGCCCACGGTGAGGGCAAATAGCTATACTTACTTACTGTGAAAGTCTAAAGCACAGGCAGAGTGGTGCCAGATCACCATCACAGGGATCTGGGTTCTTGCATTATACTCAGGTTCTTATTCTGTCTCTTGATTTTGTGTTGATTTAGGTATTGCTAGGTCAAGACCTTCTCTCTTCTGATTTCTTCTCCCTTGGCCCCGCTTTCTTTCCTGTTTGTTCATCCTTCATAGACTTCTGTGTAGGACTGATTTATCTTTATCCATTCAGAGTTTCTGACACATCTACCACAGCATGAACTTTTATTGCTCACTTCTTCTGCTTTTGACAGTTACATCACCTGCTCCTTCTTCCTGGTTTGTGGGTTTTTTTCCTTTCTTTCTTTTTTTCTGTTTCCAAAGTGTCTGATTCTAGTCTATGTTAGTATTGGGTTAGATTGCACAGAAGTCATACATTGCACATTCTTTATTACAGATACAGCTCTTCTTCCCAATTCCTTGTGTGGCAACAATAAAGCCAGGTTATTCTGGGAATGTTATAGAAATGTTAGATAGCATCTGAAAAGTGGGATCAATGCTTTGACTTGAGTTCCTTTAACTGGATTGTGTCACTGCTGTGAAAGAAGTTGAAAGAGATGAACCTGCATCAAGTAGAAGAAAGAGCAAAATGATCTAGCAGGTTTTCCTAAGGGATTCAAACTATTTTACATCATTATTTGTTGCACACTTTGGCAGGAACTAATGTGTATAGATTTTTTTCTCCCCTTTTCACTTGCTCTGTCTTTATTGGCTGAGGAAGAAAGAAAATTAAGATCATTCACAAAGTCCAGGTCTCCCATACAGCAGCAAAATTTGTTATGTCCCTACTCTTGCTATCAACAGATTTTAACCCCCCTGGAGAAAAAAGCAGAGAACAAGTTGCAGTATACGTCAGAAAATGAAGAACTTCTGTTAAAACACTTCATATGCCATTTTTTACCAAAAAAAAATTTTTTTACCAAAAATTTTTGAGTTTCCAGAAATTTATTTATCCTGTAACTGTACTCCAGACTTGAATAGTGTGTAGTCTCTGATCTTGCAATCAAGATGTAAAATCTGAAGAAGGGTGTTGCCTTAGGACTGAAATTAAGCAAATATTGCTGTGTGGCTCTATAGAATTGAAGCACAGTTTGGATTGTGTCTTCTTGGAAATGCATACATCCCAGATTTAGAGCAGTAGCTAAATATTTGTTTAAATCTGTCACTCTACAGAAGAGTACTAACTATGTGGTTAAGGACACTCCTGTTAAATCGTGACCCTAATCAGTGTGAATGGGCAAATACTGCTGACGGGGACGGAGGACACACACACGTGGTGTTAATTTCACCTTTCCTGTACTGTCTGATACAATACAGTTCCATTTTATGTACATGCGGATCATCATCCTAGGAGTATTTACACTCAGTACAATTAAAAATCTTGAGGAATGCTGCAGAAGACGGTATAAGCTAAAAATAAATAGTATTAGTTAGTTTTTCTGCATATCAGCTTCTGTGATTTGATTGTATATTACCATCAAATTATTCTGTAATTGACATTAGAAGACTCTTGTATTGAAGAGTAAGCTTATTTTTAAACATTCTTGACGTCTTAGATTTCAACAGAAACATAGATTTCTTAAAAAAAAAAGATTTCACCATTGCCCTAGGTTTTTTTATATTTGATTTTAAGCAAATAATACATGACTCAGATGTCGTCTTCTCAGAAATCAGATCATTCACATTTTTTTCAAAGAAAAGATTGGTACCAGTGTTCTGAATTTGACTGCAGAATTAATGGCCCTTATACCGTACCAATTGCATTATGTTGTTTTTCCTCATACTTCTCACACAGATCAAAAGAAAAACTAATTGCTACCAATTTAAAAAAAAAATCATGTAGTAAAGTTTTCATGACTGCTTCAGGAATCCTTCACTGTAAAACTATTATTAAAAGTATTACACTTTCATGCATTTACAAGTAGTATAAGTACTCATGAAATTGAAGGGCCTAATAGTATTTTAAAAGAAATATGTGTCTTTTCTTGAGGCTTGTGTTTATGTATATTGCCATATAAGTTCTTTGCTACTAGAAATTTTGACACAGAGGACATGTCACTCCTGTCATGAAAAGATTAAGTAATGCTGATGCAAAGTGTAAGGAGGAAAAAGAGATAACTCAAGCTTTTTTTTTTTGTCATCTCTTTCATACTGTAGATGATTTTAAGAGCTGCCCTATCTTTCTGGGGATATTCTTTCTAGCTGAAGGGTGTGATTTACAGAGCTGGTATTAGGGCAGATAAATAAAGACGAGCCTGATCACCAATTTTTTTAAATTTTATTTTATTCAGCCAATCTCTCTTCTTAAAATGAAGGAGCCTTGGAAAAGTGTTTCTGTCTCAGCACCATCTGAAGAAGAGCAATAGTTTTAGTTAAAAGCTAGCATAGAGGCGCAGCTTCTGCCCAAGCAGCCTTCATTTTCCACAGTTAATGTGATTGCTAGAAAGATAAAATTCTGCCTGTCATAGCAAGAGAGGTTTGGGAAAAGAAAACCAGGAACTCCCATTTTAGTGAGCCACCTTGTATTTCATCCGGCAGCGGGAGAAATAGTTGGGAATAATAGACTTAAGATTTAAAATTGGGTAGAGGGAAACTGGTTGGAAGTGAAGAGGGAAATGTGTGGAAGTGATATACATAAGGTGCTGAAGGGATAAGATAAATCCAAAGACAGGATACAAGAGTTGGAATAAGAAGCCTTAGATGAAACTTAACACTTCTGCTTTGCCCATGGCCATGTATACTATCTATGAAATATTTTTAAATGTAAATGTCAATATCACTATATTTCTGTCTTTGCCTTATTTTTTCTAAATGATGCAGTGGTTTCTTCAAAGAAACTTCAAACTATTAAAATCATCAAATTACAGGGTTTTTCCACTTCTTAGCTATGTTATCTCACAGACTGGTTTTGACTTTATCAGGTATAGGCTGCTCAGTCTTGAGACACAGATCTTTTCAGAGATCTTCTCCTTCTAGTTAGCCCTCTTTTTCCACTCCTACCTGAAATTATAACTAATGACATTGAACCTGATTCTGATATTACATATCCTCCTTTTACAACAATGATGACTTGTGTAAACTTACTGAGGATAACAGGGGTCAGGGTTTGCCTTCTCTTAGGTATCACAGTAATTTATGTATCTCTGTTTACATAAATTCAACATGTTTGTTAGCTGAATTCTTCCCATGGATGAAAACTTGCTGTCACTTTTCACCCAAAAGTTCGCTGTCACAGTTCTTTTATAAAGCATGCAGGGAACCTTCAGTGAAATGTGTTAAAAAGTGGCAAGTAGCAACATTTATTGAGTTGATCTATTTGATTAAATAAGTAGTAAAATTTTCATAGTTGGGAACTATAAAATAATATTTCTCATAATAAGATTTACAGCATCTCTTGATCCTAAACTATATTTTCATTGCCATTTTATTTCCATCGTAAAAATTCTACTTTATCAACTCCAGAACAAAGCAGGGAGGACTCTTGAAGCATCTATTTTCTCCTTGTGTTTCTCCGGCTAGATTAGTTTCATTTATTACTTACGGACCATCCACATTGTTTAATTTTATGTCTAAAATTTTGTCTAGAATGCTGCAGCACAGTCCAATGAATTCTCAGAAGGTCAATTTAAATAACAACTTTGTTATAACTGCATTGATACTAGCCCTTTCAATAACCTGACAACTATGCCCTGACATATGAGGTAGAGTGTAGCTGTTTCCATACTTAGATGGAAACAGTTGTACAACTTAGCAGGAAAGGGTAAATTGCACCAACGTCATTATTATATATGGGAAGAAAAAGAGGACAATTAATTGCCCTAACACCTGACAAAAGGAGATGGAATATCTGGCCTCAGAGTCTGACCTCTAGTTCAGACATCATTAGACATGATAATGTCTGAATGCAGAAGGTTAAAAGTGAAGTTGCATTGCTTTACAGCAATCAAATATATGAAATATTTAAGTATTTCAGAAAGTAAGTATCTGAGGGTTTGAAATTAAAACTAAAAATCATCACATACTGTTAGAAAATAGTTTGTCAGCAGTCCAAAGTGTATTTAAATAACTGGATCGTTATATGCTGAGCAGCAGCATAATTCCCATCTGACAGAAGCCAGCTGCTAGTCCTGCCTTGTGCCTCTGGGGTCTTCAGAGAGCAGGCAGACTTGAGACCAAGATCAGCAAATTGTATCTGAAGTTTTGAAACTCCTGCAGTTGACCTGCTTATTTTCTTACTTCACATTTGTTCCTTTGTATCCATCAGATTGTCTGGGTACTCTTATCTGCAAATCTTCTGAAAAGTTCTAGCTCCAGAACAAACTCTGTCCTTTTCTTCTCAGCAAACGTATAAATATAAATCAGGTGTTGCAGTATCTGTAGTGATATGTACTTACTCAGGAATCAGGACTGGTGGCTTGAGGGAGAAATTAATTTCAGATCTGCTGATTGGTTCAGCAGTAGTGGAAAACTGCTTAAAAGTTATGACAATCTCAAGGGCTGTATCAACAGACAAAAAGATAATCGCATAAATTTAAATCATGTTTGAGATAATAAGTTTAAACTAGTACATTAAACTTTAACCAAGAATTACATTCTCACCTACTGAGAAGAGAGGTGATAGTTTTTACACCATTTGCAGTTCTCAAAAGATTTCAGGCCATAGCCCTGCTGGAGTGCTTTTTCCAGATCAAGTCTACCAAAGGTGCACAATTACTGTCATGAAGATCCTGTCCCAAGAAAGAGCATCCAGTCTTGTAGCAGTCAGAAATTATAAAAATGCTTCTGGCTATCAGGGATCAAGATAGTGATCTAGTAAGGATCAAAGATTTTTGAGACTTTCAAGAACAAATTAAAGGAATATTTCTTCATGTGAAGATGCTGATGTCATTATTTCCAGTCTTGCATTTTCTCAGTAAACTGGTACCTACTTTCTATTTCTGTCATGTCCTTACTCACCAAGAACATCTGAGAAGACAGAAATACAAAGCTCCGACTCTGTATTTCATCTCAGCTTAAATCATCGACATGTAATAATACATTATAAACCATATTTCTTACTTGCCCTATTTGCAGCTCCAAATATATGCTGAAGAAACGTGACAGAAATAAAGTATTCATGAGAGCCTACTGGTTAGATGAATGGGTTACCAAAGTCAGTGATGACAGAAGGAAAGGAAATAGCCCCCTCTGAAGAAACTCCGTCTGACCTCCCTAAGTTAAGCCCCATGACTTCTAGTTTTAACTGAACAGCAGCAGCATAAAACCTGAAAGAATTAGGCTGATATCTGATATCCAGCCAGCTCTAGAAGGAGGCTCTGAGATAAGCAGATTTTTGGGAGCGCACTGAGAATCACTGGATGTCATCCGCAGCAGTGGCTCTCTTCAGGCCGTCTCTTGTCACAGGGATTTACGCTTTTAAGTATGTAAATCACGGCCGCAGTGTGTAGACCTCCAAGAAGCTTTGTGAGATCCCTTGAGCGAAATGGCTGAGGCGGCTTTTCTTGTCCCTCAAGAACACCAATCTGTAACATGGGGGAATCCTGACATACTCTTTCCTGACTAGGGAAACTATAAAACTTCCATTCTTAAAGTAAAACATTTGCCAAAATGATTTGCTGGATCTAAATATAATTCAGGCTAATAAAGGAACATCACAAAAAATTTTGTTATAGACTGTGGCATGATGTATGAGAGGAGAGGTAGGGCATTATCCCTCACAACATTTAAAACTAAAGCAAATAAAGCACAGCTAGAGGTTCAGAGGAGAACAGTATTTTATTATGAGGGAGTTAGGTCAACTGACCTTATAGGTCTGCTCCATCTGTAATTTGTGTTTTGGTGATCTCCCTTCTTGTGAAACTGTTGTCCCTTATTTCAGCACTTAAATTCTTACCAATTTGCTCTCAAACAAAAAGAAAGTATTAACTAAAGCTCACTAGGCATGTAGTTCTGATGGAAATGATAATGCTTTTAAGAGAAAATTACCCCCACTGCCAGAATTTCATATGTCGAAGTACTTCAACTAGCCTGGAGAGGTTCCAAAGAAAAGCACTGAAAGGCTTTCCGTATCTACCAAACATGACATTTTGTGATACAATTTTAAATACCAAATCTAAAAATGAGCTTTTTCCATTATCCTAGTGATAATAAATTGCTACAGAGATACCAAAAACAGTAAATCAAATGAGCAAATAATTTTTAGGAAAGCCACAAGTGATCTTTGGTGACGTATTTATGAATGATTTTGACTGAGGAGAGCAATATTTTTTAAGTTTTGAAGAAATATATAGGCATTGTTCTGAGGAGCAAAGAAAGTTTTTCAGAGTAAGCACGTGTCAAGGAAACCGTGGGGCTGTACTGGCCTTAACTACAAAAGTCAGATTTTACTGCCTATTTTTTAGACAAAGAAAAATATGCAACTGACACTGGGTGAACCATAGAGTTCTCTTTATTTTATGCATAGTTTTTTATTATCAGTGATGATACACATCGTGGCAGGAATCCAATATGGCATTTGAAACCCTAACCAAGTATGTGGGCAGACTCATTAAGTACAAGAATGTTTTTCATGGTTTTTCCTATTGTTGTGTACATTCAGTATGGGATTGAATTTAAGAAAAAAGGAAGGAGTTCCACAACATGAAGTAGTATTGCTATATTCCTTTCCAAACTTGCCCTGTGCTTCAAACCTCTAATAAGCATTAAAAAAATATCCATTTTTATTCCATGCAGTTATATTTAACCTATAACAATGCTTAACCTGTTGGATGCTATTTCAGCCTGCTCTGTTTGCTGAACATATTAGCAAGATGTATTAGCAACTTATCATATAAATCCCTGCATAAATGGTTAAGTGTAAGGATAGAGGCTGCTTAGAGGCAGCCTTTATTCTAGATTGTGAACTGTGTGAAAACTCTGTGAGATACTCATGTGTTTATGTTTTGTGTGGCCAACAGATCCATCTTTTTATCTGATATGTTCTGGTTTTGAAGTTTACAATTTTTTTTTAATACATTTGGTCCATTTAAGTCAAGAGTCATTCATTCAGGTTTCCTTTCTAAATGGAAAAATCTTTCTCACTGACATTCTGATAGCAAAAATTAGCATGGATTTTTTCTAATGTTATCACAGTATGTGATGTGATAAGTACAAGCCACATGTTACATATAAAACTGTAAGTTCATGTCATCAGGTCAACTTTTAAAGCCTCCCCATTTTGGATTTCACAGTGGCATAAAATAGTAGCCACTGCAAGCCCCGCTTAAATACAATATGCACAAACAACAGGTGTGCTAGATAATTGTTTTCTCATCATGGTGCATATTTCACACTCCATAACTCCCAAATGAAATACCAAGAGAATGCATGAAATTAAATGATTCAAAGATTTAGAGGTCTTCTTCTTGTTGTGGTAAAGTGGGAATCTATTGCAATTCTAAAGCAGTATAGAAATATAACCATTATTATTACAGACATGTCGTTTTCTTACTGCACTAATGGAGCTAAGTATGTAGTTCGTTTTTGTTTTCTTAAGACTTTGAAACTTAAATGAAGGATAACTGCAAAAGTGTGTGTATATGAAACAATAGATAAAGGATTAATTTAATCTGTTATTGCACTCAATACGTATAAAAAATTTATATTTTACTTTATAATTGTGGTTTTGTTATTATTATTTAATTGTAGTGGCACTTTGCAGACATGAAGCAATATGGAATTATGGCTCTTTTACTTAAAAATAGGTGTGCCAATAAGTACTCTACTTGGTAACATTTAAGCTGTTCAGATTATATCAGTGTAATTTGCTAGTAATTTTAAATTATACATTCCATCAAATGAATCAAACTAACATTATGCTAAGTGGTTTATAGCACATAAGATTACTCAATAGGTATTTTCTGCTGCCATCTGTTATGAAAAAATTCATTTTCCTGTGATATACTGTGTATGTTTTCTGTACTCTTACGGATACGGCGCATAGAAGAAAAAGGTGGTAATTAGAATAAAATGCTATTCATAATGAATCATAAAACACCTACTGAACCAACCCCATCTTTTAGTATTGAATTTTACTAATGCTCTCCTTTGTTTCCCAAATGACCTATCTTCTTTAATGATGGTTTAGATACTGGTAAGATTCAAACCCTCATCCAAAGGCCATGACACTATTGACTAAATCTCTGATGACTTCGCTGAGAATGTGAAATACTGTATTGCAAGATAAAATCAGCACGTGGATGCTCAGTGAAACTGAAGAGTCCATTAGTGCCTTAACTCTTAAATTACCATCTGGGTATCTCTTTTGATAAGGACAAGCTAAAAGGAAAAGTTACCTTTATCATTAAATCTTTAACGATGTGATATTGACAGACTTGAGTCTTTCTACATTTTTAGCATTTTTAGATTGCATTCATGCTCATTTCTTCCTCTGGATGTGAGCAAGCTGTGTTTCATTAGTCACTAACCAATGTCTGGGTGCAAGGAGGAGCAGTGATTTGTCTGTGTCCTGTGTGCATTACAAGGGCATTGTCAACATTATGAATTAAACTCCATCTTCCTGCATTACAAGTATGGCAACCAGACTGCCAAAATAATGGCATCTTGAATTAATATCAGTGCTTTAAAAATCTCAAATATATGCCCACTTTTCAGTTCATCTTTCTGCTATACAGTTTCAGAGATGAACTACTTAATATTGTAGTGTTTTGATCCTGAATTTTTATATTCAGTCGTATTTTAAAAGCAGAAATGCTCCATCTTTTTTTTTTTAAAGTTTCCTATTACTTACTTTTAACTCTTGTTTTTTTCCCTAAACAAGCCGTGTGTACTTTTCCTGTAGAGTAGGTACAGGCCCAGGCACAGGTCTAGGCACAATTATTACGGATTATAGATACTGCAAGTGTGAACATGAATCAGAGATTAGCACTGTATTTTAGAGGCTCACTTAAATTTATTCCACTAAATGGTCCTTAGGAGATCTTGACAATAATTAGAAATCTGGGTACTCTCAGCTCTGTTACCAGTCTTCACCAGTTCATGGGGGAATAACAGATGGAATTAACCTTTAATTTAGGTCTTTAGGTCCTTCATGCACATGGGACTAGACTTTCAGGTGTTCAGGCATTGTGCTGAGCTCTTCTAAAAATCTGGCTGCTTGTTTGGTGCCAAACTGGGAGCTGACCCCTTTTGAAATTCTTATATAATACCTCCTAAGCCCTGCTTTTATCTACCGTGAAAAAACGATCAATTCACAAGGGCACAGATTCCTAATCAAATGTTGGCACCGCTTCTTCTGAACACAGACAGCTGCTGAAAGGGCCTGCAGCTATCGGCCATCTATGCTAGAGGTAAAGCGCACAGCTGCTTCAAGCCTGGGGACAGGCTGCCTCTGGTACAGGCTGCAGAGGGGGATAGGGGACTCTCTTCAATGTCATCATATGCCAGGGCCTGGCACTCCCAAGGCTGGTCCAGGTCCTAAATAGTGCTTAGAGGGCAACTCTGCCTTCCCTTGCAAGAGCACAATTTGGCCCAGGAGCAAAGACTGACATTTCTTGTTTTCCATTTCCTGGTATTCCTCCTGGCTACAGCAGTAGGAACGAGGTGCAGATGAACATGGGCAGTGCAGGTCCATATCCTCATATCGTCCAGTATGGTGCACGCTCCTTGTTGGTACCAGCACTGGCCCTCCCACCTGAAACCTGTGTTTCAGCCTTACTAAGATTTCTTTGCTTGCATGGCCAGGCTGATTGCAAGATCCTTTTGTGGTTTCTCACCACTCGGGAGTAGGTTGGTGGAATTACAGAGGTCTGAAGCCAGGATTTGAGATGCTTATTCAGATCATCAGGTCTACAGAGTTGTACTCCGTCCTGCACACAAGCCCTATGATTTTTGTATATCAGAATAAATGTTGCAGAACTTGAACTGCCATTTAGAGATCTTGTGATCAAATTTGAGACTTTCGAGAATGAAATGCCACAACACATGCACACTGTGACCCTCTAGAAGCTTTATTTCTGAAAAGCAGCAAAAGTTTGGGAAGTCTATGGGACAATTCCTGACCTGGCAGAAATTCTTTTAATTTCAGTACAAGAAGTGGAGCCAATAATTCTTACCAGCTGGGAATCTGCCCACTTATTCTTTCTAAACCATACGTCAAATAAGTGCTTTGAGGAAAAAGGATAGAATAAAGTACCTTGTATCCAGGTATTCAAGAAAACCTTCTTAAAAAGTCTCGCCTTATTTGAAATTATTCTGTCAGAGCCAAAAACAATGCATTAGAGTTGGAGAGAAAATATGTATGTAAAAGCCTTAAACTAACAGTAAAAGTATTTCTTGAAATCCTCCTCCTACTTTTAAACTCCTTTCAGTCCATCTGACATTTCAACAATATTACACCAAAAAAAAAAAAAAAAGCGGGTGGAGGGGTGGAGAAACCTTTTAAATGCATAATACTGAGGCAAGGAAAATATGGCTTGTTCAACATTAACCTTGACAAATTTGTGCTCTTGTCATTTAAATGAATGAACCTTTCCAGTGTCTAGCTTGCTGGACCTTGGAAACAGCAGTGAGGAAGGACTGTAAAAATGATGCTCATCTCTCTTAAACTATTTTTCTGAGTAAATGAATTATTTCAATGAAATCCAAATAAGGATGAATTTGCTCGCTTGAGTCACCTGTTCACAGCCAATGAAATTCCATGTGAAACAGCGCTTACCCTCCTCTGTTGCCATGTATTGATCTCAAACATCTTCCCTGAGCCTTCTCTCTTCTTTTCCTCCTACAGGCAAAAGGTTAGAGTAAGATAATAGTATTAATTTTCCAGACATCTGCACATGTTTTAATAGCCTTTAGAAGGTTTGAAATGGTTTCTGTTTGACCACCACAGGGCTAAAATGCCATTAAGACTTAGATTGTAGCAATACATAACAATCATAGCCCCTTAGTTCAACCTGGCAATAAAAAAGCTAATTTATTTTATCGGAGATTTAAATTAATGTGATGAACTCCTCTCTCAATAGGAGCTGTAACACCACTCTTACAAAAATACCATGGCCCTGCATATTTTCAAAACCAGATAAAACACTTATGACAAACCATGTGTATGTATTTGTTCTGTGTGCTTTTTTAGTGTTTGCGTGTATGTTTGTGTGTTCACATAATACTACTTACCATTCCTGAGACCATTTTGTTTTTTCTGTCATATCTTCATTCTTAGCCTCATTTTTTTTTTCTATCATCTGACTCATAGACTCAGCAGGAAGAAAGTGATTAATAGATCCAGGGCAGTCTCCAGTGTTAGCCTTTTTTTTTACCATGCTGAGATCTGGAATTTTCTTGTGGGCGAAAATTATTACTGGTTAGGTAAATTGAGTTTAAAATAGCTTTTAAAATAGACATATGCAGTTAGTAAGGATATTTTTGAAAATCTGTGAAAGAAATATTTAGAGCTCAGACAGTTTTCATTTCCAACTATATGCTAGAGGAAAGCTTCAGCTTATCCCATTATAAAGTGATAAAGCAGCATTTGATGGCAGCAGCTTCTGTGATAAAATGATCATGGCAGCACTGAGAACAAATCTAATAAGGGAATTGATCTGTAGATTCCAATTCTGTAAGAGCCAACATCGATCAACATAAATGTCAATAACAAGATCGTACTGAGGTCTGCCTAATTTCTTTAGATGATTTTGGGGCATAGTCAGAAAGTGAATGTGAAAATGAATTTTAAACTGTAGGAATCACCAAGACACAGACCGAAATTATATTGTGCTACCAGGAATATCACTGACTGTCATAGTATCAGCAATTTAGCAGCATGTTGAAATTAGTGAGTAGCATTTAATAAGATAATGATTGATAATGCAATGCCTGTTGTATAAGTGAGACTGAAATATCAGTACTTTTCATCTGTGTTTTCATGTTAAAGCATTTCTTAAATACAATGAAATAATAAAAACCAGCCCACCTTTTTACTGCTAAAGCATAGATAGCATGTGTAGGGCATGCCATAAAAGATTAATGGTACAGTTCTTCCTTGTCACAGGAGTTCAGTATAGAGTTGTTTCCTAGACTGAGTCTGACCATGCTGAAATGTTAAAAAAAATGGTTTTGTTTGTGAGCAATGTGACAAGAGGAGGTGTCAGGATGTGCAGGATTCTGCTTTTCACTCTTTGATGTTCCCATAATTCATAGCACCTACGTGATGTTGGCACTCATTTAGCAAAGTGGAATTAACATATTAATTAGTATTAGATCAATAGGAAGTTATTTACAAAAAGCATTTACTGTTTTGTACCAAATTCATAAGAAACATAGGTACTTAATAAGAGTCTCAACTCTTCTACAATACTATTCTCATAAAACTGCTGTTTTACCATACTCCAAGGAGTCTTCCATAAGCAAGCTCATTGAAAACATTTATTTCATTAATTATTTACATTCTGACTAGCTGATTACTGGGTCATTGATGTAAACTGTTGACTTTACAGTAATTACAAACCACAGAGAACTTTATACATACATTTTCCTATGAAATTAAATTAGCTTATTTTATTATTACTGCAATATTTACGGACTCCTACTGTAGTCCTATTAAAGTGAGAACTAACACTTTGGAGTCTCAGAGCTTGAAAACACTGATAGATTTATAAAATGAAAACTAGGATCAGAGAGGATTACTTCGTGTCTTTCAATGTATCTTTTATTTAAAGCAGTTTATAAAAATTAATAAAACTAAGGGATTTGGAACAGGAGTAATTTTAGGCTTACATTAATGTTGTCAACTCTCTGGAGAACACAGAGAGATTATGTTATTTATGTTTGTGCATCAAATGTCTGCTTAATACCTCCCAGTTTATACCCTAGGATATACGTTTCCAACCTTCTGAGTTACTTTGGAATCTTACTCACTGGGTTTTGCCATCTCTGGATAGCTTGATAATAATGGAGAGCAGCAAGCCTAGAAAATCTGAAGCAGATGCAAGTGAAACTTTTGTTTTATTTTTTGTGCTGATTTGCCTTGTTAACAGAATTTTCTGATGTAGTTTTAGCACCCTAATCTTCCATACAAATCTTTGTAATATCATACCCTTGTAGTTTGTCTTGGATGTTGTCAGTTAAGTTTCAGTAAACTCGCCTGGAGGATTTACCAGCAAAATTGACAAACCACTATTAATACTGGCTTTAAATTTAAAGTCTAGCATCTTCTGTATCACCAGGCTTCTAGGTTTTTTAGCAAAGTCAGTCTAGTAGGAGGGAAAAATAACAAAAACAAATGGCAAATATCAAATTAGAACTTTCATGGAAGTATTTTTATTAGATTAATGGAAAATTCAAATCCACTTGACTTGAAATTTCTGGAATAACTGGAAACTTCCTTTTTTTTGTACTAAGAACTGATTTAGCTTATTGAAATGTATTTTACAGTTAATCAGTTTAATATTCATTTTATGTATAACTCTTCCCCTTGTTACCACTGAGCAATACTGCAAGTTTGTGATTGTTTCCTGAATTTTCCACAGTTGTAGGTAAGACCAATAAATAACAGTCTCAAACTGCCTGCTTATAGCACTGTGAGAGTTATCCCGGGGTTCACTTACTGTGTATTAACACCCTTCTCCCACCAAAAATAAATCCAACCAGCTATAGTGGTAAGTCTTCTGCAATACCGTTATTGAGAACCATAGCAGCAACATATAGGGCAACCTAATTTTAGTTAACCTGTCAGACAGACCTTGAGAAAGAACAGAATATTAAATATGAAAGACAACATATATGTTCATACTAAATACTGTGGGGTGTAAGACTTCTGAGTTGCTTTGCCGCTTTCAGACTGAGCTGTATAACCTTCCATGTTACACGCTTTTGCCAAATATCACGTACCTTCATTAATAGCTTGGTCTGTTAGAAATGGTGCCTGTAGCAACAGAGAAATAGAAAAAATAGCATAGTGTGATGCATTAGCTTTACAGTCAGAAGTTTTATGTGCTTGCCTGCACGGAAGTGTATTAATAGCTTCTAGAGGTCTAGGAAGTGATAAGCATATAATTATTTTGGGGAAGGGAGGAGTACTTTAAAGGGTCAAAGGCTGTTAGTTTTCCACTCCAATTTTAGCCCCAATCCTGTACATGGTTAAACATGGCTGAGCGGTAGGAGAAAGGAGTTACTTGACAACTTGACTCCATATCACATGTTCTTCTAGATATCTCCTGTGACAAACTCCTGTTACCCATATTGCAGAGCTTTATTCACTTTCTCTAGGGAATGTTCTGCAGCAAAAGAACAGGACCAGAACAGAGCTGTGGTGAGCCTCTAGTTGCTCTTATGCTTCATTGATACTTTGCTTTTCCATGGCTGCTTATTGATGCAAAATTTTGGTGCACAGGTATAGATTAATTGGTCGTGTTTGCTATATGTACAAGTGAAAATATGAGTCTAAATATTTGTTGCAAAATAATCTCATATAGTCAAACCTGTATGTTTTACCTGTGAACATGTAACGAATTTTATAAAGATATAAATCCAGAAGCATAGAATTATTGAGCTGTTATGTTACTACCAGTGAATGTGAACATGGACTCAGAATGCTACCCTAATGCTGAAAGCAAGAAAAGTTAGTATCTGAACCTAGTGTTTCTTGCTTTGAAAATGCTGATTTTTTAAATTCTGCCCCCCCACCCCCCAGCCCCCGAAATAACAGTTGTTTTTTTATTTCCTCATCCTTTAAAGCTTGGTCTTTTTTTAACGCACTTGTGAAAAACTAGAGAGACATACACCCATATGGATGTTTCTATGTCGCTTATAAGATAAGTCCATGTTTTATTCCCACAACTGGCACAAAAAGTCACATTATTAACTGTTTACTTCTGGGCAGAAATACAAGAATATGATTGCGCATAGGGGACCTTATTACATGTAAAGGCACTGCTGAAAAGTGGTAAAAAGGACAGGAGTGCTTCTTAAAGACACACCGTATTCTGCAGCTGAACCACCATAATGCTAGACTTCATGTTAGTCTAAAATATTTATAAGAAATAGCCACAGTCAGAAGTAACTTCACACTGTTAGGATAAATGATGATTGCAAAGCAAATTATTAGAGCATTAGAAGGAAAAAAGCACGGCTATTTCCATAGTGAAATGTCCTTGAAATTACCTTAAAGGATATAGGTATAAAAAGGCATCTGAGCTGGCATGTATCATGCACAAGAACTCTGCTGGGAAGCTGCCTTTCTTCACATGCAGTAAGCAGCTGGAAAGATCAAGGCAAGTTCCTAACCAAACCGGTTAACTAGTGGAAAGTGCTCAGTATCACAATTGCTATTGCCATTATAAACTGTGAAAATGGAAAGAATAATTTTCTTTTACTACAAAGTAAACAGTGATGGCTGTGAATTCCTCTTTATAAGAAGTGAGTAGTAGGAAAGTAGGTCATCATTCTGAATTTTCTATTAAATATATAACTTCCAAGAACTGAAAAAATTATTATAATTTTATTTTCATGACATCAATTATATACAATAAACCGTCAGACTTTGCTGTATGTGCACAGTATACAGTTGCAAATACATTTCCTATGTTAGTGATTATTAGAATCAAATAAAATGGAAGCATCTTTTTGCAGCTTTCACTTTTGCTTCATATTTGGCTGTTTTATGTTGACAACCACTTGTTCTGCTCTCTTTAAAAAGTGGAATTACCATATGTCAAAAGCATATGTATTACAAACTCTGGTTTGTCTAAAAGCAAAATCTATTTCTACTCTCAGAGGTTTTATTATTTTTTCCTTACACTTAACTTTCTCCTTTATTTCAAAGTATTTATTGTATGAGAAGTTCACACTTCATACTTTGAATAGTGCATGTTCTTAATCTAGGTAACTTCTAATGGAACAGGTGAAGGATGTTCTCTTATCTCCAGCTGAACATCCCTTCTGCAATGTATCTAAGGACTAAAAAAGTCAAGATTTAGTTTCATGACAGATTATATTTCTGCATAAACTAATACTACGTAAATTGCATAGTTAATGGTATTTTTTTCTTTCTTTGGTCTGCTATCTTCTCTGGTGTAACGGAAATGTAGTGTAGAGTACTATTTCTGTAAGACCTTTGAAACTAAAGCTCATCCTAGATGTGATTAATTCATAGCTGCACTCTGCTTCTGATGGATATGACAGTTAAAGATGAACAAGGGAGCAGGAAGAGTGAGATAGGTCAGATGATTGTGAAAAAAAGTCAGCTAGAAAGAGCTCTTGCCTTTCATAAGTCTCTGTCACACCTATAAAGAGATCACCGTATCAGCACTCTTCTTGTGTTGCACATTTTTTTGCATGTTTTTGGTGGAGTTACTAAGACTTAACTCATTTAGTACAACAGGAATAGAATTGGAGCGGTGGTGTTCCTGCCTGTGGACTTGAGGGGAATCTTCTTTGTGCATAATTATTAAAAATGAGCGGTGTGAAGGCTGCAGAAAAGGTATTCCCTGCCAGTCCAATTACAATGGTCAGGCTATATAGGAGAGCAGTCCAGAGGATGCCTGTTCAGGTTCGTGATGCCCCAGATAACAGCAGAAACGGGAGGAGGCCACGCGCACCAAACATTCACAGCTCTGGCACAGAGCACCAGGATGAAAATGTCTCATTAGAACCTAGAGAGAGAATTTCTCTCTTGTGAATGATGGACTTTGGCTCCTGTGAGAAAAGCAAAGCCAATTGATTTAATAGCAATTAACTCATCCAATATTGGAGAGCCGTGTACAGTTTGGCATAATTCATTGAAAATTGTTCTGGCAATGCTGCAGGCCATTAGGCGCTTCAGAAAGGAGATGGGAACGGATAGATATTCTGCACAGATACAGTCAAGAGGCACAATAGTTAGGGGAGTCTCTCTGTAATATTGCCTGGTGCCAGTAGGCAGTAGCCTTCTTTTGTCTTCCTCGAAAGCCTTAATAAGGATGCTGCGGGGGGGAGGGGGAACTGGCCTACTATTTGATGGATTGGTTATCTGCCTGCCAGATAATTGTATTTCCTATTGCACTTGATATAATAGGTTTCCACCTAAATTATCAATTACTTTGTTTTTATTTTTTATGTGGGTTACAGGAGTTAATCTTGACATTGAGCCACAAAGGGCACGGCCTTTTCTGCATCAATCTCACAAGTGAAGGAGGAGCTTTTCTGCTACTGGTCACAGGCAGCCACAGAGAGGCCCCTTCTGCTCTGCCCTGGCCTCTGTACCTCTCAGCACCCACTTTCTGTAGAGACATGGGTCCAGTCTGGCTGAGATGCTATGAACTTTTTAGTCCGTAGGTGCCCCAGCAGTAGTCAGTACAGGGTAATTTCCAAGCAAGTTGGCCCAGCCCATACTGTATGCAATTCCATAAGGGTTTTCTGTTCTGCTGCATCCAGTGCTCCTGATGGGTTTCCCGTGTTCAGAGGGGCCCAGACGTTCCCCACCATGTACTAATATTGCCCGGTTTCCCCTTACCGTTATATAGGGCACCAACAAATGGGGCAAATCTTCAGTTTCATATTTAAGTATTCATTTAAACTGATGGGATCTTTTCTGTGGAAGTCATTCTGTGCTGTGGTCTACCTTTTGTTGCATTGCATCATGATAGCATCAACAGTGATTTTAATATTGTACAATTTTCAAGGCAGCAGTAACTCCTTGATCTAGTTATGTGACTGTCATCTGAAAATAACCATAAAGGACACAGTACATTTTGTGTATCTGAGAAGAAATCAGAATCAAAGTACATAGCACAATCTGTTACTTGATTTTAAATGGATCATTAATGAGGTTTTTTAACACATGGTAGAGTTTTTCCATTTTTGAATTAGAAAATTGAGAAGGAAAAAGAAAAAATAAATGAAAGAAAAACATTTTTCTTATCATTTTTCTTTTGTAATTGGATGACTTGCTTCAGTGCTGTGTGACTATATTTAATTAATGATCTCAAACTTTGTTATGCTGTTTGTTAATGCTAGTCATTGTGCTGGCCATGAGTCTGTTAGTTTATTTGCGTATGTGTGGGGGGGAATATTCCCAATGTGATGATCTTTTGTTTGATACAGAAATATAATCACATTATACATCTTGAGAACACACTTTCCTTCTCTGTTAATCATTTTAGTCTGCTGATTCACCTTTATTATTATAGTTTTATAGTGTCATAGAGTTTAACGCTGGCAAAGATGATTCAAACATAGCATGACGCATGTGCAGCCCAGCCCTTCTGGTCACTGGGCCAGTGTGGAGGGACCCTCGAAACTCCAAGCTGTTTACAGCGTGCTCTGCTGGGCTACGTCTTATCACTAGCCAAAAATTGTTTCTGTGATCCAGTTGGGCTCATCTCTGCTGTTATATCTGATATGGACAATAACAGCAGCACACTAAATTCCATTGGATGACATTATAGGGGTATATTTAGTTTCCCTTACTGAGATGCATATATGTTCCCATTTAAGTAATGAAGTTGGAAACTTCATGAATTCCAACTTCATGAAGTTGGAAACTTGCTGGAAAAATGAGAAGACAGTTTCGCAACTGTAAAACTCCTATAGCACTATTTCTAGGATACTTTTTTCTGGGAAAATAAATGTTCAAGTATAAATGTTCATCCATCTCAGATGTCCCCAGTCATCATCTCTAATGCACAGATCTGGCTATAGAGACTTCTGCTAAAATATCTCTGGAAGCAAAAATCAGGTGACTTGTTTCACTGAAGAAAGTAATTCCTTTGGAAAGAGCAAGTACACCACTTGTTCATCGGTGACTCCTGGTTCTGAAAACAGTGGAATTCTCTTGTGGTTCAACGATGCAGTTGGAATTATTGTCAAGAATAACACGTGTACTAAGTCAACAAATCTGTGAGTTTGGAAAGGCATTTTACCTGGAGCTTAAATCTTGAACAAACACCCAACAGTAACTCTCGTAATAACACTTTAAAAGGTGTATACTCAATAGCTAGGCGATAGGCATCACTGATGTTCAAAAACATATAGCCTGGAGTTAGTTAATATTTATAATGAAAAGTGTATTGGATACTAAGTGCTTGTAGCATTTTAATCTATTCAACAATATATTGGACAAAATATGTTTATACAGAACATTGATCATTGAAAATATTTTCCGTAATCTGTCTGCAACAGATAGTACCTCCTGAAGAAACTTGGATGAATATGTAACTCTTGAGAAATTCCTCCCAAATTTATAATTAGTAGTTTTTTTTAAAAATTGCTAGATTGTCTGGAGTAGATGCCTGAAGCACAGCATGCAAATAACAGAGGCTGTAGGAATGGCCACCTGCTTTGTTCTCTAGCAGATGAATTTCTGCAGTGGGTACCAGGAGAGCGGGCTGGGGAGTAGCTGGGCATAAGATACTGCATGACTGATGTTTCAGGGCCCTGCAGTTACTACTACACAGTGTGGAAAGGCTTTTGTGGCTACAGATTCTTTTTCCCTCTTTGACCAGACTTTTCGGATGGACAGGGTGATGGGCCACTCATGCAGCCTCGACAAATCTCTATGGTTTGAGATCTTCACAGAGTCCCCGTAGCAAAGCTCCCTGGCAGGGTCTGCACCATTTGTGCCTCCAAGCTGAGTGCCCCAGTGCTGAGGAGGGGGTAGATGTGGTCTCTCAGGTTGCAAGCCTGGAGAATTAATGGGAAAAATGAAAAAAGCCTGATCCACGTTCCTTTTGTTTGGAGTTTTTTTTAAGTCCTTTTTAATTTATTTCAGTGGACTGTGAGTCCGATCCATACTGCCTGTTACATGATATGTTGATCCAATGACTGACAAGACTGCAGATATTTCTTTTTTTGAAGTCATCAGCCAAGGCATTCACATAAATCGTGGATTTTATTGAAACTGCAATTAAAACAAATCAGGCTTAATGCACACTGAAAGCTTTAGTAATTAGTATACAGGTGAACATGGAGGAAAAGGCACAAGCTTAGCCATCCTTCCAAGAAAAACTGAAAAAAGAGCTGTGTATATAATCAGAACAGCAT
Organism: Calonectris borealis; assembly: GCF_964195595.1. NCBI lineage: Eukaryota > Metazoa > Chordata > Aves > Procellariiformes > Procellariidae > Calonectris > Calonectris borealis. The sequence continues at coordinate 8,810,187 of NC_134317.1, forward strand.
GTGAATATTAATGCAGAAAATCCTTTGAGTCCCTAGTTCCCTGATGCAATTATTTTCTATTCACATTAATTGTTCCTAACAGATGACATTAATGACTTTGAGTTAAAATGTGTGCAAGGGAGGCCTTCAGCAGATCAATGCTGTTTAAAAATAGGGTCACTTTTGCAATCATTCACTCAAGGTGTAACAGCTCGTAAATAAAACAACATTAACATGTTGATTGATTTATAAATGTTAATTTTGTAGTTCATTTTTATGCTTTTTTCCTGAAACCTGTCAAACTCTATGGATAATGGTGGGACTTGTGTTCATTTGTCATTGTTGCGTGAAGTAGTGATAAGTTGCAAAACAGTGACTAGAAGAAAATGTAGAGTTTGTTTTGGATAAAGAATGATCTGTTCTGCAGACGGGAAGTCTTGGACAAAGTAAGCACAAACAGCAACATTTCAAATTAGAACAAATCATCTTTTACCTCGGGGTCTTCATTTCCCTTGAAATTTAACAGCAGAGTTTGGAATTTTAAAAATGCTGATCTGCTGCATATTTGACAAATGTTTATGCTTTGCTCATTCCCTTCTGCCCCCCCAGAAACTCCATTCACGCATCTTAGACCTCTCATCTGGGGATTTGCTTTCAGAAGTAGAACGAAACAGAAGCCTGATGCAATCTCGAACTGCTGATGCTCAGATTCAAGTGAGTTTTTGTGCTGTCCTTGTACCCCTCATTTGGAACTCTCCTTTTTGCTCTGAAGTCTGATGTCAGGGATGAGCCATAAAGCTGATCTCTGAATTGAAACACTGTTGAGGCAGATAACAATACTTCTTCTTCCTTCTGTTCTCTGAAATTCAATATTGTGTCCTCAGTTGATATAGTAAGCAGATAGTGTCACTCTGTGCAAAAAAGTGTAAATCTTATCAATGTCCCCAAGATACCTTTTTGGGTATTGATTACATCTCAGAATCTCTTGAGAAATGGTCAAGGAGCTTTTTATTAAAGCCCATACACCATATTATTCATCCTACTTTTATGATATATTATGTATGAACTTTTAAAAATTCATGGGCTCTACACTTTTTTTTCAGATGGGGTTAGCTTTGTGCTTATTTGGCAAAACATTAGCCAGTGTGGCTTTCATGTTTCATTGTCAAAGAGAAAAGTAGCTTAAAAAACAAAAGTCACATAAAGATAGAGAGAAACAAAGAGGACAAGAACTGAACATTGAACCTGTGTGTGCCTTTGATCTTGAAGTATAGTAGTGTCAACAAAAATGTCATCTCCTTTGTAATACATACTTTAATGAAAAGGCATTGTTTCAAACGTTCACAAAAATGCCAATGACCCTTTGCATTATATGTAATTAAGCCTTCAGGTTAGGTTTCTCTTTTGTGTCTTTAATAGTCTGATTCTTTTAATTTTTTGTGATTTCTAGTGAAAATTATGTATTTAAATTGTAATACTAGATTCAGACCTTTTTACTCTAATCTCGTTAAAGGTAATGACTTAAGAGTCATGATTACAAAAAATTAAAATTTCACCATGTCAGTTAAGAGACCCATATGCAAGTTAAATATATTTAATTAATGCATCATAAACATACTGTTCAAAGTACTTTCTCTGATAATGTAGAGAATAAAGGCAAATTGCAGGAGAAAATTCCACACTCTTTAGTGATCTGAATGCAATCTACAAATTGGGCAGATACCCTACTTCAGAATCTGTAATGGCATGATATTTTTTGCATTTTCTCATCTCTTAAACAATGAAGATGACTACAATAATATACTGTTCTTCTGCTTTGCTTAGATATCTCCATTTTTCCCATTGCTAAAGCTGTAGGACCAAAAGCCTTTCTCCTGGAAAGGCTGTCAGACTAGCTGAAGATGACAGGAAAGGCAGTACTTGTCAGAAGGCTGTGATCTCCTCTTTTCTCTTACAGGAGGTTCTTATAGGAAAGGATTTTACAGGCATCCTTCCCTTAAACACTATGATGACTGGGACATAGCCTAGAATAAAGGGCAGAAATTTGACATGACATGTTTTCCCAATGCCACAGCTGAAAGGCAACGAAATAGCCAGGACAAGCAGATGGCTGCCATGGGCCTCTCTACAGTCAACCTTACAGGGAATGATGCCGTCATAGCTGAAGAAGCTGATGAGAGAGGGTCTCCCATGGGAACCACAATGTCAGAAATAAAGAGTAATTTGTTTCAACAAAGCGAGCAAGTCTGTTTCAGAGCCAAAAACATAGGCATCGGCCTGCCTCTGATGCTGAAAGATGTATTCTTCCCAGAGCCAGTGGATTTAAAGGCTATTCCTCCTGCATCCATTTGACTTCCTAGGAGAACATGTACCAATAACTCCCAGAGGTGAAATGTGCTCTTGCTACCTCTAAATGATTTTCCCATTCATAGGTTTTGCCTGTGACAGAGAATAATGATTTGCCCTGTAGTTACGTTTGTCAAAACCAGAACATTATTATGTCAGTTGAGCAATGAACAGCTGTACTGATGAACTCCTCAGCAGTAAAAATTCTTCTCTCTCCCATTTAACTGAAAAAAGGTTCAACCCTAGTAGTAATAAATGGAAGGACATGGGGGAATAAATGGAAGAAATTAGCAGAAGGCCAACAAACATGTTAGTGTGTGAGAAGTGCCTACAAAGTGAGCATTTTTCCAGAGATTTGCATGAAGAAGCTGTGTCTACTGCATATACAGTTTTGATAATTGTTTTGTGGATTCAATAACTTTAGATTTCTTGTGTCTTCCTGAATATAAAGGTAAAATTTTCATCTAAGCAAAATTAATTTGGAGTATATCTACATACAAAAATCAATAAATATTGTTTGAGCTTGCCTTAATGAAATCCAAAGCAAAGTTTTATGAAACAGTCATGTCACTCTGTCTGGTGTTCCTGGTAATTAAAAAGATGTCTGATTCTGTAAGGAAACTGGAGAATAGCATAACAGAATGGTGCAGGCGCTTAACATTAAAGAAGCTCTAACACTGTTAGGCACAAGAGTATTAGTTTGAAAACAAATTAAAGGCATCCTAGATACTCCTACAGAGGTTTAATATTTTACCTAAAGTGCTATCTGCTCTTCATTACTCTCTTCCTCAAAGCTGGCACTTAGTCACAGTCAGCTGAAATTGCATTTGGAGAGGGGTGATAACTACACAAGTACTAAAGGCAGCCATAAAGTGTCAATAAATTGCATAAGCAAGAGGCTTCAGCTGTCTGCAAGCGACACAAAGATGGATTGTCCTACGTCAGAGAGTTTCTTAGACAAAGCTTTGAACTAGATAGGAAACCAAAATTAGACTGTAATGGAGAGATTCCATTCTCAGTGGACATTCTGGTTGGGATACTAAATTAATTTACCTTGTTCAAGATGTACAGCCTCATCTGTTACATTGTAGGGCTATAATGCAGTTGTCAAGATGTACTTGTATTCTTATAACTTTGTTTTCTGTATCTTACTGGAGCACACTGCTTATGTACAAAGCATAATTCAAATAGACTCAGAATAATCTTTAGCAAAAGAAGAGCAGAATACTGGTTTGAGAATAAAGAAGAAAAGATGGAGGATTGTGGATCTTTACCTCAGCAAATTCAAAAGTTAGCAATTTTTAATTTAGTTCTCTGTAATAAATTCACCAGATGCTAATGGCATAACAAGAAGGTGTAAGTAGCTTACTTGCTTTTTCTTTGTCCTTCTTAATTAAGGGGAAGTTAAATGATCTTTTTCCACCCATAAGATATTTCTATTTCTTCTCATATTTTAGGAATGCCAGCAGAATGTGAAATCCAGTATACCTGTCTTGAAATGCCAGAGTCAATTAAATATGACAGGTCCTAGCCGCCTGTATCCCCGGAGCAGCTGCAGTAGCAGTGAACTTTCCCTCTCAAGTGCTTGCAGTGAATATTCCAGTGGTTCCTCCTACACCTGGAATGATGGAAAGACATGCAGCAAAAGGGTAAATGGAATTAATTTTCTTCGTTTATTAGCTTAAGTTAATCTGAAACAAGATTAATTGAAAAGCTGCCTATTTCCGAATTTTTTTTCACTTTCTTCTGTCTTTTATATTTAAAACAGTTGTCACTAAACTCAGTAAGGGTTCTCTCCCCGATGTCTCCCTCCCTCTCATTCCCCCCTCCTTTTAATTTTTTTTTAACAATTCCTTTATCACTCCAATTTGCTCACAGTTTCCTCATTTATTCTGACATTTATTCTGTCTTTCACAGTCCAAGTTGTTCTTCTTCTTTATCTTAATCCTTCCATTCATATTGTTCTTCCTACAGGTTTTAAATGCACTGCAGCCTTCACACCACTATGAAATCCTTTATTAAAAAAGAACATTGCTTTTAATAGCAATGGATGAAATGTAGTGCCCTATGCAACTCCTAAATCTCTTTACTAAAATGGTAACACTTTTTATTAACAGCACTTGTGAGTAATATGTGAGTTTTATTTTGTTTTAACAGTCATCCGTGAGCTGGGATAAAAGAATAAGCATTGGTTCTTCGCTCCCAAGCAACCTCTCAAGTCCTGCAGAGGATCTACCTCCAACTCGTATCAAGGAAAACCATATCTTAGAAGGGCTGAAGAAATTACAGAAGCAAAAAATATTACTTGAATCACCTTCAGTAATATCAAAATGGGGTTACAAAGATTGCATGAACTCTAATGAAGGAATATATTCCCCTGGAGTTAAATGTGGCAGCCATAATGAACAGACTCATTGTAAGCCAATGGAAATAGGAAGTATTTGCATTGAACATAACAAAACTTTCTCTTATGATTCAGATTCGCATGATGATGCAGATGATGACTCTTCATCCTTACTGTTGCTGCAGGAAGTACCAAGCAAAGACTGCAGGACCTATTGTAACAAATTAACTCACAGCGTTTCTGACAGTCTGTTTGACTGGGATCCTAGTAGGAAACATTTGCCAGAAAGAAGTTCATATTTTAATTCAAAGGAAAGACCTGAAAAATTGACTAGTTTTGTTAGTGGATTTCAGGCAGAAGTAAAATCGTGCACCAGAGCAAAGCTGCCTGAGTTACAGTTAAATCAAAGCCATGCTGATATAGGCTGGAAGGACCTTAATTTTCAGCTTTCAGATACTGACGACAATGAAGTGTTGGATGAATTGCATATAGAAAGCAGTGATGAGAAAAGTCCATCAGATTTATTAGCAACTCCTTTTACTGAGAAGTACACAAAGACCTCTGACATGCTCAAAGTCACAGAGAATTCTCAGTTTGTATCTACTGACAAAGAGGAAAAACAGCTATCTGCTCACTCAGACATTAGGCCAAAGACATGTAATTTCATTAAACAACAAAAGGTTATAAAAAAGACTTCTTCTGAAGAGTGCATTACTGTAATATTTGATGCTGAGGATGGTGAGCCTATTGAATTCAGCTCACATCAGACTGGAGTTGTCACTGTAACAAGAAATGAAATTTCAATCAACCAGCCAGAAGATAGGTCCAGTACAGAATATACTGAACTTACACCTCAGGGAATAACTGATTTGCAGACAGGAACCAATGCTAGAAACTACAATGCTTTAGGAAGACCTGAAGATGAAAGCGAGAAAAAGACTCTTGAAGATAATAATACAGGGACTAAAAACACAGTTGTCCCCATGACCTGCAGTGAATCTTCACACTGTGGAAGAGTGACACTGCAAAGTACTCCACCACAAAAACTAGTGAAGCCAGTATATGATGTATCATCCAAGGCCAATTCAAGCTCCACTGTGCATGCAGGAATCAATCAAAAGCCAAACTTGACTAAAATACCCAGCAGAGGTAAATTTTCTCCACAAAAAACTGCGATGACGGAGAGTGAGGAGACACCTGTAGCTCAATCAGTGGGCCTTGCAACCCTTGAAAAATCACCTGCTCTGCCACCTGTAAAGCTTTCAAGATTCAAAAAGGCACAAAGTCCACCTTGTAATTTTGACTCAAAAGTCAACTTCCAGGTTCCAAAGCCCGCTGCCCACCTCCTGCCTGGCTTGAAACGTCCAGGCAGAGGAGACGGGTCAAAGTATCCAAAGAGTCAGAGTCCAGCATCACCACTGTTGCCTCAGCACCTTATAGAGCCCAGTGACTATGGAGAACCTCCAACCAGAGACTTTCATTGTGATTTAGCAACTGCAGAAGCCCGATCACCATCCCCACCCCTTCCTCCAGGCAGGTCAACATCCCTGTTGATTCGGCCTAATTATGCTCATTCACCACTTGTAGCAGTAAAGTTGGGAGGAGCTGGTCCCAGTGAAACAGCAAAAAATATACTGAAATCATCACCATTAAAAGGAACTGTGAACTCTGGCTTGCATAATCAATCCAGTCATGAAATACAAGCAAAAAATGTATCTTCTGGGGCCAAAATTGAATTATCTTACCTTCGAGAAAATGCAGAAGCAATTATGCAAAATAAATGCATATCTCAGCAACCCCATAGTGCATGCCAAGGACTGTCCAAAGTTTCCACAAAGCAAGTCTGCCCAAAAAACCCTAATCAGCTGGGTGTCCGCAGGAATCATGAATTTTCCAACACAGATTTTCAAACAGCCAGGTCCTTTTCTCTAGGTTGTCCATCATTGGAAACAACTTCTTCACAAGACGCATATTCCAGCAAAAAAGATATTCCAAGTGACAGTGGGGTGGACCAGCCACAACAGATGCCAAACATTCTCCCTGCAACTCCTCAGTGTCATACAACAAGCACAAGTGAGCCTTTACTATCTCAGGTAAACAATTCCCCGTTGTCAACACTGTTTCATGGTAATGACGCTGCACATGCTGCCCAAAATTCTAATGAGAAAGGAATGAAAACCCGTCTCCCTGTAGGACTGAAATTATTTGTCAAATCTCCCCAACTTCTCCGAAAAAGCTCTACTGTACCAGGGAAGCAGGAAAAAGACAGTATAAATGCAGCTTCCAAAAGCCATGTGAGTTCAAATAAGTACAAGCAAAATGAATCTCTAAGTGTAACCACTAGAGGTGCAACGGTTGCTGAATTAAAAGACTCTACATCTGATTCCGAAGGAAAAAATAATTTTACTGTGGGACTTAGTATGGATACAGCATCACCTCATTCACATGAAAACTGCAACTTGGTGGTAGACAGAGAAGATGGATTAGAAAACAAATTAGTTAAGAGATCTGTTTCTTCTAGCAACAAGTCGCACTTGAAGCCAGCTCTGGGCATGAATGGAGCAAAAGCTCGTAGTCAGAGTTTTAGCATTCATACAGGGGAAAAGCCATCTGCCCCTGTGACAGAAGGTCTCGGAAAAGTACGGACTCAGATTATTACAAACACTTCTGATAGAGGAAATTCTCTAACAAGGCAGAACTCAACCATGGAAGGACTTCAAATCAAGGCCATTCCTGGGTCAGCAGTGACACCAGAGACTCTTTCATATACTCCTAAAACCACAGAAAACTCTTATTCTAGACAAGGTTCTCCTGGAAATATGAGTAGTTGCAATAGCCAGCATGGAAGCCCAAGCAAACTGCCCTTCAGATCATCTTCAAAAGTAGACTTGTTTCACAACACTTCAAAATGTGATGGAAACAAACCATTTTCTCAGAAAGATGCACGCAGTCTATCTGTCCAGAGTGAGAAAAGCATTGAAAGTTTTAAACATGAAGCTTTAAGTAAAAAAAGTGTTCTGCCAGCAGAATTGGAGTTAGAAGTGTCAGCTACTGTATCTTCCAAACAAATTTCATCATTTCAAAGCTCGGATGGAATAAAGTGTCCTCATCAACTGGAAGCAGCAAAGTCACGAAGACAGCAGATGTCTTTAAAGTTAGCAGAAGCCTCTGAGAAGGTTACTGATGTTTTGAGTTCACCGGCTCTACAACCTACAATAGAGGAGAAAGTCATGTTATGCATCCAAGAAAATGTGCAAAAGGGTCAGGGACAAACCAAATCTCCCACTGCGGAGACTAAACAAAAGACGGGGCCCTCTATAGCTAGTTGGTTTGGCTTTCGAAAGAGTAAGCTCCCAGCACTGAGTAGCAGAAAAACTGATGTTCCCAAAACAAAGGTAGAAAAAAAGGATGCAAAAGTTTCAGGATTTGGAATTAAGCAGGCAAAATTAGAGAGAAGAAAAGAAAAAAAGAAAACTGAACAACACTGTGAAATAGAAAATGAAATTAACAGGAAAACAGACAACGGTGACATTTTAGCTGATGTCATGGAGAGCAAAATTATGAAACCTTCACAAGACATGCCTGGTGAGATTGAGTGTGAACAAGTCAAAGGTTCCACCACAGCTACATACTCACCAAAAGACAGTTTTATGAAAGAGCTTTTAAACAGGTAAAACTCTGGAACACAATTTGGGATGTGGTGTTGTACACTATAGCTTTACAGATGCTAAGTTCAATGTATGTTCCTTTTAGACTAAGAATGCATAGTAGCAATCAGTAGGTACACTATCAGGGCTTTAATCTGTACAGGAAAAAACATTAATATTGAGATGATAATTTTGTTCATGTTATTTTGTTAACCAAACCAATGGCCTTTGAAATTAAAGAATGGCAAGTTACATCCAAGTTGATAGAAATTCAAATAATTCCAGAAATCAAGAATCTAGGCAGATGGTGTATAAAGATAGAGGATAATTAGGTACATGTTTTAATGTATTCCATCTTTATGTATTGTAACCAGCAAACATATATTTGGTAACTAGTCAGAATTAATTACATTTCTAGCTACCACAACCTTCGGTCACAGAAGAACTTAGCAATTGCTATACTGTGTTTTCACGTTTGCCCCACAGCAGTCCCAAATATAATATAAATCATTATATGTGAAAGACTAAATTGATATACTACCTGAAATTGCAAGTGACAGATTTGATCAAGGCTAGTTAGAAACATTTATCACTCAAAGGTCTAGAGACAGAAAGATACAGAGAGGTTACTTTAAACATTAAAGGAATGGAAAAGTAGAGTGATTGAAGAAGGGCAATGTAATTTATCAGAGGAATCACTCTCTACCTGCAGAGTTGATAAGAAAGCAGCTCAGCAGACAGAAAGTGGATCAAATAATGTTTCCTACAGGAGTGTGTCGAAGGGCAGCTCCCAGGGCTCCTCTCTTCATGGCAACTCTATCAGCTCTCAAGGAAACCACAAGAAAAACAGCAACACAAAAGCTGATATGGAAATGCAGAATCAGACCCTGGTAAGTGCTTTAGTACATGAAAACATTATTACCTTCCTTTTAACTTTTGGATGTATTCCTTATTGCCAGTACAGACAAACAGGATAATAACTGTTTATATATGATAGAAAGATTTTGTGTAGCTAGAGAATTGTAAATTAATACAAAAGTTGGCAGCTTGACTATAGGCCAGATTATACAGCTAGTCACGAAGATCCTACTGCTTCTGCTGGCAATTCAATTCCAGTGGAGATACATGCACAACGATGCTATAATCATACTGTAGTAGCGTGAAATAATAGGACCGTTTTCTTTTCTTTCATTTTTTCCCTGAAAATTGCATGCCAGGTTGAACATTTGTCTGAACATTATAGAAATCATTAAGCCTAAAAAGTGCACTGCTGATGGGGAAAAGGCAAAGTATTTGACCACGTTTGGAAATATTTATCACTTAAGAGGGAGTCTTTCAAAGGCAAAAACATACATTTGACCCATGTCTCTCTTTGTACTGTGGAAAATCTCCCTGTTAATGCCCTGTAGTTAGTTTTATGCTTCAATAAGGTACTAACTATACCTGATACTTTAATTTACCCAGAGAGTAGGAATGTTGCAATTTAGAAGAAAAATAATTTTATTTTCTGTTAGCTGCTAGATTCCGGTTCTTGAAAGGTTATATGAGTGGCTAACTTTTCTGCATAGAGAAGTGTACAGAGTCTAGGATTGTAGCCTAAAGTCAGACTGAAGGGGTGCCCTTCCTTGTGAAGCTTCTAATAATTAACCTTAGAATTTAGTGAGCAATTTCTTGTCTAGCAAGGGCCTTTCCCATGATGTTTTAAAGTCCAAGCACCAGGAAAACAGAGATGCTTTAACTCGTTGATTCTTTTCTCATTCCTGATAGCTGTCTTGACCGTATTATTATGATGATTATTATTAACAATAATTACAATTTTCACAAAATAGTCTGAAAACTTGTGCCAAATATAATGCTGAACATGAAGTTGAGGCTATTACTTTTGTTTTTCTGATAAAACTGAGTTATTGTTATTTCTGATAAAACTGAGTTATTCTGATAAAACTGAGTTGCAGCACATGCAACTATTTCATCTGAGGAAATTTGAAATACAAATTCTTTGGGATGTGTTTCAAGGGTAAAACAAGTTTCAAAAAGCTTCATAATGGAAACTGGAAAAACTCTTAGATGTTTAGGATGCTTAAGGTTAAAGTATCCTACACATGGTTTCAACTTCAGGCAAATGGTGTTTTTACTTTAATGCAGATGTCTTTCCTAAGAACATCTGCAAGGTCGTTTTTTGAAACTTACGGGGAACATATGCAGAATGAATGTGTTTGAAAACTTTTTCGTCCTGACTCCTGTGGTATCATCTCTTCTTTGAAAATGTAGATGTCTCCTGCATTATAAAACCACAAATTATAAGCATATCTAAGGCTGTCCTTGTAGTGTCACTGAAAGGAAAGAGAGAGAATGAAAGTCTGGAAATGTGCAATATGCAGGAAATTCAATCCAACTGATCTAGAACTTTGATAGCAAAGCAGAGCCCCTTATCAGAGCCACTCAGTTTAACTATGCCCCATTTAATATGGTCCTGACAGCTTAGGGTATATCTTCACTGTACAGAAGTACAAAAAACTCTACACATTGCTTCTACAATTTCTTTCTAACTATTTTCTAATGCTGCTATAATTTGCTGTGCTTTTTGTCTGTCATTTTGTGAAGTCTTTCTAAATGCAGCAATAATAGTCATTTAGGACTTTAAGTATATCTTCAAGAAACACACTTCGTTTTATCAGGGAACTACAAAGATTGTCCTTAATATACACAAATTATGGAGAAATGCTAATTATACTATTTAGTTTTTAAGGACATGTTAGTCATGGGGAAAAGGCATTACCTGTCCTATATCATACACTCTTTTGTTAGCTGGGAATCAAAGTATTTTTTGTATTTTTTTTTGAAGATTAAGTTATATTATATGCTTCATCGTTCTGAGTTTCATATTGTGGTTTTTGTGGCAGTTAATTCCTGAAAGAAATATCTAGTGCCAAAAGACTGAGGACATCTAGAATAAAAAGATTAAAAATGTGCTTACAGTTCTTAATGATAACTTATGAAAGAGATATACCTTAAGATTCCACAGTACATGATATTTCATCTTGTCCTCCAAACTTCTACAAGAAAAACAATGGAAAGTCTTTAAATTGAAAGTTCACGCATCTTATTACTATCATTTCCAGTTATTCTTTGGTGTCTGCTTACTTTGAAGCAGATTGCAAAGGACTGGGAGATAGCTGTGACTGGAAACAGTCATGTGCGGTAGAATGGCCTGTTATGCATTTTTTTACTTGTAAAAAGACAAAATGCTTTTGGAGAAAACAGCATCTATCTTTTGAAAAGCCCTAAACTAAGAAGATTTCTTTTCTTTTTTGAACAATGCAAAGTGCATTCAGTCATATGGGTTCAGCGTGGAAGCTGCTATATTTCAAAATTGCATATCATATATATACTGCTTCTTTAAATCCTGGCCGTAACATTTTTTAACATTAATTTTCTAGCAATTTTTTCCTTTAAAGCCTATTTAATTTTTGATGATTAAATCTCTTCTCGTATGATGTGCCAGGTAAAGACTTGGGGCACTATAATGCCATAACATATGCACCAATTACCTCTGATTTCTGTTCATGCAAAGAATGTTATTGCTTGACTGCCACTGAATTTATGGAAAAAGCAATATTCCACCAATGGCGGCCTTGTGCATTCACCTTCAGAGGCATACGCTTCCCGTTAGTGTTCATCAAAAAAGCACTTTGCTATAAAGGCCAGCCAACAGAAATACATAATCCTTTAGCCCAAACCAAGGATATTCCACATTCTCCAATACTTTTTCATGTCCTTGGCTGGAGCTTAAGGTGAGATACAATCATTTTGTGCTGCACTGCTTCATTTCATCTTTGTGATTTTATTACAGCCCAGTGTAATTTAGAAAAGCCATGGGCTTTACTTTGTGAGGTGGAAGTGTGGCACCAAAATCAAGACACCAGGAGTTTTGTATAGCACTGTCTGTCTGCAGTCTGTGTGTTTGGGGAATACCCAGAGATCTATCCTAATATTGTGAAATGTCACATCTGCAGCAAGCCACAGACCGCCATGCAGTCTGCAAATGTGAGAAATTGTTTTACCCGTAATTTGAAGCCAAATGATCACATACCCTCGTCTTCATTTTCCATAGCCTGAAGAGCCTCATTTCAGAAGAAAAAAGATGTAATCAAATCTCTGGGATTAAGAGATTATAAATGCACTTTTATAAATATAGAGAGCGAGTCTTTCACGTCTTACTGAGGCTCGTCACAAGAGGTCAATAGGGATACTGCTGTAAACCAGACAAGCAGAATATATACTATGATCAAAGATACATCATGCAAATGATGATAAATTCTACTGGTTTAGATACAGAACATATTTAATGTTATTGTGAATGTGCTGTAAGTGGTTTAAAACAGCAGAGAGTGATTAACAAATAATTTAAGATCTCTGAGATATTGAAAGTAATTTTTTCTGCAGTGCTGGCTTTCCTTCTCTCAACAGCCTGAAAGTATCTTCATTCCTGTTTGATTTATATAGCATGGCAGAAAAATATGTCCCTGGATCTGAATTATGGCCGCTGATGGCATGTAATGTTTTCACTGTGTGCTAGGAAGATACTCAGATTATATATACACTTGGGAAATAGGAGTGCAGAAGAACAGCAAAAATATGCCTTGATCTGAAAAATAGAATATATAGGGGATTTGAATAACACATACTTGAATAATACATACAGGCTCTTAGTGTGCACTGCATTCTTAAATGAAGTTTTTCTCTCTGTTTAGCTAATAAATGCTTTTAAACAAATGTGGAAACAAAACTGCCAAAGTTCAGTGTTTGCAAACTGATCTAGAGAGATACCACCACATCACGTATTAAGTTCATATTTTTTTTAGCATAGAATCTGAAACATGGTATTTCTAGAGAGAAACAAATAAGAGGTCAGGAGACCTGAGCATAATTCTTTTTTTTTTTTTAAATGCAGAAAAAGACTTTTCCTTTTGAGGAATTGCATCTTCCAAGGGTATTTTTTGACTGCTGCATATTGTGACTTTGAAGGAAGTTAAAGGTGTTATCCTCAGATATCGTTCATAGAATGAGACGGGCTATGTATGTCCACTCTTAGCTGCCCTGTAATTTTACTGTGGTTTATTTCTGAAAAGATATTCTGTAGTTATCATGAAGCAACATAAACAGAGTCACAGATGTTCTTCACTTTTGTTGTTGTACTATGTACAGGCTAAAGTAGTCACAGAAAACCTGCAAGAAGAAGAGGAGGACACCATGACAAGGACTACATGTCAGAGTCATGTGATAGGTACAAAATTATATTTTGCACTGGATTTTATTGCTGTCTCAGTTCTTGGAAAAAAACTTGTTTGATTCTCATTACTTTATTTGTTTGCCCACCTAATGTCAGCTTTAGCATTCATTTAGCTCTGTTCCTGGATAGCCAGATTTCACCAATTATATAGAAGATGAGTACATACCATTACCAATTGTGGATCAATGCAATGCTTGACAGAAGGGCTTTGGAATCTGGCTGTGAAAAGATTTCAGCCTCCAAAACTAGTGGGTTACATATAGTGGCTTAACTCGAGGGTTGTTGTGCACGATACTTTCAATGGGAATAATACTGATATACTGTAACTCTGTCATCTGGCCTTGAATTAGTAAAATTCAGAATAAAATTCTGAATAGCAGAATAATTACTGTGATAAACTAAACCAGAAGGAGTAGCAAACCAGGTGTCTGTTAAGAAGACCTTAAAGGTGTTATTGAAAATAAAGTTGCCTCTGCTTTATGCTTTTCAGGAGGGTAGCACCATCTGCCCTGCTTCTTGATTGGCATGTACTAATTTTTAACAGCAGTACGTGTTAAAATATCTAATAGGCAATGGAGGACAAAACAGAAGTCTGTTTGGGATCTTTATTAGAGCAGTATGTCACCAATATAAGGAGCTGACTCTGAACAAAAAAGATTCTGCTTTAGCAAGTTTCTTTTGCAGGCAGAGACTGCAGCAATAGTTAAAATCTGATCCAGTGTTTTCAGGACACTGTAAGTGATTTTGCTAGCCAGAAGCTCTTTCATTTCGCTAATATTGTCACCACAGCAAGTGGGGCTGAACAGAGGTATCGTGTCAGAACACATTTCTCTTTGGGGGTAGTAGGAAAATGTTTGCATGCTTTATTGATTTGTACATCCTTTTCAGTCCCAAATTCAGCCAAATAAACTCTGGCTGTCTTACTTGCAGAAAAGATCTCTAAACTCTTCCCTCTCTAAGAACCCAGCCATAACTTGGCTCCATTACAGCAACTAAATAACAAGAACTTTGAACAATGCAGTGAGGGGACTCTGGGGGGATTCTGTGAGTGGGTAGGCACTAGCCCTGAAAAGAGAAATACATGCTCCTCACTCTGTGAATAAAGAACTGACTGACTTTCTGTTACTAGAAATTGCCCAAGAGAGAATAACTCACTTAAGATTGTTCAGAATTATTTTTCCTCAGACTGAAGTAATTATTTTGCTTCCGCCCCAAAATTCTCAAAACTTTTATTTTTAACTGATGTGAAACATTTGGTTTTAATTTTTTAATCCAGATATTGAAAAGGGAAAAACAGCTATTTGCAGAGCTTTTTTCTGAAAAGACTCCAGTGCTTCCTTGGTGGAATTGGTGGTTGTGGCTGAGACCCAATTGCTATATATTTCGATATATTACTTCATTATTGGGTCCCGTGATATGTCATGCAGATGGCTTTTGAGGGTGTTAATATTTTGCTCCTCCCACAGGCACCAAATCTGAGTCTCTGGCAGGACATAGTGGCTATGGAGCAGGTTGGTTGGCATTCCCCAAAGTCAGACTTCCGTTGTGCCTTGGGTTTATGAGGCCCTCAGTTAGCTGGGAGAGGTCATCACTGTGGGTCCAGCCCTCCTGTGCACCAAAGCCCTTTTTTGCAAAGGAAAGACCTTTTTCTTCACCTTTTTCAGGGCTGGTGACATGGATAAAGTGACAGGTAGGTCTGTGGCCCGGGTCTATACAAGTCCACAGTATGTACTGCTACAGAGATGCCAGGCATTGCTGCCCTTGGGAAATTCCTATAGCTCGTACAAAGACCTTTCCGTCGTTTGAATTATACCAATTACAAAAGCATCTTCTTTTCCCTAGACAATGACATCTCTTAAAGGCTCAACACAGGATGCTAGCTATGTTCTGCCTTGTCAAACCACCTAGAATAACTCAAGGAGTTTGCTCTGAGGATCTAATTGTTTATGTCAGGAAACTCTTTGATGATGGGAGACGTTATGTGCAATAGGTAGTATTGGCACAGTAAAAATAGTAGAAGTCTAAGCAAATTTTTTAACATTAGCACAGTGAATCCTAATGCAGAATGTACCAGTCATTACTTATTTCAGCAGGACAAGCTCAAGCCTGGGAAATTAGAAGCATGATCTAAGTGCACTTCCTGAATACTCCTAAATCAGTAACTTGCTGTGTTTCATACCACTCTCATCAGGCTATGTTTTATCTTATGTTGGTATTTTTGCTGCTGTATGTCTGCATTGCTCTTTGTGGATAGCAAGCTTTCCTAGGTCTTGTTCAGATTCTTTTATCAAATTCCTTGATAGAGGTTCTGGCATTTTTCTAATACAAAGGTTTTTATAGAAAGATACTGATTTTTTTCAAGACTGAAACTCTATGCAGTTTTTAGTCAAAACCATACACAAAGAAGAACTTGTGAAGATTATAAAGAACTTGTTGGTATGGAAAATTAACTGAGATGTGAGAGAGCCAGATTCGGCTTTCTTTGTTATCAACTCCTAAGCTTCTGGTTGTCAGAAGCAGAACGGAATAATACAGGAAGGATGGCTCTGTAAATGCTATGCCTCACTGCCGTCAAGCACCTAATAGTGAGCCAGGTCCTTAGTCTGATCAAAGAGGGCAGTTGCTCTGTCCCCTGAGCAGTTCATGTCCTGGTGGAGGCTTTTGGTCTGTTGTTTTCATGGAACAGTTTCACAGTGTTGGGGGTTCTGCCAGAACAGGAACATCTTTGAAATCTTGAAAATTTCAATCGGCTGTAAATTCATTTCTTAACTGCATTCTTCACCATCATAAGCAGTTGTTTTAAGAAAACGAGGTTCACTGTGGTTTTGTAGCTGGACTTTAATGAGTTTATTCTACTGGTTTTGATCTAAACTTAGCAAAATAGAGCTGAATGTATAGAAGATGTAGAAAGGCTATGATTAAGCAGGGAAGATGTTCTTTACTATGGTAAAATAATAGGAAAAACATGTGTTCCTGTAGTTGTCACTGTAAAATACCTAAATTGACATCGGTTCTGCCCAGTTAGCTAATAAACAAGATACATATAACTGAACAGTCGTCAAGGTTGGTTCATGTAAGGCAATGCTGGTTCATCACTTTCTAATAATGAGATACTCCTGGGTGTGTTAAACAAAAAATGTGTAAAATGCTAGTTGCTAGGTTTTTAATTTATTGTCAGTTGTTGATCTAAACAAATTTTAAGTATTTTGCTGACTCTTTGGATTTGCTAAATTGAAGGAATACAAGAATGCACAGAAATATAAAATTTCCCTTCTAGTGTGCCTGTATCTCAAGAACACATGATCATTTCCATATGAAGCAGTCATTTATATTGTGCTATATTGTACTTAAACATATATTTAAAACATTTAAAAAATTTTTAAAACAAAAACATGTTATACCCTGGATGCTTTTGCTGTACTGTCAGTGAGGATGCCAAATGCGGCCCTGGCAGCACAGATGCTACCTGTGCTCCCACTTCCCACAGACAGGAGACCTAAGAATCCACGAGTATCACTTTCAGGTCCAGTCATCTTCAGAGCTCCTTCCTCAAGCCCTTTGCAATAAAGTAGTTGGGTTTTGAAAGAGTGATGAAGTGGGAGATGCTAAAGTACCTAATAAGAGGAAGGTTGACTTTCCCTTTGTCATGAGAGAATCCCCAGCTCAGACAGGTACAGCAGGGTCTCCAAATATTCCTATAAATAGAATTCTTCTGTTGAATGCAAAGACGATGTGTCAAGCTCCTGACAGTATTGCTCCCATGTAAACATAAAAAGCCTTCATTTTACAAAGAAAATGAGTTCTGTTGCCCCCAAGGCAGTAGAAATGTCAGTGTTTGTCTTGAATTTCTCCATTGTTACAATGGCCAAAAAAATTACAAGACAGTTACAAATGACATCTTTACATAGAGAAGTTAATAATTGGACATCTTGACGAGAAAAAAGCATTTGTGAGAAAGTTTAATGTTTCATATTTCAAGTACTGTTTCAAATTAGCAGCCACTCCTGGAAAAGTGTGATTGTATTAATTATAACGTATTAAGAATTTTCATTGATAAACAGCTTCAAGGGAAAAGCCCAAAATCCATGGCACAAGCAAACAAATGTTAATTACTGAAGAACTCATTCTTGCAGACAACTTCACATGAGAATACTATGGTATACAGTAACAGTCATACCAAAGACAGTGTCCTTGATTATAATATTCATCTATGCTGGCTAAAATACAGGCACCATGAAGGAGCAAAAGTATTTTTGGCTCTACAGGTCCCTACACAAATTAAAAGGTTCCTGACCTTGTCTTCCTTTTAGGAATATATGTATGTAATGAAGAGGAAAGTTAGTCGTAATTAATCATATCATTCTTCAGTGTTGATATAAAGCTATGCTGAGGCTGAAGGAGGAAGGACTGAGTGTGCCATTTTCTCAGACATCAACACTTTGGTGATTTACCAAACCCCATGTTTGAAAGCTGCATGATAATAATTTCTCTGGGTCCAGTTTCCTTTTCTCTTTGTCACCCCAAATGGGTGACAACTTCGCTAGAGAAGCGAGTCAACATTGAATATGCTTTTTGCTAATGATATACTCAAGCTTCACACAAAACACAAAATCTCAGCATATATTCACCAGCCTAAATAGGCTGATGAGAGGTGTCTGAGAGGGTTTCAAGTCTATTCTTAAATTTATACTCAGGTTTCAATACAGAGAAAGAGGATTATTTTTTTGTCACAGATATTTCTATGTGTAAATACATTTATTTACCATAGTGGATTTCCAGTGGTCATTCTATCCTTAGCAATTTCTAAACGAATCAAACAAGCACTTCTGGTCTAAAGCACTGAAGTTCAGGGAGTATATGAAAGCATGGACAGTTCATCTAAAGGAATTACTTTATTGAACTGGAAAGTTTTTGCTTTCAGATGTTATCTCTAATATGTCACTGATTGAACTAAAAGGCCAGATTTATTCTTTAATAAAAGCTGGTTGAGCTTTGACATCAGGGACATCACCACAGGTAGGTTTTGTCCTCAGAATGACATCACTGGTAAAAATAAAATAAATTTAAAAAATCTGAATAGACTTGCAGTTCGCTTGAGCATTATGGGTAATCTAGAGAGCAAATATTTGATGACGGCAGAATTGGTAGTAGCAATCCAAAATATATCTGGGTGTTGTTGGTACTATCTGCTCCACTGGAAGCACAAGATACTACCTACTGAAGTTGTACGGGGAGTTAATTCCCTGAGGCAGGCTGGAGTTAGACTCCACAGTAGAAAGATTCACAGTTCTTGGAAAGAAATTCTGTAACTGTGGCATTGACCCCTATTGTTTGTTTGGAGTATTTCAGGTGAAATTCAGAGCCAGGCAAACATTATGAAGATAAATGTAGTCAGAATTTTTGAAACTTTGAAGAAAGACTTAGGTCTAATTTTTGTCAAATTTTCATTAGATGTCTAGGTCAGTTGCTCAAAATTGATTCATCCAACATTAAATGGGAACCTTGTAGAGACTGGCATTTCTATAATACAGAGAAAATGCCTGCAGATCCTTAAAAGGGTTTTGAAAAGTCTCTAGCTAGATAGAGGGTTGGGCTTCCACACTATCAAAGCAACGTTAAAAGTGCATTGTAGACTTTGCTGCTTTGTGCTAGAAAAAAACACACACTGAGGTCAAGGGATGCTTTTGTAGCTCTGCTGTAGCCCAGCACTCAATTCCATTAAAGTTCTTGATAATCATCTGCCTTATAGCCCATCAGCTTTATCATCATTTTTTCTACTTTCCAAGAACAACCTTGGAGGAGGGTTTTGCAGTTTTATTTAAAGGCAATCTGGTCAGAAAAAGGAAGGTCTGTCTTGTAAGCAACTTTGTGGAGATTCGTCTTCTTTAGAGAACATTTGGTTGAATCCCTTAGATGCCTAGTGTTTCAGAAAGGAAGTGGTGTTGGTATTTTATATGTTGTGTTCTGTTTTAAAGTCCACCCCTTTAAGCTTTATATGCAGCAAAGAAAAGTGATCAAACTACATTTTCAGTAGAAACCAGGAATGTCCTTCACAGCAAGTTTTATAGAAAGTTGCTAGCAACTTGATAGCAATTTTACAGATATACTGATAGCAAATGTAGGACATATAACATGTTGTAGATGTAAGTGGGTTTGACTTAAAATGAAATGTCAGCATTATAATTGATTGTATTGAGGTATCAAAATACTACAGATGATCGCCTTACCTGTTTATTTTGATATTGTTTTATTCAGCACCCCGTAGCCATACTATGAAACTATAAATAAAAAACCACACTTCATAAGCAGACCTTTCTATGAGCAGAAGAAGCTGCATTCTTTCTAGTACCCCAGGTAAATTTGTTTGTCTCTGACTCCTCTTTCTAGTTCTTCTGTCTGTTCTTCCCACAAATATACCCATTTACTGCCAAGATATTATTTTCTCACCTTTCCCCTCATGTTTGTTCACCTGCATCATTTAAAACTGGTGGTCACTCTTTATTGCTTGTGTGGTGCCCCAGTATTGCTTATTATCTGGCTCCCCACAAATCTAAACCACGATACAGAGCCTGCCTTTTTGTTTCCATACCGATACCATTTCTAATCAACAGATCCTGGCTCCAGTGTCGTCTGCCTTTTTTCTCTTGGTTTCATTCTGAAATCTAGATCTGATGAACACCGGAACTGAAAAAGTATGTTTCAGATTTAATTTCTGAATGTGCCATTGAATGTATATACTCATAATGCTTAATTATAAGTTATCCAATTGCCTATTCCAAAGCTTGATGAAAACAATAGCAGTTCATCTGTTTGTTTAATAAGCTTGCACCAAACAAAAGACTTGGTTTTATCCACCATCATGTAAACTACTAAAACTTCGGGTGTTTTTACTGGAGTACTAAGTAAACAGCTATTGAATTCATGTTTTCTCATTCTCAGGCAATGGAAATAGATGTGAAGGAAACAAGTCTGATTAATGTGGTAAATACATTAAGTCTGACATGCATCATCCTAAAACATGTCCATTAAGCCTGACATATTTGAGCAAACACATTTACATTAAAGAACCCTCAAAACCTGGAGACAGATTAGGTGAGGTCTGTAATGAATTACTGAGATAAATGTAACAGAATAAGTGACAGAGGAAAGATGGTGAACAAATTGATCTGCATTACAGCCTGTGCATTCAGTAAAGAGAGGTGATCTACATCACTGTGGAGAGGCAAAAGGATAATCCAGAAGTTGCTTAAATGTCAGGCAAATCCTTGGACGCCTCTAATGCATTTAATGAAGACCAGTATTCAACTGATAAAATGTCTTTTGACTGCAAAAGAAATCCTCTCTTGTCATGAAGTCTCAATGCCTGAGAAAACAACTTATCACTGTCAGTGTTAATTCCTTTCATCAGGACATTGATAGAAGTTGAGAAGAACCATTTAGCAATCATCTTATCACTGATATAGCAGTTGAATCATTCATTTACACATGATCAGATAAAGGAAAAATGTTTGTTTTATCTTCCCCATCACCACCCGGAAAAGCTGTGGAATACCTAGAAGTCCCTACATGTGAGGTTGCTGTCTGTAAAAGCCGTCAAACAAAACCAGTTATCACTGAATCTGTTTCCAACCTGGGTCTGTTCCTATTTCGAATCTGCATGCTCAAAAACGTTATGTTTTGATACAAGTTGTGATAAGGTATTAGATTTTTCATTAATCCCCTATACATGAGCAATGGTACAAGTATGCATGCATTTATACATCGGTAACAAAGCCATTTTCCAAAGCCCTGTGTGCATGCAGAAGCTGAGAGGTAGGTGTTAAATCTGTAGGTGTTGACTGTGTTGCTCTAGTAAGTGTGCTTCCTGGGCTGGAGCTTTGGAATGGGACTTTAGTGTAGCGGACAACAACATGCTCACTTGCTATAACTAACCAGTTTGGCTGTTAATCCAAAGAACTAGGTTCCCAATTGCTAAAATAATGATTAATTAAAAAATACTAAAATAAGCTGTTTGCCTCTAGCAACGTCAGGATCCAAACTTGTTCATCAAAAAAAACCCAACCAAAAAAGCCTCAAAACCTAGTGCCATCAGGGGCCTGGAAGATATGGGAGAGACCCTCAGAACCTCCTTATCTGTCATGTCCCCAGGATACTTCAGACAGGAGGTATGCGAAAATGCACAAACCGAACTGAGCTCGGCCTCGTAAAAAGCAGTTACACGTGTGCTTTCACTCACCTAAATGTCTCTGTCAGTTCCTCAAAATTTATGCCATTTCATGCCTCCATCTAATATCCCCAGAACGTTTACATTTTAATGCAATTATCAAGCACTGTTCTTCCCCTTTTGTACTTCAAAATCTTCATTTGCTGATCCTTCAACACCATTGAAATGACCTGTGTCTGTGGTTTACTTACTTTTCTGAACCAAAGTAGCTAAAATGAGGCTTCACTGAGGGGAAGTCTTGTTTAATAACCAGTAGACATTGCAAGAACAACTGATGGTCTGGTGTGTAGAAACATACCCCTAGAAGCACATATGTTAGAAATTCTCCTGCTCAGGGACTTCATCAGTTGAGTTTTGAATATCTTCAAGGATATTGTTCTAAATCTGTCCATGACCAACGCGCCATTTCTTTGGGAGGCTTTACACAACATTTAGCAATCCTGTGTTCTTACGCTGCAATATTCACGTTACTGAAGATTTGCTGTGGTCATGCTGTTGCGTGGCCTTCCAAGGCGGTGTGGAGCAGCATTCTGCAATGCCTCATTTACCATCCCAGAACTTGCTCATCAGAAACAACTCACACTGGTGCATAAAGCTGACTAAATATCCTCTCCTTCTACTGAGTTGCTCTGCATCTTTTCAGTGGAATTTTATTAGCACGTGTTTTTCGTATGGGTGAGAAGATGAACAGGCTACTCTGCAGGATGGAGATAGCTGTGAGAGGAACAGTATTATGTGGGTTTGGGCCACTAGAAGTGGGATGAATAGTGTCTGCTGTTCTGTGTTCTTGATTCTTGTTTGGCATTTGGGTATTTATGCAGGGATTAATTTTGAAATGATGGTCTGAAGGAGTCTATGATAATAGAGTGAAACTTTCTGTGTGTTTTTCTAATTGTTACTTATGTTCCTTGAAGATGATGGAGAACCTTGCCAATGTGAATAATAAGAAACTAACATCCATTAGTGTCTTCTAATTTATGTCAGCTTACCTTCTTCACAGTCTGGCAAAGACAAATAATTTCTTTGTACTTTAAAAGAAAGTACACATAGCACTTGTCTAATTGCCAGTTCTGCAGCACTGCTGCAGCCTACTGTTTAGCTTGTCTTCCTTCTGTGGAGAGAATTAATATTTTGGATCAACACTTCCTTATTAGCCACAATGATTTGCTGTTAATTTACTTCTTTGTCATTACATTTATTCACCCAGAAATACCAAATTTTATCACTAGAACAAGAAGAAGCGTGGCTCTTTATACATTATATATAGGATACAGTCTAATTATTATTCAAGATACTGAGAATCTGCTGGTCTCATTCAGGCTTAAAATGTCAATTAAACAGGATGTCCAGGTTCTTCAACTCTGAAGTTAATGCTGGTATGTTGATTTACACTACTTTACAGTCTGGCCCAATCTATATTCATTTTTATCACTCAATTCAGGACTGTGCCTGATTATCATACTTACTACAGGATAGTACATGCCAGTATTCTGTATAACAGTTTGAGTCCTGTTTGAAACTTTTCTACTTTACATGTTTTTTGCTTCTGGCTAGGCCCTTCTGTAGATGTATGTATGGAGCTTCAGTGATGCATTTCCTATTAACTTTAATTCATATATCTGAAGTACAACCGAGCAAACTGAAAAGCATTTTGAATGAGTATGTGTTGAGTTATTTTAAACATTTGTTTCAACTGTGCTCACACGGACTTTGTGCTTTTTTTCTACAATGACATCTAGTAGAATTTTTATGAAAAATAAATTTTCACCTGAATTATCAATTATATTTGAGCTGTATCATCATAAGCCTTACCAAATTCTCACTCTGGGGCTAGAATGCGTATCCCTAATTTTGTTGTTGTCTTTGCCTTTTTTAATTGAGTTTGAGGAGCTTTGATTCTTGTCTTCAGTCAGTGACCTGAATTGTTGACATTTGATCATGCAATTAGCCATCATAGCATGTCATAAAAAACCAGGCTCTTAAAAAAAAAAAAATCACTATATTAGATAAAAAATACCTATACAATTAGTGCATTGTTTTTAATACTAGGTGAACTTGAGAATTTGCCAGTGTTTGGACAATCCACTGTGAGGAAAAGAAAAAGACATCAACAAATACATTTATAGTGGATAATTTCCCTGCTTCCTATCTATAACATGCAAAGAGGTCCAGTATGTTGTTTCAAAATGGTCGTTCTAATGGTGTTTTTGAAACACCACGTAACATTGCATATGGTTTTTTTTTGCAAAAAATAGACTTCCTAAAAAAATCTCTGCTCATTCTTCTGGCTTTAAATCATGATGGTTTCTTACCAACTCCTGCTTGGATGCAGTTAGTTTCACGGTGATTCAGCTGGTTTGGAGGAGCTGAACTTGAGTACTGAAATGGAAAGATTATAATTCACCTAAAGGTTGCTCAGAGCTCTCTGTGCTCACTCTGTTAATGAGTGTTCACTTAATTAGTTAAGAAATAAAATGAGTCTGTTTCAGGTGTGCATGTATATTTTTAACTGTTTATTAGTAGTACCCTTAAGTAAAGCCTCTGCAGGGCAGAACTAAAAATAAATTATTTAAAGCTTCATTTAATATGCATGTGTCTTTAATTTCAGTCTTTTTTTGTACTAATAAACAAAAAGCAGTGACATTACTAAAATAAATATAGTATGTTCTCCTATGCATTTGCGAAACACAGAGCTTCCTATGCACTTATAAATTGGTCTGTGTTTACCAGAGAGCATTTATGCTTAAAGCACTGTCACTAGTCCTATCTGTTGGGAATAGAAAATCAAAGGAAGTATCTCAATGTGAGTGAAACCAAACTCCAATTTATGAGCTTAAGAGCAGGTAAATCAGTGGTTCCATCCCGTTATCCTTAAATGCTTCAACCACACTAGTCAGTGAACAGAAACCCTCAATGGAACAGCCAAATACCAGCAGCAAATGCTCCCTTGGGCCCTGTGTGCAGCCCGTTTATCTGAGATGCTACGTGTGACCTCTTCTCTTTTGTAACTGCAGTCTAATGCAGTTATTCCCAAACTAAAGTTAAACCAGCTACCTCTAAAAATATTAGCAAAAATAACAACCTTAATGCTTCTTGCAAGTATTTTGCAGCTTGCTATTGATTCCTGAACAACCTCCAAAAAAGCTAGAGTAAAGCTATTTGTACAAAGCATTATTCATTCAAGTGATTGCAGGTTCGTTATATACTGGTTGCCAAACTCGTAGGTTCTTTATCCTCATGATATCACCGCGTAATGGGGAGGTGTGATTAGCTCTGTGTTTTAATATGAAGAACTGAGGCATAAAGAGAGAAAGAGATAGGCCTGCGGTTACATGGAAGAGGATGTTGTATTTTAAGGTGGGACTGGAATTAAAATGAGGCAGCAATTATCTGTTTCAACTCAGAAAATACATTTCAAAGATGGGATTGTGGTCATGTAAAACTGTGAAGACAACTGTCAAAGTATTGGACAAATGACATATTGAAGTTGGTGGGTTTTGCAAAAAAAAGCTTGACTAGGAAGAAGCAATAGAAAGAACACTGAATAAGTCAGTAAAGTCTGTATTTATTGTGTTTGTTATTATTATTGTTATTATAAATAAGCATAAATTGTAATCCCAGATTCAAGCAGCCATGAATGAAGTTCACCTGTGGATCCATCATTTGAAAATACACTGCACAGTCCTTCTCCCATTTACCCTTCCTTAGTATACATTAGAAATAATTCCATTTCTCCAGTGCAGCACCCATGGGAGTATCAGGGCTGTGAAAACTTGTGTCTTTTCTAGTTTTACCTAGGGTAGTTTTTGGGGTTTTTTAGTTTTGCATACTGGTTATACTTCGTATCTAGATAGAAAACAATAATGCATTCATCTTTGACTAATTGGATCAAATTATAGTGTAAACCCAGAAGGAATAATCTACTTAAAATTGACATTGATTTGGCAGAAATACGTTCTTTTTTTTGTGGTTGCTTTAGCATTGCAGATGAAGAGAAGGATGTGCAAATAAAGAGATCTGTTTTGCCATCTGTAGTTTAAGTTATTCCTGCCAATGCCACATGTAGCTTAAAGATGTTTATTAACTGATAAAGCAATTTTGCAGAGACCTATTTACATTTGAAATATTATTCTGAAAAAAAAGAAAAAGTATTAATTAATAATTTGGCATGTTTCAAAATACTGGAAAAATTATACTCCCTTTGTGTTTCAGAAGAAAATAACTATGTGTTCTCTGGTTCCCTGTGTCAGTTTAGTAGAAAGTCTTGAACTTTCTAATGCAAAGAAAGGTAACTTGTTAGAATTTGTGTATTCTGTTACTGATGGGAATTATGCCCTTTCATTTTTAGTGTGCTAGATATTCCTTGCAGAAAGCCCATTCAGTCTTACATATCTCTCAAAACCTTCTTTCAAGGCTTAACTGAGTCTGTACTTCTGAAAACAGCTTGCTGGAAATTTCCCAGTGAAACTGCTCTTGATACAGAGCTATTTTTGACTGATTTTTTTTTCCTGAAAATGTCTGCTTTCTGTGGAAAATTCTGGTGTTTCAGCTGAAAGTTTCAGCTGAAATTTGTGTCAATCATTTGCAGTTTTGTAGGCCAAAACTTGAAAATTTATGTGACAAAGATCTCAAACCAGCTGTAGTGGTGAGCACAGGGGAGAATTCCACTTTTTTCATGAGCTGCGGTGATGCTTTGAAAGAAAATACATTCCTGTGCTACTAACATTATACATAGAAAGCCTGATTTAAGCAGAACTACCTGTGATCTTTTGACCTAAGATACAGTTGTCCTCTTTGTTGCTGTTTATTTTTAATGGTAAAGTAGATTGGCCATCAAAGCAGCATACACACTTCTGTAGCTTTGCCACCTCCAAATAGAAACTGTTAGTTTGTGTCAGTCATTTGAAGTAGAGATAATGTCTGTTTGCAGTAACTGCATCTGGTATCCATCAGTATGTTTCATTAGTAACACTGTGGTCCTACCTGGCGGGGAATGGCTCAGGTTATTGAGCTGCTTCTGGAAATCCTGACTCCCTCAAGCAGCACTGAGAGGTGGCTGCCTTCTGTCAGTCATGGCACAAGTTGGTAGAGAGGCAAAACTGTACTTAGAACACATTAGGGCCTATAATTATTTCTTCTCAGGACCTGTAAGTCCTTCCCTATATGCCCACATCCAGAAATGTGTCCTCTTATTATGTTTAATTCAAAGTGGGTGAATTGCCTGACCATTTTGAATGACATTATGTATGCACATAAGACAATATACCTGCTTAATAGAATTGCTGATTGACGCCTTATTATTTTAGCTCTGTGGGTAAAACTTTGGATCTTGTGGTTTCCATAAAGATTTTTATGGATAATTTAAGCATCATAATAAAACTCACATATTGTTTTAACTAGATGGTCAAAATAACCGTGGTGAATATATAGACTTCTTAAAAGTATAATAGTCCCTACGTGAAGAAAGAGTGGTATGTGATTTGTGAATAGACTAAGCATCTGTGAAATTCTTTTTAAGATACGACATTAAAAGACTTTATTAGAATGTGAATCTTTACTTTACCTGAGGAAACATTTTGAAACACTCTCCAGTTACTCAGTTAAAGGTTTGTTTACAATAACATGTGGCATTATATCCCCTTAGTAAAAGTATCTTTTCACATTGTTGAAGAAATGTGTATCAGAAGCTGTATTTAAAAGCTATGCCATCACCTTGTGTCTTCTGTTGTATGAAATTCATGAAATCTCTTGGATATGTGCTAGGACTCAACACAGGTTTACAGAAGTTCAACATTAGAAAGACTAACATGTACCTAATCTAAAAGTGGGACAGATTTTGCTCCATTGCTTATTTTGAGTAATACCCTATTTTGCAACCATCAGTGTGGAACTTAGCCTGAGGGAGGCTGGACCTACGTTTCTTGTGTTGTGCTGGAAGCAATTCCCTTCATAGTAGGTGTTCTATGTTTTCTTTTATTTTTTACCCCAAGTTTATTTTCCTTTAACATGCGTTGTATACAAAGAGTAACAGAGAAGGGTGCTATATAACAACATAAAACAGTGTGGTACCAGGTCAGACTGGGAGCTCCTCTCACTCTGAGAGTGTCTCTGAAGGAACACAAAAGCAACGTCAGCGGTCAGCTTCCCTGGGTATTCTCTCCCAGTCTCCAATGACTTGTACCAAGGGTAGTTTCTGAGCTAGAGATGGTGTATTTTTGGTATCTTTGTGGAAAATGTTTCAGAAGAAAGAAAAAAAAGTTGAAAAATAATGAGGTTTAATGATCTGTTGCTGGTATTTAAGATACATTTTTAAAAGATCTATGCTCAGGAGAATGCCCTAAAAGACTTCAATGAATTCTAGGTTGTCAGTTCTTGTCAGTGGGCTATGTTTACTTCTAAGTCTTTAATTTTTGCTTTTCAGAGGAAGATGTAAAAATCCCACAGAAGGCACTGCTATTGTAGTTTTCCCCAGCGATTATCTCATTTTTAGAATTCCTGATACCTACCAGGTTAAGTGTATGTCCCTTTTCTATTCTCCTCTTGTCCGTACCCTCAGAATGGTGCACAATTTTCAAAGATCCTTTTTATTCCATCTAATTTGGGTGCTGACTCCATGTTGAAGAGGTCTTGGTGGTCTATTGATACCAGAAAACTCTGGTCAAACACCAGTGATGTTGGAATATGCCAAAGCCTGTCCAACTGTACAAATTACCATGGTGTCCAGCTGATGTAGGACATGAACTGCACAATCATCTTGCCTGTGAAAATACTAAACCTGAAAATTATTAAGAAGTAGGGAGTTCAGCAAACTTTCAGAAAACTTTCCATGCAGTGTTAACTCCTTTTGCTTACTAGCTGAGAAGCTTCTCAACATTAAAGGTCTTCCTCAGATTGTTCACAAAGCTCTTACAACACCCTGTCATCAAAAGATTCCCATGCAGTCAGGAGTTTCTTGATTTCCAAGAAATTTCTCTAAATCCTTCCTTATTTCTGTTTTCAGTTTTGAGAAATGTTCCTCCCCAGTAAAAACTCACAGGGACTTACAGGAACTTTGTTTTCTGCCCAGACTCAAATCCGCATGATGGGAGGGAGGGAAGAGCCTATTTCAATATTTCAGACTTTTGATTCTAGTCTGATTGTTCAGTGAGATGGCAGATGGTGAGTCTATCTGTGTCCACTATAAAAACTAATACCATTGCGTGAGCTTCTTTCTTCCCTGGCAGGGAAAGAGGCAAAACAAAATGGAATCAGGCAAGGAATTTGGCTTGTACGCCAGGAAAAATTCGCAAGCAAAAGCAATTAAGCTCATATATAACTCTTTTCAGACTTCAATGTCTTGCAGAATCATTTTTCATCTATTGAGATTTAACTTTTACATACTTTCATTATGTAGTCTTGTGCAGCTCTCGCTGATAACAGTCATTTGAAGTGTCAGTGCAACTGATGAAATCAGATGGGCCATGAACGGTTCGGTTTGAAAGCTGTCACTGAGATCTATAATGTATTTTTTGATTTTGCAGCCACTTCATAAATTTAAAAACAATGCAAAATAATGTATATTCATTCATTCAGTAATACAAATTGTTCTCAGAGATACTTTTTTATTTGTATAATATAGCTTTAGGGGTGAATTAGTTACTTTTATTAGGGGAAAATTAACATCCATGAAGAATTTTGTGGTGTACTCTGTGGATTTAGGACTAGATTTTTGAGGATTGCTCAACATAGTTGAATCACAGGATTTTTCAGAAATCTATCTTTAAGTGTCACAATGGGAGCTGCTGAGCTTTGAGCACTCTGAAAGCCAGACCCTTTTGTAGTTGTTCAGAACTAAAAATTAGTGAGCTGTTTCAAAAATGTTTTCCACATGGGGTATTTCATTTCTCATGGATAAAGGTCTCTATGAAGAAAGACTATAATTGATTAAAACTATATTTCCTTTTAATTAAATGTGACACTTCTGGTGTGCTCCTCCATCACTCTCCCAATTATTTTGGGAACAGCAGGAGACTCTATTTTCTTGGAAGTATGGCCCTCGGTATTCATTTCTCTTCATTTTATGCTGTTGCTTTCATGGTCCATTCCTAGACATACACAGGGTAACAGTGGGCGAGACAAATCCTTCTGTCATTTTAAGAAACATGACCTTAGAAGATAAAATAGTGTTCATCTTCCAGTTTGCCCTGAGCAAAAGACTTAGCTTTGCTGTCTGGTATATGTTTTGAGTCTACTTAATTTTCCTGTAATAATTAGGAGGGACTTACTTTTTAGTTTCTTAGAGAATGCTCAAAAAGGAAACAATGCTACAAAATCATTCAAAGTCCCTGTGGAACTGGGTTGCAAAATCAGGTTCAGCGTTAACTGTACAGACAGCAGACAGAAGACTTCAAATTTTTGTTTTCAGGATGTTCTTTTCTGTGGTGCTTCCAGTGCACTCCATGTCTCTGCTGAAGAGCTCTGCCTCTCCAACATAATCAGTGTTGCGCAAATGTCTTTCTTCTGGTCAAGAGGAAACTAATGGAATTCCTTTCTTATTCTATGTTTTCCTTTATTTACTAACTCTGTCACTGATAGTCATTAGTTGAAGCATTGCCTGTCCATGAGCTAACACGCTGTTGAAGCTCAATTATCTACAGAGTAAATGGCAAGGGCAGACACCTAACATTTTACTTTACTTTCCTGCACTCTGTTATATCATGAGAGGAACAGTTCACCCACTTCTAACTAGGTATTTTACTATTCAAAAACAAAACAAAAATCTTAGGGGAAGGATAACTAGAGTAAGAGGGTTCAGTGGATGGGATACCTCCCTTTGACGCAGCAGAGCAAATATAATTCTTTTTCACGTTCCCTGGGTAACCTTCAGCAACTTCTAAAATCGTTATGACACATTAGCTCAAAAATGTGATGGAAAACATAGTTGCCAGCTAGCCGTGGCTTCCACACCTTATCTCCTTATACCTATGGAAAGAATTAATTGGGATGCAGTAATTGTGTGAGAGAAATCAGAGTCACTTGTTGCCTTTTTAAAAGATAGTGCGTAGTTCGTTTTGCAGCTCAGCTAGGCCCTGTGAGGTCAACGTGCTCAGTATGACTTTCAGTCTTTCTTTGATCCTGAGTGACAAGGATAAGGTGATGAGGACCGTGTAAATATAGACTGCTCCTCTTTTGACAAGAACCAGGAAACATAAATAGACATTTAATTTATCTGTAAGTAGTTTCTTACTTGCTATCAAGTAAGGCCCATTGAGATTAAGATATTAACAGAAAATGACCGTGTTTATGTTCTTATTTAAAAAACAAACAGGCAAAGCCTACAGAGGAGAAATATACCTGAATTTCTGAGAGTATTAGAAACACTGCAGAAGAAAAAGTCATGAAAATGACTTGACAGAGGACTGCTAACTACAACAGACTTAAATAATAAATGGGCATATC
This sequence comes from Calonectris borealis, assembly GCF_964195595.1. Lineage (NCBI taxonomy): Eukaryota > Metazoa > Chordata > Aves > Procellariiformes > Procellariidae > Calonectris > Calonectris borealis. The sequence goes on from NC_134317.1 coordinate 8,841,458, forward strand.
ATAAAAAAAAATCAATACTCAGGAACACAGAAAATAGAGATGGAAAAGATATATTGGGTCATATTCTGCATCTCCTGCTAGAGTACAATTGTTCATTGCAGTATATCTTTTATCCAGTGTAGCCTTAAAAGCAAAGGAAATTCCTCTACTTCCTTTGGGGGTGTCTGCCACAGACTGAAGATCCCACTGTCAAGGGATGTTTCCAGACGTTTAACCTAAATTATGCTCATTTTCCAGCCATTAGTGCTGAAGTTCCCTCCTTGGTGTTTATACCTTTCAGAAGGACCTTGCCATCATAGTCCCTTTGATATTGTTTGCTCATTATACAAACAAAAGGCAAGTCTCTGGGAATCAATAGAAAATGACAGGGCAGGGTGGTGCTGTTGCATCCTAGTTGCTAGAATAACAACATGCATGTATCTACACTTGCATCTTTCCCTTTTCCATGGTTAGTAGAGCAGCTTTCCAGCAGGATGAATTAGCTGGAGGGCTGTGTGTGACCATACTGCTTCCAAACCAAGTACTTAAAGTATCCCTGTCTGGCATTGTGTTGGAAAGTGTACACTTACCCAAAATGGGATGTGCAGAACCGGCGTGTAACAAGGTAAACAAAGGCAAGGCTGTTGCTATTCAAGTTTTTCAGGACGCTCTGAGAGATGGCTATCTCTAGGAGATTCTGTAGGTTTTAATTTTGTGTAAGAATAAATGATACATTTTGATTACCACCTTCTTGTAAGAGAAACAATGAAGAAAGCAGAGGTATGGGGAGGCCAAGCTTTTGTGCAGTGTGGGTTTATGTAGGAAGAAATACATTACACTACTCAATCCCTCACATTGGTACTCTCCAGACTTTCTGTGGGCCTTCAAACTAAATCATTTAAAAATTCCAGCTGTAATCACTTTCTAGGATATGCCCTTCTTATTCATTATCACATCGTAACTCTGAAGCAGGCCAATTTCAATGTTTTGGCATCTGTTAGTTAGTTTAATTGCACCTCAAAATGGTATTCATTGTATTCAATTAGGTAGATGTATTGTATCAAAACCATACAAATGACAGGTAATAACACACTCACCAAATACAAAATATTTTTCTTTCCTTGAAACCTTCCCTTGAAGATGCCCTTTTTTCCCATAGACCCTTTGACTGTCTTTAAATACCAGCGACACCTTTAGCTCCACCCCGTCACAAAATTTTCCTGTATCTTAGAGTCTTGTTGCCAGATGAGGACGCTGGACAGCGGGATTGGAACCTTCCCCCTTCCCGACTCAGGGAACCGATCTACAGGGCGACATGTTTCTAAGCAAGAATCAACTTTGGAAACAGAAGTCCTTGCACCGTCTGAGCAAGTTCTTCCTTCAGCTCCTTCAGTAAAAGCCAAAACTCTTGAGCGAGAAGTGCCTTCAACAGCTAAGAGCCAGGAGTCTGTGGAAAGCATAATTAGTCACTCAACATCTGATCCGGCCATGACTGCCAAAGGTATACGACCTTTTCAAAGTCGCCTTCCAAAACCAGCTTCCTCAGGTAAAATGTCAATTACACTGAAAATCACATTATTTCTGCTCTGACGTCTGTTTTGATTAGCAGAAGTCCTATAATAATGACAATTGATAACAGAAATGTTAAACGCAGTGCAGAAGATATTCTTTTTATGAATGCATAAGGTTAACAAGTTTGTGACCTGAGCTGTATGGAAATTTTATTACACATAATGCTTATCTGAGGAAGAAAAATGTGTTAAGTACTTAAATCCTTTTCTCAAGAAACAGTACTTGAAGAAAAAACATATGCCAGCCTCGGAATTTGACTTGAATAAGAATGCAGATGTTCAGCAATATTCAGGATCAGATTTTGCGGTGAAGTACAAAGCATAGCCATGTTGTGACATAGAAAACATATATTCATAAAGACTTGCTTTTGAAACCAGATTTGGACTAAAGACTCATTTGGCCTCAACGCATAAATTCTGTCCCAATGAATATATGGCCTTGACCTCAAACAAGACTCTCATTACTTTTATTACATTATACAAATACATTTCTATATTCGAACATAAAATACCTTACTTTCCTTACCAGCACGTGTGTGTTTAAACTATAAAACAAAAGCTGACAAAGGAATAAAAGGACTAGCAATCCAGCAAAGCACCAACAAATAACTTTGTATTAGTAAATAGTTTCATTGAACTCTGTGCAATTTTTTATAAATGCACACTGACCATTTATATACATTTTTGAAGGGTTTTGAGTTATTAATATATATGTCAATAACATTAGAAATCATTTGTTGTGATTTAACCCGGCAGGCAGCTAAATACTGCACAGCCACTTGCTCACTCCTCCCCCAGTGGGATGGGGAGAGAATCGGAAGAGTAAAAATGAGAACACTTACAGACTGAGATAAGAACAGTTTAATAGTTGAAATAAAATATACTACTACTACTACTAATAATAATAATATGTAATGAAAAGAACGATAACAAGAAGGGAGAGAAATAAAACCTAAGAAAGACGAGTGATGCAAATGAAAAAAACCAATTGCTCACCACCCGTGGACCGATGCCCCCCAGTCCCTGAGCAGCGCCCCCCGGGTAGCTTTCCCCTAGTTTATATACTGAGCATGACGTCATATGATATGGAATATCCCATTGGCCAGTTTCGGTCGGTTGTCCTGGCTGTGTCCCCTCCCAGCTTCTTGTGTATCTCCAGCCTTCTCAGTTGGTAAAGCATGAGAAGCTGAGAAGGCCTTGACTCTGTGTAAGCACTTCTCAGCCATAACGAAAACATCTCTATATTATCAACACTGTTTTCTGCACAAATCTAAAACATAGCCCCATACTAGCTACTACGAACAAAATTAACTCTATCCCAGCCAAAACCAGCACATCATTACATATAGCATTTATAACAGGGAATTTTTCATAGTCAGCATGATAGATATGGTATAAAACGCAGTAAAAGTAATTGGTTTAATGGAGAAGAGTATTGTTTTATCTTGACGAAATGTAATGTCATGTATTTATTGGGGTTATGCTTGTTAGCACTTTGTTAGCATAAGTATTTATTGCTCCTATAAAAGTTGTGAATGTTTAACTTGCAAAAATCTGTATCCCTCTATAAGACACATTCTATGTAATTAGCATGTAAGGTTAAATATCAAGTTTAAGCTTAGTTTAAGGCTCTCAAATATGTGTTCTGCTAATGAGCTAATGTATATTGAGTCTAGGAGGAAAGAAGCCTCTTTTATATGTTCATAAGATGCATAACAGAAGAATTCTAATTAAACATCTTAGGACTTAGTTGATTTAACAATATTCCCAGTGTAGTATTGTAATGGTATAATAGGCTGCAAACACACATTGTATGCTTCATTGCAGACTCCCCTGCTCGTTTCAAATCACAGCTAAATAAAAGATATTTTAATACTTAGTATTTTTAAAATAAATGTACTGTTAATTAATGATACAGCTAAGAAGGATTCAGAAGAGAAATCTTAGTTATAGATTATATGCTACATGCTTGAATAGCCACATGTGTGACCTCAATTCAGCAGTGTGCTATAGAGTCGAGTCCATGATTAAACACTGTCATTATAACAAATTGAACAGAAACTGCAAGCATTGAATTGCTTCATAAGAAGTCAGTAGCAGTAAGATTGTTCTGATCTTAATGCTAATATTCACTGCACCAACCTTGTAAGGTTTGTATCTTAATTAAATTGTCATGAAGAGATGTTAAAAAAAAGTACTATACATCAGATGGTGGGGTCAACTCATTCTTTACTAGAATATTTTCATTCGATTCTTCTCTCCTTCACTTTCTCATCCAAATTACAATTATCACTTTATTTCATATGCACCATCTATCTTTATTGATGTTCTGATTTTACATAGTGCAAATATAGCAAATAAAAAGGCTAGCTGATTGAGAATTTCTGCTAGAAAGGTACTTCTAATTATATTTATGTTAACAGACTGTTCTCTCTCTGAGAACGTAAAATAGCAAAGCAGATCCTACAATGACTAGAAGTAGTTATTGAATGTTGTTTCTTATTTGAAAGAAAATATATTTTAAAACTAATAGAGGGATTTAAATCCATGCCTTCCTCTTCTCTTGTTAACTGGAAAAGGCTTTGGACCAAATTCTGCCACTGTAGTTGTTAGAATTATTCCAGTAAGTTAGTAAGTTGTTCCTTTGAGTAGTAAGATACTATTTGACATAATGAAAGTATCGTGACTTGCCCCAATTTTTACTGAATTATAATTGAAACACTGTCATGAAGATGCTGATGACACCTACAATTTAAATAACATCTCTCTTAATTCAGGAATAATTAACCTTGCAAAGCAAAGTGAACAAGAACGAAGTTCTGTGACCTCTGCCTCATTAGAGCATACTGAAGAAACTGTGGAAAATAGCAAAGTTCTTCCAGAGTGGACCACCAAGAAAACTACTAAAACAAAGGTATAAATTAAGAAGTGTCATCTATTAAATGAGATATGTGTAGTGGTGGAAAGAATCAGAAATGGTGAACGTTTTTAATATAGCGGGAAGAGTAACTAGCAATCTAACAGCTACATTTACTTTCTTGCCTTTCATTTGCAATCTCATTATTTATTAATAATACAGCACCGAAAGGTACTTTGTCCTCATGGTTTATAAACATGTTTTAACTAAAAACCTCACAGGCATTTTATGGACAAGGAAATGGAGACCTTTTACCCTGTTTTTCTCTCGAAGAAACTTGATCTTGTTTGCTTTCCATGAGATTCAGGTCTCTTTTTTTCCCGAGGCCGAGGTTTCCTTGTCTGTATGGCTGTGTAGTATAAGCATTTGAGCAGATGTATTATGAAGGTATTGTGAAAGGGAAAATACTCTTCTTACATGTCTAGTTTTGATTAATCCGTGCAATGATCTGTCTGTCCTTCAATCTTTTCATGAAAACTGCAGAAAGAACGAACAGGCAAATGCATATATCTGTGTAAAAGCTTCTGCGTATGGTTGTCAAGTTACTCATCTTCACAAATGCCAGGCTGTCAAGCCCTGCGAGAAGTACAGGGTCAGCAGGTTAGCAAAGAAAGAAAAAAACTTTATCAAGAAAGGGGGCATTAAGCAAGGAAATTGTCAGACTGCTACACTTGCATCACAAGAGGCTAAAAATCTTTTGTTGTGTAACTTTTTTGCATGTCTGCTTTATCCATGTATTTACCGACTGGAGTATCTCGCATTTTTATATGGCCCATGCTCTGGATATTTAGAACAGAGAAATGAAATTACTTGTCTTGTGTATCATTGACAAACTGGTGGTGAATCCTCTGTAGTGCAATAGTGTTGGCTTCCAAGTAACAATCATATCAGTATGGTCTTCACCCTGAGCTGATCATGACTTACCACCTCCAGTCCCAAAACCATCTTAACACGATACATGTGTTACCGCTAATTAGTCTGCCCAAGAGTCAGAAGGTCAGTGTGGGTGTAGCTGGCATGTGAATGTGTCTAAATGGCTTCAGGACTACAGCTGAGTTACACTCTCCCAATTTTACCAGCAATGTTGGGCATACCTGGCTACATGCAGGTATCCTCAGGTCTGGTCCCCTCTCTGCGAGTATGTGCTTCCTATTAAATGGATGTCCTTCTGCATCAGTTTAAAACTGCAACATGGATGGGAAGATGGGGAAATTAATATCACTCTTTGAAAAACAGAATTTAAAAGTCTTTTCAGCCGCTGATAGGCAATTGGGGCTAGGATAGTAGGTGGTATTTGTACCTGTAGCTGCCATTAACTGAGCAGTATCAGGCTTAGGTTCCCCATACCTGTTTTGTGGGTTTTATTGTACTGAGCTGCTGCTCCTGGAAGGTTTAAGCCTTCAGGCCTTCCATGATTAGAAGCTGTCCAGAGCTGTCAGCATTCCTCTTTACTCCCAGAAGAAAATACTTAGTGTTGCTTCCTGAAGAGAAATGGGATAGGAATCAGCTGGGAATTAAAGGCTCTCCAGTACTGTAATGTAAATGCCAGGACAAGGGACATGAATTTAGGAAGAATTTAGGATTTACTGGTATAGAAAGCATGAGTATTGTCTACTGGCCTTCCTAATTGCCTTTAGAATTACTTGCAGCACATCATTTATTGTGTGATAATTTTATATGTTACAAATACGCTGTATTAAACATACTTGAGAAGTTTTAAAAATGAACTTGGTGGATGAAATTATCTGAAAATGTGGTATACTGATTTGAAAACAATATTACAGTGAAGAAAATGGTAAAATCTGGACTGTGTCTGCCAGACTAACTCGGGAGACTTACCAGGACAAGAATGTGTTATTTCCCCCATGTTGGACTGATAATTACTTACCTGAAGGAGAAGTGGTTAGTGAAACTGGTAATGCAGATTTTTTCCCAGTTGAACTATCCATTTATACTGCATGATGAATATAAAATCTTCCACTCCTAATACCATCTTCGGCATTATTTTGATATATATACATCATCTGAATGACTGCAATACCCTTATTTGTACAGGACAGAGCTCTGAGAGTGTGTACTTATTCTGCGAGCAGCAGTGACACGGAGCCAGAGTATGAAACAAATTATTTTAGAACTGCAGAGGAGACTTTAGTAGAGTTAACAAAGAACAACAAACAAGGTAATTGAAAATTTGTACATAAAGATGTATATCCCTCATCTCCACTCTGACTCAGCAGCAGATAGTGTCCTTCATTGAACTTTCTGTCTAGTTTTCACTTTCTAACTCCAAATCTTACTTCAGTCTAATTTTCCATTAGCTTTTTATTACTTTTTATTTTCTATTCTGTGTCTGTATCTTTTTTCCCTCTCTTTTACAGTTTTTGCTAGCAGGGGCTTCACTTGTAGGTTATTATGTATAAATCCCTGCAGTGTAAGTAAAAAGAAGTCTTCTGTTACATTATCAGAAAATTTAAAAGGTGACTATAAAGATAGCTTCCCTTTTTTTCTCTTTAATTATATTAACCAGTTGAAATAACCCAATGATCAAGGCCATAGTTCCAAGCTCTATATCAAAGTGATGTTGGTTATGGTGCCATAGTGACGTCTCTCTCATTGTCCTCCATGTATATATTGCCATTTTTAAGTATCAAACCTTTCTGCGAGAATTGATGGCAATTTGGAATTTACTGAATTCCAGTAGATAAAAACACATTAACTGAAGTTCTTGAGATAATAGTTTTCTGTGTGTTTAATAACCCAAGAAATTGCTGTCTTGTCTTGACCACCAGCTTGCCGTGCTGCAAGCCACCTTTCAGTGCAGATGCGTGCCCTCTGGGAGGGGGAGGAGAGCATGGCTCATATCCTTGCCGACGCAGCTGATGGCTTCCCTGCAGGAGATAAATTCTGGCGAGTGCAAAGGCCAGTGCAAGGTCTCAGCACCACTGAAGACCTGAGAGCTTAAGCAGTACTTCAGTGATTCATAGGATTTGTGCTGACCCTCTGCACAGCAGTGAGCTTGACCTAGCGAGATTAGCACCTACAGTAGCTACCGCAGTGATGAACACATTAAAAATGCCGTGGAGGACTAGATACTGTCGACAGACATATTGTGCTCTTTAGTGTCTGCTAAGAGTTGGACTTAAACATTTGGCATTTTCAGAGATAATCCATTTTTTGTGATTCCACCACAGAAAGAGCAGAGTAAGAAGCTAGGACCGTTTATTTACATTATTCCTGTAACTTTGTATTTTTAATGTTGCAAGTCATTTACCTCAGCCCGTAAACACTTCTTTTTACAGATTTTGCTTTTGACAAATCATGTTCTAATACAAGAAAGATGTGTTTTGTTAAAGAAGTAGATAAGCATTTTTTTCTGTATTGATCACAATTTGCAAAAAAAGGATTTTATCTTGTGTAAGCAGTTGCATTAAATGGCAGCAGATTCCAAGTTTAATGATACCTAAGCATGACTTGAAGTCACCATTTTATATAGCAAATCATTAATTTGCCTAACTTTTGGGCTAGTTACAGAACTCAAATTCATAACTGGGATTGAGACAAATAGAAAAGAAAATTATAAAGCATTATTGCAAAAGTATTTCTGCTATGGTCGTTCCTTATGGTCAGGATTTCTGTTCCGTGCTCTGTAACTGCAGTTCTCACTTCGTATTAATAACAATACTTTATTCCATTCTGGGTTCAAAGATCTTAGCTTCTTTATGCACACAAGCAATATAACCTCAAAACATCCACATGAGGCTTAGGCAGGGACTGCAGCAACCCAATTCATAGAAAATATTTCTATATGTATAAATAATTATATTTATTAGATGAGTCCCCAAAACAGTAATGAACTTTCACTGGTTGCACAATTATAATGTTGGAGTGATTTTCATTTTCCATTTATGAGCAGGGAACAGAAAGACTGAGGGACTGAGTGCCCGATGCAAAGACTATTAACAGTCAATGATAAGACCTTAATTGATTTAGTGGGCTTTGGATGAGACCCCCAGTACATTGCCCAATATTACGGAGAAGGTCAGTAGAATAGCGGGAAATAAGCCAAATATTCCAGGTTCTTCTGTTTCAACCATGAAAATGTTTTGATTCCAATTTCATGAAGGTTTTATCCTGATGCGACTCTGTTGGAGGCACTGGAGTCAGACGCTCTTCTAATGCTATAGGTTATAACGTAGAGTTGAAGTTTGTGAAACAAGAAGTGTGAGGAAAGCAGCTAATGATCATGTAAGCCTCTCTCTCCTGTGCGTTTTCATGAAGCTGCAGAAAATTTATTTGGTTTTTGAATGAGTTTTCAGCCTTGGACTTTGGAAAGTGAGGTTTTATTCCTAATGTTCTTGTATTACAGTAGGTTTTATAACAAATGGATAAGACCTGTTTCTTACCTTACTAGTGTATTTTTTATGCCATTGTATTCATTAGCTAAAAATGTAGTGAAAATGGAAGAATTATCAAATATAGTCAAACTGAAAGACATTCTAAAGGAACTTAACACATCTGCCATGTAAGGCTATTAAGAGAGAAATACGAAAACTTACAGCAAAGAAATAAGTAGAACGATCCACCCAAATTAACCATCTTGTCTATAATTAAAAAAGAAGGAAATTAATTCTGGCTGTCTCATACCATCTCCTTCACCTTGACTATTAAGTATGAACAGTCCCCTGTATATGCATTGATTGGAGAGTTAGGAGCTAGTATTTTAATGCTTTTATTACATTGAATTCCAGATACTTTAAAACATTTGAAATAAATTTAAAAATTGTAAAATTACATTACAATGTATGTAGACTGCATTTCATCAATTAAATATACCATAATGATATTATTTTTAACATCTCTTACAGCTGAGCATGAAAAACAAAATCAGAGAAAGTCGTTTCTGGGGAACCCAATGTCAATCTTGGATTTATACCAACACAGTCTCTATGGCCATTTTGAAGAGGATGGACCTGAACAATTAACACATTACAGTTTAATTGAGCAGCTGAGTGGAGCTTCCAGTAAAGACAGCAAGGGCAAGGAGAGCCCAAGTGTGAGTTATTGTGATTTTTATATTACTTCTCATTTTCTTCATGATTATATTTATTTGCCTCTTGTTTTTTCCTCAGTGTGTTGATTGATTACAAAATCCAGGCAGACTTGAAAAAAACAGCATGATCTGCAGAAGAGTAAAGATCTAAATATTTTCAGAACAGAATGTTACATTGTGATGCTCACCTGTCATAGAATTAGACTTCCAAAATTGACAAGTAGAGACAGGCTAATGCTAGCAGTCTACCATTAGAGAGGAGTTGAAATTTAAGGCTAGCAAGAAAACACAGAATTGATCTTTCAAGGCTGCTCCTTCACATATGGTTAGATAGTATGTATAGCACAACATGTAGTAAATGACTTAAACATCTGAAGTAGTATTCCTGAAAATTCAAATGAAACTCTGCTATGGAAGACAGCTATCTTCTGGTCTCTTTTGAAATAACTCTTGGTGTTAGCTCTGGAACTCCTCATTTGAGGGTTTTAGGCATTATTTTGATGACGATCAGTCCTGATCTGATTGGTGGATCTTGACGCTAAACTGAAACAAATTTGTTTTCTCCCCTTACTTCATGTGAATCCACTTGCTATTTCTGTCTCTAAAAACGTTAAACCTGACATCATGCAATCTCAACAACCCTGAAAAGCAACTTCTCAACCTACTCTTTTCCCCCTCTTATGACTTCTCCTCTCATCCTCACACTTCTTTCTCACTTTTTCTCTCCTTTGCTCTAACAAGCCTATTTGTTTGAAAATAGAGCCACCCAGCCATGATCCACTGTAATAATTTTGCCTCCAGGTTGAGTCTCTTTCCCCAGCACTTCTTTTTAAGTACAAGCTCTTTCATTTCTGTGTGTGGCACTCAGCACATTTTGGGTACGTTACAGTGTAAACAAAGGTGGTAGCAGAAAATAATGAATGAGTTGCTGTTTTGTAGCATACTGGCGTAGTTTATAAGTGAAGAAGAATTTTTATCTCTTCCCAGACCCCAGTTTTCAGCTTCAGAAAATCACTGTGCACTGTATCTTCAGAGATGATTAACTCTAACCAAAGTTAGAGTCTTACAGTTTTCAGGAGTCTGGGCCAACTGTGCAGAAGGATGTGTGGAACAACCTGGCAATGCCCCTATTTATTCCAACTCTGCTGGCATGAAAGCCCTGCTTAACTGAATATTACATTGACTCACAAACTTGAAAAGAAAAATCCTGAAATGTATCTGCCTCATTTCCCAATCAACCAAATTTCACTAGTACCTAGAATATGATTCAATTTGAATATATTTGGGTCGTATTAGAAAGAACAATTTTAAAGAATCTGGCTTCATAGTTGGGAAGAAAAAAAGGGAAAAAAAAAGGTAGCAGAAGAGTATTAAAAAGCATAGATTAAGGAAAATAAATTGAGCATCCACTTAATTCCTCATCCTGAATATCTAGAAATTCATAGCTTAATTATGCAGATGAGACAAATTATATATGTATGTATGTATAGATATAAAAAAATATAAAAATCATTTCTGCCTTCTGAAGGCCAAGGTCTTTTGCTATTAACACAGCAAGTAGATTTGGTTCCACTATAGAAAGTGGCTCAGAGTTACATCTGCTTTTAGTTCATTCTTCTCAAGCATTTCTTGTATATGACATCTCTGCAATGTGCCCAATCAGCATCAAGACTTAAACAAAACTCATTGAAATAGCCTTAGGATCCGTGTAAAAATCCATCATTAAACTAGAAGGCAACAGGTATAACTCAGCACTAGCATTTTTCATGCATTATGTTGGGGGGCTTTTGAGATTACTTTTTGAGGATCTGAAATAGCTCTCAAAACAGCATTGCCTCTCGGTGAACAGTGAAAGCTCAATAAAGCACTAGAGATTTGCCTATTAGTATTAAACTTTTCAGAATGACAAATGAGATGCAGTAACCATGAAAAGCAGGTTGCCCTGAACTCCTTGTTTGAACCAGCACGGCAAATTTTTCTCAGCTGTAATTTGTCCAACCCAAGAAGATCCACATTCTGAATTAGAACTGTGTGATCTGGAACATTGCTCACAAAAAAAGGGGGACACCAGAAACAACTCTGAAAAAAATCAGGTAAGTTTTGAGGGAGGAAAAAATGCAGCTTTCACGCAAAATATTTGGCATTTTGAAAAAGGAAACGCTACGTGCTTTGAATTTCATTCCCAAATGGTGTGTGTGAAGCCTTTAAAAAACAAACAAACAAACAAACAAGTGTCATGATGGACAGAATGAGTTTGCGCTGCTTGTCAAAAGAGCAGTGTGCTGTATCAGTTCCTCGGCCCAATTAAATTGGACTGTACAGCACCAGTACGATAGTGGCTTCAGAGTGCGTGCTCTAATGAGACATTCTGGCAGGAAGCTCTGTTAACCCAGACTTACCGTCATTTGAATTGTCTCCTTCTCAACGAACATACTCCCCAGCGTTACCCCCAAAGTATACACACAACAAGTTTTATCAGCAAAAAAGTATTGCACAGAAGGAGCTTCAGAAGGGAAACAACCAATGGGCAATTACTGTGATAAAGGGACACTGAATGGACAGTTTGAGGAATCAAAAAAGGCTTTTACACATTGAAAGGAGAAATATTTATTGTTCCAGTTTCTTATCTGCCAAGTCTTAAACAGCATCCTGGTTAAACTCTCCTGGCACTAAGACCAATTTGATGTTACATTTATTTTGACCTGGGAAACATATTCTGAAATAATATCATCCTTTTGTAGACTGCAGAATTTTGGACAAGAAAAACAAATCACAGTTTCAAAGAAAGGAATAAAATGCATTGAATAGTGGACATAAAACTTTCACTTAAATTAACATCCATGGTGTATTTTTCTCATGTAGGGTTTTGAAAACTAGAAACAATGATTTTTATGTGTATCAATGGAATTAATTTTAATTAAACAGTAACTTCTCTGATCTAATAAAACATATGCAGCACCTGATCCAAAGTCCACTGCAGGCACCCCATGGGAGACACCTATTCAGTGAAACTTCAGCGAGGCCTGCATTAAACAGCTGTTCCTCTGCCTTATAGCAGTAACTGGTGGTGTCTTGAGCAGTTTGCTGATGTCATGATTGCTACCAATTTTTGCAATGAAAAAATTATTTCACATTTCAATTAATTTACTGTTTAGACTTTAAAAGCTCAGCGATTTGTTCTTACAAGAATTCAGAAAATGAGATAAATTTCTCTCACCAAAGCCCGTTGTTTATTAACTTACTTTATGATCAAATGAGAACCGACACAAGACTTTTTATTGTCTTCTTTGTTCTCTTGGAGAATTAACTGAGTTGGTTAAAGATTTTATTACTTAATCATCCTTATGATCCCAAAGCATCATGAAAAATGTGTTTTCTTCTCTGTCGTTAACCAACCATCACATACTTTTTTTCTGTAATACAGCCCTTCTTGCTTTCTTTTGTCCCTGTGTATTACTCAATTTGAGTTACCACCAAAGCTTGCTTGTATTTCAAGGCACGACTTGATGAGCACTTTAAATAAAAGATCCTTTAGGGAAGGATGGTTGGTACCCATCACAAGATTCTAAAACCTCTTGTTTTCCCTCAGTTGTGAGGGAAATGTGACATACATGAGAAAACTGACATTTCTGGCACAGTTACAACGTTAACTACATCAGCAATTTAACTAGGGGGCTCATTTAATGGAAGAGGCTTGTACATGCAATGTGAAGTTGTGGTCTTATTCAATACGGCAGAGTTTGTATGTCTTATGTAGTTGATTCATGAAGGAGATCAAATGCTCAAATCACCGTGTCTTGTAATTCAAGCAGATGTTAGAGCTTGCTGGCACATACAGGAAAAGGAAAAATTAGAGAAGTTGCTGCTGTTTCGGCTGCACTTACAGATGGGACTGACGTGGCAGCATTCCTGGATAATCTCAAGGTTTTTTACAGCTGAGTAAGCTGATTGGGAGTTAATGCTATATGATTGACTCATGCTCACAAGCCTTCTAATGCATCATATTAACAGAAGGGAATATCCACAAAAGGACTAGAAACAAGAATAACAAAGTTTGGTAATTGCACACCACTTGCCATCCTCAAGAATCTCAGAGCATTAAGCTGATACTATAGAAGACGTTCCAGCATTCCTGAATTATAGCAGTAGTTAAAGCAGCCTAGACACCTCTGCAGGCTACACTAAACAAGAGTAAGGGGAGAACAAAGGCAGGCATGAGCTGCTTCTGCTTGCGTCTCATCTCCTACGAGATCAGTAAGTCTTGAGCTAGGGTATGAACTGGCAGCACACTGGGCACTTTGCACTGTTCACCTATTTAGGCAGCTCTTGGAGAACGTGCCAGCAAAGTTTATGTGCCTGATTTGGGTTCTCTCAGTCACTTTCTGAAGCTGCCTTATTCTCTCTTGATGAGAGAAGCTCTTAGGCTCTTAAGTGGCGCCCCTCTTAAAAGAGACTCTCTGTATTTAAATGTCTGAATTAGTTCCAGGGAGACCGTGTGCACTCTGCTTTCACAGAGAACTAATTTTTTTCACATTATCAGATATGCTTAGGGAGGGATTCTGCTTATCACATGTGAAAAAGCCTAAGATAATGATTTGGGTCCAATTAGCAGTTGAGAGGAGCTGCATCCCAAGAGTTTAAAGTGGGAAGGAGGTATTGACCTGTGGAACTACTTGCTCCTTTGCCTTGTCCAGAGAAGGGGAGCCTACGCAGCTAACTTCTACTGAGTACCAAACTTTCAACCCGAAGTTAGCAAGATGAACATTGCCCCAAGTTTTCCTCTGTGGGGAACTAGTAAAGAGCAGCTATTGGAGCTACCATTTGTATTTTAGAGAGTGAAATTGCATCTCAGTGCACCCTCAGGTGAGCACTAAATAATTACCTTGCTTATACTTTCTTAATAACAAGAGTTCCTGCAGCTGGGGCAGCACTGGCTGATATTTGGCTAATTGCTTGGTCTCAGGATCTCAGTTTCACTGACTGTAAAGTGGGGACAGCAATACCTATCTCATGTTACAACCAGAAAGGTAACCTAGGTCTTAGCTTTGTTTTGTACAATGTGTGTCTTACTGCAAATATAGAATTTGAAGCGACTCGTACAAATTATTATACTAGAAAGTAATAGAAGATAGAAGGCGTCCCTCGTCAATAAGGGAAAGTATCTAGATGGGCTGGATCAAATCCGGGAATTAGTTGATTATGGATTCCTGTGTACTGGTTGTATAATTCAGTTTACTGTGTATGAAGCACAGAAACCTCACCTCATCTTTGCTATTTTCCTTGCCAGGCTTAAGAGAGAGGAAGATGATGAAGTGAGGAGGGAATCAGTTGTATTTCCTTTCCTAGCCCTGATGAACCTAAGATGTTAAGGAAGATACTGCCATTGTACAATTTGTAGATGGGGAATAAGTCTGCAGACTCATTCACCCGTCTTTTGTGTTTTAAGCTTTTCTTTCATCTAAGAAATTAGTATATCAAATCATTGCATATGTTTAGGGAGGTGGTCTATTAATATAAACATTAGGTGATGCCAGCCTAGAACCAGATGTTCTAATTCAGTCAGGATCAGATACCCTTTCATCCTCCCTGTCACAAAACCTGAAAATAATGTTTACTGTATTTATGCTTTTGTATTAGGTCTTCAAAACTCACATCATGTTAGCACAGGGTGTATATAGAAGATCCAGCAACAGTTTTATAAAGAGCAGTGTTACAAAGGGAAAGTAAACTACCCAGCAGACTCATATGTCCATCTAGGACTCAGCACCTCCATTTTGATAGAAAAGCGAACTACCTCACCCAAAGAAAGGGAGCATGTTCTGAGCACCGTGCTCAAATTGGCTAGGACCCAAGCCAGAAGTCTCATGGTGGTGTAAAGCCAGGCAGACGTACCCGCTCGGGTCAGAGTACAGTCCAGTCATGGCAGCCCCGAAGTGGCCCAGCTGGGGCTAGGCTGCCCCCGAGCTCGCTTGCCTCGTGCATGGTTGCTCGGAGCTGCCCTGGACCTTTGCCTCTGGAGCTGGTGCTGCCGGGCAAGGTCGCATCTGTCTGCCGCCACCACAGGGAGGTCACTGAGAGTGCTCGCACGAGGCCTTACTGGGCATGGACTGCGCTACTGAAGTAGTACTGCGCTACTCTCTGCACCACAGCCTGCCCCGTTCCCTAAACGTGGTATGTATGGGGGTCTTTAAGCTACACGTTTCCATTTGTCTGTCTCAATAGAATTTACCCACTGACAGGCTTGGGGCTGCGAGACTTTCTTTCTATTTAATCAAAAGTTTTTGATTCTCAGATGAATGATGCAATACTTGTTCCGTCAAAGCAAAGACTGTCTGAGTAATTACCCAAGTTGATGTAAGATCTATTGTCAGGGGAATTTTACAGGAGTATTTGACAACATAAGTGACAAAAACCACAGAGGCATGATCTGATAAGAAAACAGATTTTACCATACAACCCACGGGAGTAGTACAGAATTAAATATATTTTTTATAGCCTCAAGTCTGATTCAACTCATGTGGGGAAATGTGAAATTAGAAATAGGCTAGGATGTCTCCAGACATCAACAAATCCCATGTCTCTGCATGGTTTTTTCCCCTCCATAGGGCAAGTTCATATTCTGAGATCTGCTACTGAGCCTTATATTCCTAATCAGGTCTTATTGTTTCTAGTATCTTGCCATCAAAGTTGCCTCCAAAAAGTAAAGTGAAGAGACAGCAAAACAAGCAATTTGAAGACTGCTAGGCAGTCTCCTGGGACCAAAGTCTCACTTGACGTGTATCACTTAAAAGAAATGTTGTGTAGTGTGGAAGAACATTCTTACAGTTAGCCTGAGGAACTAGCTTGGCAACAATAAAAAGCTGCAGTTATACAGAGACTCATTTCTTTCCCTGTGCCTTCTAGGTGAAACAACTGAGGCTTCTTACACTGCTGAGAGTTTTAGTAAAAAATCATGCAATGGAGGGTGGCTCAGCAAGGAGGATAATAACATTCTCCATAACTTTTTTAAGTTTTTAAAAGACTTTGGCACGGCAAAACGACATTTGGAAGGCAGAGTCCGCCAGAGAAGATAACTTTTTTAATGGTATGCAAGGGATATTTTTAGGAAAAACATACCCTAAAAAAACTGGAAGCTGTTATCTGCTGATACAGTTCTGCTTCTAGCACTAATGGACTCAGTAGTTTTAATACTGTGCCACCAAATCCCATTCTGACTAGCCCTCCAGCTGGTGTAAAAGTTCTATTTTATGTTTGGTTAGTGTATTTATGGGGATGGGTAGGTGGCGACATTTTAACTCAAATATCTTTTAGCACAGCGTTTTAAGAGAGTATTTGGATATTGGTGAGGGACAGAAAGTCTTTGGCATAGTACAGCAGGCTGTGTGGCATTTAAAACACATGGTATGCAAGGATAGCAGGAGAATAGTTTGGATGTGACTCTGAGCGAAGACGCGGAGGAAGTGAAAAGCTGTAGCTACGGGAGCAAAGTTAAGGACTTGAAGCATCACTGGCATGTAGGTGCAGTTCTAGTGCCTATGGTACAGTGTCACGTAACGCTAAATCCCCATATAACTCAAGCACCAAGTGCAGTGTGCCTATGTGGTTTGCCAGGTGCCAGATGCAGATGTGTGGGCTCGTCTGATTGAAGGCAACACACTGAGCTGTTCTGTGGCCACAGCTGGAGCGTTGTGCTCACTGAATATAACCCCTTTGGCACTGTAAGGAGGGAAGAACTTTGCCCTTTTTTGAGTGGAAAAACTTGATCGCTGGAGCAGAAACCCCGTATCCCACCATCTCAGCAAGTAATTTCAAATTACAGGGAGAACCTTGTCTTTTCAGCATGTAGGAGCTGCATAACCACATTACACACTGGCCCAGATGTCGCAAAAGGTCCTGCAGCTCATTTGCTGGAGTCCCTGGAGAAACGGTCCAAAACTGCTCATGTACGAATGCCCAGAGCAACGCAGAGCTGTACAGAGCTAATTTACAGTGAGCCTGCTTGGGCACAGTGTTAGCGCAGCTCCTTATGGCCTGGTTACTCCAGGCTGTTTCTCAGCAGGGCTGGATAGCTGAAATAAGCAGAGTGTTGATAAGACCTCACTGCATTCGGTCCCAGCCCACCCAGCTTGCTCACCGTTATCTTCGCATCACACTGCACCATGCCTTGCAGATGCACCCTGAGCACTGTAATGTCTATTTGTCTATGTAACTGAAGATTACATAAGGATTTAATAGATACTGTGGCTCTTAGGTGTAAGTAGGTAGATCCTTTAGTCTAATAAGAACGAAAAGTACATATTGAATAAAAATACCATTTGCTAGTGATTTCCCTGAGTGGAAAATGTTCTGAGCTGTTTTTCAAAGGTTTGACAGATGGAGCTGCTGTGATTTGCAGCATGGCCCAAAGTGCACTAATGTTTCTGCCATTTGTAACCAGACACTCTTCAGTCCTCCATCTTTGGAAATAAAGCTTCAGGTTTCATTTCTCTCTGTGTTGAATTGGAATATTATAATAACACTGTAGGCCAAAATGGAATTCAGGGCACATTAACAGCAACAAATGATAAATATTAGTAAGCTTGTGAGATAGATAGTGTAATTGTTGTAATGGTAGAAATGATATTAGTAATAAAAGAAAAAGCTAAAAAATAAATTGGATACAATAAACATTGGATTGACTCAATCAAGAGAAGAGCAGTAAGGCAGAGAGGTATTCAGTGAGCTGTTTGTTTTCTGAAGCTGGAAAATATTTTGACTCCAAGAGGAGCATCTGATTAGCAGAGTTAAATGAGATGAATAATGCTCTAATATTTTTGTGAATTGTTTTTCCAGCTGAAACTTGCCTTCCCCATCTATAACAGTGATATGTTTTGCATAAAGCACTCAAACATCGTGCAGGGAAGGGTAGGAAATGACTGATCTTTTAGTATGAGAGTTTTGTTCTGAGCAGAATACATGAGGAATAAGTTACACAGCTGATGGTGGCAGGAACTGAGGCAGTACGCTGAAAATATGTTAGTAAACTATTTCTTTGTTCTTTTTTTAACAGGATGCTTTTTCTTTTCATATGTACACAGACAATAATATCCTACTCAACATACTCTTTGAAAAGAAGGCAAATTTTATGTCAAATATCTGCAAAAATCATATAAATAATTTGCAGGTGTTTATAGTTTGTTCCACAAGCTGTTTTGATCTCCCAAAAGTGATTCACCTTTTATTTAAATGAGAAGTTATACTGGATTTTGTGCAATATGACACACAGATTGTCTAAATCCTTAAGAAAAATATTGGTTAAATATTTTTTGTGAACTCCAACACTCTAATTTATAGCAAGTCCCAAAGTGAAATATTTTATTTCTTGCTGTATTTTTAGTCCCTGGTACATGAATTCCAGGCCTTTTGCAGCATGCATATTATTTTCATGGAAGATAGTATTTCTGTTTGGTAGGAGAAACAAACATGGGATTTAGCAGGCTTATTAGCAATAAAGTGTCACAGGGAAGTTTGGGAATATTTTAAGATATAGCTATGTAATTTAAATGTTTAATTATCTTTCACAAAGGCTAAGAAGAATGATATAAGTTTTCATAGACATGTCAGAGTCCTCCCAACCTGAACTGCCCATCAATCCATCAATGACTGAGACACATCCTGATAGCTCTGCTCCCATTAGTGCCACCTTCTCTGGATGACTCGATTCTTTGCCTGATCATTAATAGAGGTCACTAAAACTTTTACTATAAAAAGCTGTAGCCTTAAGAACTTCCCTTAACTACTCCAGAGTTATTCTCAGCAAATAAAACCACAAGTGATTATTTGAAGAATTATCTGAATAATTGCCAGTCAAATATTTTAAAAGTTCTTTTTCTGACATCCTATTACATATGCACATATCGTACGGGTTACTGAATGCTCTGTAAAGCGTACTCTAAAACAAGACCTCAGATTGCTTGCAAGCTGGAATTGCTATTCAATTTCTATTCAGCATTAGAATAGAATAGCATAGAATAGAATAGACTCTTTCAGTTGGAAGGGACCTACAATGATCAGCTATTCCAACTGCCTGACCAATTCAGGGCTGACCAAAAGTTAAAGCACGTTATTAAGGACATTCTCCAAAAGCCTCTTAAACTCTGACAGGCTTGAGGCATCGACCACCTCTCTAGGAAGCCTGTTCCAGTGTTTGACCACCCTCTCGGTAAAGAAATGCTTCCTGATGTCCAGTCTAAACCTCCCCTGGCGCAGCTTTGAGCCATTCCCACGTATCCTGTCACTGGATCCCAGGGAGAACAGATCAGCACCTCCATCTCCACTTCCCCACCTCAAGAAGCTGTAGAGAGCAATGAGGTCACCCCTCAGCCTCCTTTTCTCCAAACTAGACAAGCCCAAAGTCCTCAGCTGCGCCTCATAGGACATTCCCTCCAGCCCTTTCATCAGCTTGCTGCCCTCCTCTGGACACATTCAAGGACCTTCACATCCTTCTTAAATTATGAGGCCCACAGTACTCAAGGTGAGGCCGCACCAATGCTGAATACAGCGGGTTCATCACCTCTTTGACCGGCTGCTTATACCGTGTTTGGTGCACCCCAGGATGCGGGTTGCCCTCCTGGCTGCCAGGGCACGCTGCTGACTCACACTGAGCCTGCTGTCGACCAGCACCCCCAGATCCCTTTCTGCAAGGCTGCTCTCCAGCCACTCCTCTCCCAATTTATACTTGCGCCCGGCATTACTCTGTCCTAGGTGCAGAATCTGGCATTTGGACTTGTTGAATTTCATCCCATTAATTATTGCCCAGTGCTCCAGTCTCTCTAGATCCCTCTGCAAGGCCTCTTGTCCCTCAAGAGAGTCAAGAGCACCTCTCAGTTTGGTATCATCAGCAAACTTGCTAATGATGTATTCAACTCCTGCATCCAGATCGTTGATAAATATCTTGAACAGGACTGGTCCTAGAATTGAACCCTGAGGAACACCACTGGTGACGGGTCACCAGCCAGATGTAGCCCCCTTCACTACAACCCTTTGAGCTCTGCCCTTCAGCCAGTTCTTCACCCAGCACACCGTGAACCCGCTAATCCCATAGTTGGACAACTTGTCCAGAAGGATGCTGTGAGGGACAGTATCAAAAGCCTTACTAAAATCCAGAAAAACTATGTCCACTGCCTTCCCTTCATCCACTAGGCGGGTGACCTTATCATGGAAGGATATTGAATTAGGTAAACAGGACTTTCCCTCTGTGAACCCATGTTGACTGTGCCTGATGGTTGGATTATTGGATGGATTTGGGTGGATGAAGAGTAAAGCAGAAGTGGGTAGGAATGAAAAAATTAAATATGAATATATTATATTGCTAAGCATTATAAAATTAAAATGTTAATCATGCAGTAATAGTTCATGATATTTCTTACAACAGGAGTGTCTAAGCTTCACCAAAACACTGCATCCACAGAAGTTACCAGCCCACCGAGCTATAAACAGTTCACCCTTATGTTGCTAGTCCAGATCCACCTGAGCCACTTCAATCTTAGCAGCCTGGTCCACCTGTTGGTTCTTTTGATGTTCCTCAGTGGCCCGACTTTTGGGTATGAGCATCTACGTGACGTACTTTTACAACCAGGTTCTCTACCCGGGCAGCAATATCTTGCCACAGTGCGGCAGCCCAGATGGGTTTACCTCTGCACTGCCAGTTGCTCCGTTCCCATTGCTGTAACCACCCCCACAGGGCATTTGCCACCATCCATGAGTCAGTATAGAGATAAAGTACTGGCCATTTTTCTCGTTCAGCAATGTCCAAGGCCAGCTGGATGGCTTTCACTTCTGCAAACTGGCTCAATTCACCTTCTCCTTCAACAGTTTCTGCAACTTGGCGTATAGGACTCCATACAGCAGCTTTCCACCCCCAATGCTTTCCCACAAGGCGACAGGACCCATCAGTGAACAGGGCATATTGCTTCTCGTTTTCTGGTAGTTTGTTATACAGCGGGGCCTCTTCAGGACGCATCACCTCCTCCTCTGGGGATATTCTGAAATCTTTGCCTTCTGGCCAGTTCATGATCACCTCCAAGATTCCTGGGCGACTGGGGTTTCCTATTCGGGCCCGTTGTGTGATCAGTGCGACCCACGTAGCTTCGGTTGCATGATGTGTAGAGGGGACCCTCCCTTTGAACATCCAGCCCAGCACCGGCAGTCGGGGTGCCAGGAGGAGCTGTGCTTCAGTACCAACCACTTCCGAAGCAGCTCGAACCCCTTCATATGCTGCCAATATCTCCTTCTCAGTTGGAGTGTAGCGGGCCTCCGATCCTCTGTATTCCCGACTCCAGAACCCTAAGGGTCGACCTCGAGTCTCCCCTGGTGCTTTCTGCCAGAGGCTCCAGGTAGGGCCATTCTCCCCGGCTGCGGTGTAGAGCACATTCTTCACATCTTGTCCTGCCCGGACTGGCCCAAGGGCTACTGCCTGAACTATCTCCTGTTTAATTTGTTCAAAGGCTTGTTGTTGCTCAGGGCCCCATTTGAAATTGTTCTTCTTCCGAGTCACTTGATACACAGGGCTTACGGTCAGACTGTAATTTGGAATATGCATTCTCCAAAGACCCACGCCTAAGAAAGCTTGTGTTTCCTTTTTAGTAGTTGGTGGGGACATGGCTGTTGTTTTGTTGACCACATCCACTGGGATCTGATGACGTCCATCTTGCCATTTTATTCCTAAAAACTGGATCTCCTGTGCAGGTCCCTTGACCTTACTTTGTTTTATGGCAAAAACAGCTTTCAGAAGGATTTGGACTATTTTCTTCCCTTCCTCAAAAACTTCTTCTGCTGTGTTGGCCCATACGATGATGTCATCAATGTATTGCAGGTGTTCTGGAGCCTCACCCTGTTCCAGTGCGGTGTGGATCAGTCCATGGCAAATGGTAGGGCTGTGTTTCCACTTCTGGGGCAGTCGGTTCCAGAGCTTCTTTTGCCTCCATATCCTGTTCCTCCAGAGGGTTGTAAAGCATGGAGTCTGGATGTCAAAGGACAGAAGAATACAGATTTACGAGTGCATCATTATATAGATAATTACCATTCATATTTACTCAGGGACGGAAACTACTCAGTGACCATAGGCCCTAGGACACAGGGCATGAACAGGAACATCTCCATAGGCTCCATAGGCTCTGGATAGCAAAGCACCCCTGAGCTTTTACGCAGGGCAGTCCAATAGAAATAAAATCACAGACAACTCCAATTGATAGATCAGAGTCTGGCTTGCTGTTGCTGGCGGCATTAGCATTTGCTAACCTGTGCTAAGCCAATTTTGTAAGACAGTTGAGAGTTTAACAAACCTATTTCAGATTGTATTTTGGAAGATTCTCAAGCATAGGGGAAACTGGTCATGTTCTGTTCATTGCAGCAGATGGTATCCCATTTGGTGTTTGTTAGCTTTGTTTGCAGCTCAATATTTTGTTTCTAGGGGAACTCAGTAAGTTAAATAATTTATCTCTCTAATGCATCAAGAGTCTGATCCAAAGTCTACTGAAGTCAGTGCAAAACATTTGATTAACTACCACATACACTGGATAAAATGCCAGGTCCTGTATGTTGAAGAGCATTTCAGATGCTCTCTAGTGAGAGAACAGGCCTCTGTCTTTCCACAGAGAATTTTCTGCCTGCGAAGAAAAAAATAAATATTCAAATAGTGATAAAAAGCTTAGCAGTTAAGAGTGCAGGACTGTGGAGATCAGGGTGATGTTCTGGCTGACTGTCCAAATTGCTAAACTTCTCTTGCTATTAAATTCCCCATTTTTAAATAAAGAATATAAATAATACCTTCCAGCTGCATTTGGAATTTAATCCAGTACTGTTAGCAGGCTGCTTTGAGGGCTTTGAAGTCCCCATAGCAGTGCTAAGCAAATAATCATTATCACTTAATATTCTCATCAAGCATTCTTACTCAAGATGGGATCTTGCACTACAAGGGCTAACCACAAACACATCGCCCCTCTGCTGAGGAATTTTCAGAATGTCAGAAGCAAATTCACACCCTGATCCTGCAAAGAGTTTTGCATGAGCAGAACTATACCGCCTCCAGCAGTCCTGCTGTCCATACAGCGTCTGCGCATGGAGGAAATTTTTATTCCATTCTTATAAGTATTTGAATTCTGAATAATCTAAAATATTGAAGAAATCAACACTTTTTAAAGATTTTTTTTGTATTCCAATAAATATCAAATGCCTGTTCATTTTCAGCAACACTTCTCAAATTATTCATTCGCTAATAGGGCCTGGGAGCTGCTTTATTCTTTATTTTTATCCAAGTTTCCTGTTTGTATCATCTTTGGTCACTCAAAAAATGAGTGCATGTTAGCTGTACAGTGTGTCTGCATGAATTCCAGTTGTATTTTAGTCCTCCTAGTGGCCTATTATATTAGCAATATTATAATCTGTATTTTAGACATAGGAACATGTTCTATATTACCACTATCTCACAACAGTTTGCAGAGTTAATACTGCAGTAACACTTCTGTATTGCTAAAGTCAATAAATCTTCTGAAGCATTTGTCCAACGAATCCATTCATGTGGCTGGCTATCACTTCACGTACACATTTCTTTATTTATACAAAAATTGTAGCAAAAGCAATACAAAAAATACTACATTATTCTGTCACTGCAGGAAGCCCAGTGGGGTGACAGGAGCCTGTCCTGGTTCCTCACACTGAATTCCTTCTTTGATCATTCCCAACAAAGGTTTTCTCACAGCCAAATAGGGGGGTCAGACCCCACAGAACTGAGGTTCCCAAGATATATTTTCCCTGTGCTTCCTTTCTCTGAAAAAGCCTCCAAAGCCTTGTCAAAGTAACACCTCACATTCTAAGAGGGGACTCTTCTAGCCCAGGTGGACTCAGCACAGATGTTTACCAGCCTTTTAGATCCTGTTAGCTGCTTAACCTGAACCTGGCTGGTGTCCAGGGAAGGCAAAGGTGGAAAAGCAAGGGTCTGTCCAGCACACTTGTCCTTGACTCCTTTCTGTTTCGAGGCTGTGCCCCTCGCAGGGAGTTTGCAACCACTAATGCCTCCTACCAGATCACAGTGAGAGACATTTTGTATGCCTGGCTGAACCACAAAGTAGGATAGAGGTTCTCACAACCAGAAACAGATGCACTTGTATCTAAAAGATGAAGCAAACAAATCTAAACCCATAAATTAACTAAAGTTCCCCTCGGATCACAGCCAAATGATATGTGTATTAATCAAAATGCATATCACTGTTTTAATTTTGTGAGGAGGCAAGTTGAACACTTCATAAATCTCCTGGCTGTAGGAACTTCCACCTGCATCTCTAGCAGTGGTCATCTTGGTGTCCAGCATTACTCTGCTTAATTCACAGTGTTTCTTTTTGATCATCCGTTATAGCTGGGCAAAGGAATATCATCTACAATCTGTATTTATGACATTAATTGCCTATTCCCTGAATGTAGCCCTGTCTCTCTCATTTCCTTTTGGATTAACCCACACGTTGCTGAGTCACAGCCCAGGACTGTATCCCTGAGTTGTTTGTTGGTAAGCAGTTTGAGACTAGTTACAATCTATATTTTTTCCATCAGATATATGGATGGATGAAATATATAAAAGATATATTTTAGTCCACTGGCTAAATTATTAAATTATTAAATCTAATCTTAGCATGTTTCTGTTCTCAGTGTTATCACCACAAGCACAGGCATAGTGCTTTCTCCTGGTAACCATAGCAGACGCCCCAAATGACATGGATTCTCTCAGGTACCAGGCGTACTGCAGTATTTGAATATACACCAGGTACTCCATAATCCATAAATCAAATGAGAAGACCTGTTCCTTGACCCCGGTCTCTCACGAGACAAGTGAGAAGGCTGAGCCAGGAAGCACCATTGTTATAGTTAACTCAAGTCTTGTTTCTGATGGATGCAGGCAGGATGGCTTATGTATTTTGTATACAGAAAGTAGGCATTTTGAGAGTGTGAAAGGCTGGCCCCAGCAGTGGTAGTGGTCAAAGTAAACTGCAGCAATTGTGGAGGTGAGACCAGGGAAGGAAACAAAGAGGACATGAGACCTGGCTCCGGTGCTTTTTTGATACGAGGAGCAGGTCTGTGGAATATGAACAGCACAGGAATCACAGTAGTGGAGTAATACATCAAAGGTGAAGTAGAAAATTTTTGTAACATAACTGATGGGTAACACTGAAATGAGGCCTTGCAAGTAGACACAGCCAAGAACTCTGCTTGGCTGGCCTCTGAGGTGCCTTACTTGACTCAGATCATATAACCGTGCTTCCCAGTTCCACCATTTTGGCACACTTCTTCATCCTTCCTTCTATAAATGGTGGGGAAGTAGTTCTTGCTCTCCTCATGGGTTATGCCACATCCTACCACGTGCCGTGGTCTTTGCTCCTTTATTGCCTCTGTTTATTCCCTGGTTCAGCAGATGTTTCTATGGTTCTTGTTCAGCTTTTAGCGGGAGGTGCCCAGGGTGCAGCTGTAACCTTTTGTTACAGCGGACTTCTGCTCTGTGAGAATAAACATAGGCTTGGGTCACAGAATGATTTCCTGAGCCAGCAGCACACGGGGCACATCACTGTGGCCACGTGCACAAGCCTGCTAACACGCCTCTCCTCTTCAGCACCTTGAGTGGGGAAGCCACGCAGGCAGACACCTGCAGCTCCCCGTGCTTTCACAGGGAATCCGGGAGCTCAAGCCAGTGGGGCTGAGTTAACAAACATGTCCTCAAGCACATCTGAAACTCAGCCATGACTTTCTCAGCTTTTAGATTACATTTTTTACTTGATTATCTTCCAAGAGTTTTTTTAATTCTTGATTAATTTTGGGTTGGCTATTTAATACACTGTTTGGTTAACTAATTCATGTAGCTGTTTATAATTACTGCCTTACTATAAAATCATCTTAATAGAGGTTGGTTGGTCTTTTTGTTTTCTTTCCAGTAGAATAACAAGTTATTTTATTATTCAAACAAGGCTTACTTCCTGCTGTTTTCAATAAGATTTTTAATAAATATGTAAATTTAAAAATTAATTTACTGCATACGTTTGGCAGCACGATTCTTGAACTGACAAAAGTTTGATGGATTGTAAAATTATCCTCAGTCATAGTAAACAGAATTTATCAACCTCTGGTAATTTTACAGCTTTTTCTTCATCTTATCTTCTGTTAGGAACTCACTTAAAATTGATTATAATATAGTATGTTTCTAGAACCGTAATTCATTCGTAGATTAATTAGATTTTAGGTTAATACCCCATCATGGTATAGGACATGAGCCAACAGTGTTTTCCAGTTGTTACAGAACCGCAGTAGAGAAACCTTGATTACTGTTCCCATGTGGTTTAACCACCAAGACTAATCACTAATCAAATTCAAACGACATAAAATGGAACATCCTTCATAGCATTTATTTTCTAGCTGACTTATACTATGGGCTCTTTATTGATACAACTTGGTGTACTGAAATGAACTAAAAATTGCAAGAGAGGTTTTATCCCTTCTACTTTAATTTGGTTCTGCAACCTATATCTGAAACTCCTGCTCAGATTTTTGTGCATGTTGTGCCTCTGTCCCTCAAAATATTCTGCCCTACAGCAAAGATAAATTGTTTGCATAAATTGAGAAAGTACATGTAAATAACTGTATTGTTATGTAGGATTTGATGGCAGATGAACTTAAACATAGGTTTCCATTCTGCAATTCATGCTTTGCTTGAATGAGTACTGAAAATTGTGCAGATCATAATGTCAGCTGAAGAGGTGGCAAGTGCAGTCATGTAACCAGCATCATTATCTGCACCTATCCTGGCCCAGTTTTCTCCGACTGATTACAAAGGAACTTTTGTAGTCTCATTGCACAGAGTCAGAAAAAAGTATGCACATAGTTCAGGCTGCAACAGGTTTACTGGGAAGGCAACCTCGGATACAGGCTCTTCCTCTGCTGCCCCCAGGAGCACTTACCAGTGCAACATGTGGCATGATTGCCCAGCTGCATCCCCTAACCCTCACTTAGGGAAGGTGGTATCCACATCCTTATAGAAGAGGGCACACTTGGTGGGTTTCATTAGTGCCTTCCAGAGGCCAGAAGGGGAAAGAAAGGGCAGTGGTTTTTGGTTAGATTCATTAAAGGTAAAAAAACTCTGATATTTAGAGAGTTGATTAAAATCTGAAGTGGAAAGGAAAATGACAACTTCTGGCTCCTAAAATAAACTATTTTGTTGGGTGGGGTTTAAGCATGCTAATTCAGATTTTTTTAAGAATAAAAATCCTGCTTCCAAATGTGAAAATTATCACCTCTGTATTTCTGCTTGGCGAAAGCTTGGACGAAGTATCATTCTAATGTCTGTGCACCATGTACACGAACATGGAGGCTCCCTCCACAGTGGCTAAATGCGCAGTCACGCAGAGGTGGACTGATGGGTCTGGAAAGATTGATTGTCTCTTCCCAACTGGCCTTCTCAAAGACTAACAATGAGAAAACTATTTGCTGTGGAGCTCACTCCTTTGTTTAAATGACGTCTATGAATCATCTTTAAAACTTGTAAGAAGGGACATTTCTTTTCTCCCTCTGCAGGTCTTCCTGCAGAGATCCATACTCTTTGAACTGCCCTGCAGACAGCGTGGCCCTCTTACTGCACGCAACAAGCCAATTTTCATAGCTGGGAGAATTATTTCTACATGGTTTCTTCATACTGCTGATTTGCTCTTGATGCTGCCACATAACATTGCTCCTCCTCTATCTGCTGCTTCTATCTTTTTGCCCTTAGGTCAGCTGATGTACCTTGGATAGTCACAGGCTAACCTGAAGTGAATCTAGTCCAGTACTCAAACGAGAGGATTCCTAGTGTGGAAAATCATTGCCCACTACCAATTACCATTCGCAGTACAGTCTTGAAGTGCAATTCTGTTTCCATCAGTATGCTGGGTGACTGACATACAGACATTTCAGGCCAGGAACTCAGACATCACTGGAGAGTGAGAGGCTAAGTGTCTTTGTAATTACCAAAATAAATAGTCTTGTTCAAAAAAGCCAAAGGTGGAAGATGAAGACGGGTAAGAACACAGCTAATACTAAGGAACAGTAGTCTGAGAATAGTTCAGCCATACAGAAAAATGACCCCGATTACTGAAAATGTCAGTGAGATTATATGTTGTATGAGTACAATCCTGCATTTACTGAGTTTGAGAGGAATTTTTTGCTACAGTCTAATGTGGGATAGAATCTGTCTCTTTAAGAACCACATTTTGTATTAGATTTAAAAAATCTTTCTTAAACTCTATTTTTTTCCCCTTCTTGATTCAGTTCTGAATAAGCATCCCAATTTAAAAATTGTAGCCCTTCTTTTTTTATAAAGCCCCTTCTTTATTGAAACAAACAGCATACTTTCATCAAGGTAAGGACAACTACTTTCATTCAGCAGGATAAACCTCTGTGTACATAAATGCTGTGTGGTGAAATACAGTCTAATGAAGACTGAAACAGTGAAGTTAGTTAGGACTGCATAGTTCCAGTACCATTTGGTAGGTTATCACTGGCAACATAACCCTCAACATAATTCTGTCAAGGAATAGTATTGAACTTCAAATGGTTAAGTCGAGTTCAATAACTTTGTCAGCAATCTTATCTTTCAGTATGAATTTTTTTTCACTGTGATTTTTTTCCCATCACGAGAAAATCAGAAGAATTTTGTTATCTAACTCCCTCTACAAGTAGAGCTAAAAGGATCTCTGAAGAGTAAAGTGTATCCTATGCATGTCTTGTTCATTTTCAGTCTATCGGGTTCTAAAAACTGAGTATCAGCTTCTTTTCTCACCATGGATATTTCTTCCTTAATGCCTTTTGATGAGTCTCTGATTGCAGTGAGCATTGCTTTTAGTGGGTAGATTCCCTCTGTGACAAGCAAAATTGGCGATTCCACCAATGTGAACAGAGTGAGGCCCTGCTTTACCTTCTGGAGAAAGTACTGGTGTTTAACTGTTTTTCTTTTTAATAAATCCCCTCAACACACTTGACTGAGCACCTGCATTGTGACTATTCTCCAAGGTATTACCACTTAGAATTACATTTTCCTGTTCCGTTTTAAATAAACTTTGTCCATGCACAGTTGATGCAGCCAGTGGTCATTCTGAGGCACTATGAGAAAACAAGCAAATTTGTGGCATTCAGTTCATAACTGGTAAAAAGATAGATTTACCTGAGCTGGAAACTGGGACCTGAAAATCCTGGTTTACTAAATTATGCAAAAGTTCAAAGAGCGTTGGTATACACCTGATCAGGTCAAACAGCCTTGTCATATCAAGAAAATAATCGTATACTTCGTAAATTACGAGGATGATATTCCTGGCATTAGAATGCTGAATGTACCTAATCATCTCATCGTTTTATTAAAATTATGCTTTTGAAAGCATAAGGCTCAATTCACTAAACTATTTTTTATCTCCTAAAACACGCAAGAATTCAAGCTATAGACAACGTAAGTCTCAACTCCCCAGTCACCTATTCATTAAGTGATAGCTGTTTTGTCCAGATCTGCAGTTATGAATCATACAAGTTCATGCTAATCAGCGTTATTTCCATTAAGGTAATTTATTTACAATTCAGGATCCTGAGAAATGCTGTCCTTGCGATACTAAAATATATTTGTAGATTGTTGTACTCTTAAATACAGTAGGCAAGCCTTGGTTCTGTTGTCATTGTTATATTACCCAGAATGCCGTAAGTGTATGATAAGTACCTATGTATATATGGCTTTCCTATAAACTGCTGAACAGACTAATAACTTAAAAATACTTCATATTGATGCATTTTTTCCAAGAAAAGAAACTGGCACTTATTGTTTATCTTGAAAATCTGATGGTGTGTCTTTGAGAATGTCATTGTCTGCTACAGCACAATAATCGTGGGATTTTTGCTCAAGTAGAAAAAAGAAAAGTGATTCATTATTTCAAAAATTATTTTACTGTCAGTCCGGAAAATAGATGAAAGCTTCTGACAATATACAAGGGAAAGCAAGGCTTATCTTACTATTTAAGGTTATGCTCTAAAGAGAAAGAAGTTAAAACATCACATTTTTAGCTAGCTGTCATGCAGAGGTCATGCAGTTACAGCTTTCACCTTCGTAGTTTCCTGGATGTGACTGTACAACTATTTTCACTGCAGAGTGTTACCTGTCCAGCTGATGTTAAATGAGATCTGGAGATAGTTCGCTTTCCACAGAGTCTACCCTTGCATTCTGTCCTGGCTAGCTGATAGAAAGCTACTTCCTGGTAGCTCAAAACCAACCCTTTTCACGTTACACCTTTCTACTGCAAACTGGTCTTGTAACACCGCTGAATTCAGTGGGAAGTTAACTTCTGATTACACCAGTATATCTCTGACGAGAGATCTCAAGACACCTATTTTACAAGAAACTGTGAACTTATTAAAAATGTCATACTAAACAGGTTATATATGAGCAACCTATGTAATGCTGCAACTGCATATCCCATTTAGACCGATTGTGTCATAAATACAAAGCAATTATAGGACTAGAGGATATCTAAATTGGTAAAACTCTGAATTTAAAATAAGAAACAGTGGCATTGTGAGATCAAGTTTACCTTGAACACATGCAGACAAAGTAACTAACAATTTTTAAAAAGGTAAAAATCTAGAAAATTGTTTTCCTTCACAATAAAGTTTTAAATAATAACTAAAAAAATAAAAAGTGAACATACTTTGTATCTCCTAGACATCAGATCTGAAATGAAAGACCTTGAGTTATACAATTAAGTATTGATTTTGTTGCTCTATATTTAATTCTCATAGCAATTTAGTTGTTTTTACCCAATAGTGTTTTGCAGTTATACTTCACTTGAAGCAATGCCCTTCTTGCTTTTGTGTTAATCTAAAAACTAAATTGCCCAGTGCACGAGAGACATAAATAAGTTCATTTTATTCTTGTGTGTAACTGATTCTGAGCCCTTTAAAGTGCTGGTTAACTAAACTTAGACAGCTGGAAAATACATTTATCCTGCAGAATGGTTCATTGCTAATTCTGGGCTCTGGCATGCCTTATAAGCATAGCTTGACCTCTAGGCAATCGGAGCTTCCGCGTGTTACCATGTAGAAGAAATGGACTTGCTGTTGCATTCCTTTCTGCATGCCAGCTGTGGGCTCCTTTGTACCAATGAGCCAGCCCATCCTTCCTCTGCTCCTATGGCAGAGTCTTTGTGCCATTCAGAACAGCTACAGTTGTGACTGGTCCTTGATCACACAGCACTGAAAATGCATTCTACCCACATGTAACCTCTTACTTTTAAAGTTTAAAAAAAATCTAATTTGATGTATTAATGTAGAAGTAACACCTATTTATAATGTATCAGTGTAACTGCAGGCTAGTTTTGTTTTCCTAATTTGCTGTGCCTGAAGTGACATGCCAGATTTTATTATATCACTAATGGGTTTTAGTTATTCCCTTTAGGATGTTGCCAACAAGGAAACATTATTCTGATTCATGACTCATGAGTTTATTTCAAAGCGATGTGACTCGTGATGAATGTCTGTATTATGTCAGATAGAGTTTCTCCTCTTCTGACACCTAGTCACTGCTCTCAGGTGGTATAAAGCACCCCGTACTGACTAGCTAAGAAACGCCAGTGGTGGGAAACTCTCCACTTACACAGAGTAGAACAAAAAATGCTCCCCATACCCTAAGGCTACAACAGCATGGATTTTCTATACAAAAATATAGTTAGTATAAGTAAAACAAGCTATACATTGATCTGCTTTAGGATGATGGGCCAATGCTTTTACAGAGGCACTGTGAAAATCACAGTCCTTTTCTGCACTGAGCCTTTTTTTTTGCTTAGACCAAAATCTGTGACTACATCTTTTTATCTTTTCCCTTAAGTTAATACTTAGGAAAACATATAAGTGACCACACCAAATGCAGCAGACACCTTATTTATACATAGGACAGATGCAGAACAGTCAGCAGCAAAGTCAACACCTTCAGGCTGAAACGGCTTTAAGTATTACTTCTGAGAAGAATCCTGTCTGAGAGCAAGCATGTACTGTTGGTCCCATCTTGGCTCTTCTAGCAACGCTGAACAAAATCACCAAGCCCTTTTTTTTCCTGTGATGATAAAACCGCCTGTTCATTGTGCAGAAAGTCACTACTAACATAGGAAAGATTTGATTGGAACCTATGACCTAGAGGTTAGATGCTCTCTACACCGTTACCAAATCTCACCCAGTTCTCGTGGATACAAAACGCGTCTGATCTGCTGCCACATGTTCCTATCTGCAGGAGAAGCTACTGATTCACATTAGTGTGACTCTCAAATGCATTAATGAACAAATTACTTTAAAATGCACAATACTAACATTTTTGGGCTAACCCTGGTTCTTTGTTATATCTGTGACTCTGCTGAAGTCAGTAACAAATCTACATGAACAAAACTGAAGACGCTACTTAACCACATACGCAATTTATCAAACAAATTCTAATAATAGTTGCTCTGCGTTTGCCTTTTGATTCATCTAGCAGCTGTTGTGACTGCCATGAAAAATAAGAAACTTAAGGATGAATAAATACTCTTTGGTAATTTTTTCCAAATTGTATCTATAGTAACTACAGAAAAAATTGTTAAAGAACTTGGGGTAACATTTGTTCTGACCCACCAAGTTTAAAGAAATTAACAGTGACTTATCAACTCTAAGAATGTACATAATTTTATTACTGTGGGAGAAAATGATTTGTTGATTATGCAGATTCTTACATTAATATCTCTGCTTAAAGTTTTCTTTATTTTTGCTCATGGAGTTCAGGCTGTGAATGAGTTTTCTTGTGTGTGACAAGGACTAGAATACCGTATTTTAACTTTCTAACTACAAATATATCTTTATTCCATATACGATTTAACAGAAAATTTAACAGATTTAAGTGCAGCTGTACTAATAAAATCGTGAGATAAAATCATATTGTACATATTGTACTTCTGATATTTGAGTACAGTTCTAGAATATTAATTCCCTACCAAAAGTCCCATCCAGATGACCCCATATTCTTACCTGATTATAAAATTAGCAATGGGTGGCCTGAAACAGTGTATTGTAGCCAAACAGATTACACCTACATCAAATGAAAAAACACAAAGTATTACTTTCCACATCACATGAGCATTACCTTTGCATACTTGCACACTATTGCAGTAATGTGTTAAAGAAAGGAAAAATTTTTTTTTTACAAAAGGATGTAACTGGGCATTAAGACAATCTAAAAAGGACAACTGTATGTTCAAAAAATATCCCTAACTTATTTCTGAATTCTGTCTCTATTTTAGTAATAAATTTTGCAACTTTTAGAATTAGTTTTTCCTTTAATTCTTGATATATCGTA
Source organism: Calonectris borealis (assembly GCF_964195595.1). NCBI lineage: Eukaryota > Metazoa > Chordata > Aves > Procellariiformes > Procellariidae > Calonectris > Calonectris borealis. The sequence continues at coordinate 8,875,369 of NC_134317.1, forward strand.
GATGTACTGATCACTACTCTGTGTATCTTTTGCCAGTGGGTTTCACTGATGGGCTTCACTTCAATTCACTTCAATTTCATTTGATTCAATGATTTTACTTAAAATTTGTAGAGAATACTTTTGTTGCCTGCAGTTTTCAAATATATTTTATAAACTGTTAGCCTTATATTAAATGACAAAGTAGGGTGTGATTAAATGGGATTGTAGTCTAGGTTGTGCTTGTGGGGCATAATAAATTATTGATACTACATATATGCAGAATATACCACTGAATTCACTCCAGTCTGTCCTGTGGTTTAAATCTATCCTTCAGCCGGCCAAAGATCCTACTGTTATTTTGATACTTTATCTGGACTGCCCTGTGCAGCAAATACTCTAGGTGTCTCTGCTCCTCCTACCCCAGCGCTGAAATTGGCTCCATTTCAATCAATAAAAGTTTTATCATAGACCTTCCTAACACCAGTATTGACTTCTTGCATTCCCAAGTCTGTGCTAAGCAGCCACATTCAATTTATCTGAAGAAAAGCTATGAAGTGGGAAAAACATACACAAAGAAAAATCATTTAGTCTGTCATATAATAAAGTATTTTAGGTTTAGTACTCTGAAGAGCAAAAAGTGCTAATATGTATGTTATTGATGCCATGTCTGAGCATTTTCTCATCTGGCCTCCAGAGAAGTGAAACCACTGTTTCAGAAATACTGTATAATATTTTAAATGAGGGCAAAGGGAAGAACATTTTAAGCTGAAATTCTGGAGAATTTATATTGAAGGGCCCTACATTTGTGTTTGTTCCCGTTACCAAGGGTTATATTCCTCTATTTCAGAACACATTGTAATTACAGATATTGAAGACCTTAGTTTTAACTGGCATCTAAAATCAGAATCTAACATAACATCCCCTAAAACCTTTTAGACTGAAGATTAATTAATGAACCACACAGAAAATTTTCATTTACTAAGACTTTAGTATCTCCTGTTGTTTTGCTTAAGTTTGTTGGAAACATTTGATAAAAATACCAACCTAATCCAGGTATTGTTAGCTTATGAAATACGATAAGATCACAACATAAACAGTCATTGGACTGGCATTTCGATTTTCATCTAACTATCCATAAAAACAAGCAATCAAACTATGTAACAATTTGTCTTCCTCTCGCCCAAGATTTCCAAGAATAAGCAGCACAGCATGCACAACATTTGACTTACTTGAAACTTGAATTTTTCAAAAAATTCTAATGACCCTTTACAACTGCATATGTAATGACCCACATCATCCATACATCTGGCCATGCTATATTTTCAGTATGCTTAAAATACCATTTCATTTTCTATCTAAACCAAAATATTAATGTCTTGGGTTGACAGTAATTTACTGATTCAGTCTTTGCTATCTGATGATAATGACAAAAATGAGGAACGGCTTGCGCTCTGACAGCGTATCTCAGAATTCTTGCATCTTACCACTCCGAGAGTCCTATAAAATGTTGAATGTTATCTCATATTTCTGTGATAATATTATCTACAAGAGGAGTTGGTTACACAGATTTTGAAACACCCTGGTTGAAACGGCAGGTCATTTTTATTGAACTGCTCCCTACGCAGTTCCCTAACTATTCCTTGGTCAGATCTCTGATTGAAAATACCAGTAGCTAACAAAGGGATAAAATTACTCTTGTATAATCCTACTGTGTATTTTTAATATAATGTGCTAATACATTGTCTGGTGTTCCCGCAGAATTACACCACTTCTCCGAGTAGGCCTGGCCAATATCTGATTGATTCTGGTCTGTGGGGATTGGCCCAGTTCAGTGTAATTTCCTGTCATGTTGCTTTCTTGTCTATTAGAGAGGGTTTGGGTCTGTGGAAATCAATAGGCTTACACATGCAAAATGTGAGGTTATTTTCTAGCAAGTTTCATTTGCGTCTATAATTTATGGAAAATGCTATTTTCTCCTCTGAACATGTCTATGCACCTTTTTTTTAGCAGACTCCAAACTCTACTTAAACAAATACCTGTTTAAACATACCCCTCAAAGTATTTGTAAAGGAGATGTAAATTACTGTGAAGATGCTGGAGATACTTAACACATGCATACCCAGGACCTGCTACTTAAGACGTTAATAGCACTTAACTGTTTTGTAAATCATTAAAGTTATGATTTATCCTAAATGGACATTAATGTTCCATTGAATTATAACAGATATTTAAGCATCTAACAATCTATTTCCTTTAACCCTGTGAACTTTGGAAAGATGGTAATTAATGGTGTACAGTAGGATAACTTTATAAGACATATGTTTCTAATATTTCCCTCACTTATTACAGAAATTGAAGCAAACTGAAGAAACAAAAGAAGATTCCCAGAATAGATTCTCTAAAATTTCCCTGGAGTCTCTCAATAAATTTAACAGCAATAACGTACTTTTATTAGAAAAAGAGAAGAACTGTCTGAACAAGGTTGAAGGACAAAAGGAAGAAAATGTAAAGAAAGAAGCAGCTTCCTTGAATAGCTCGGGTAGGCACGACGTGGACAATTTAGAATCCTTGAGCGATTCTCTATACGATAGCTTCTCCTCTTGTGCCAGCCAAGGCTCGAACGATGTATAGAGACACTTTCCAGTGGGCTGTGACTGCGGCACGTGACGGAGCTGAGTGCGAGTGGGGAGTGAGGGGGAGAAGAGACAGTTGTTGAAAATCCTCACTCCAAATCGCTGTACTCACAGCAGGGTGTTCTGACTTTTCACCACACAGCAATAAGGCAGGCAAGACGGCAGTCATCGCGACGCTGAGACTCAACACTGAACACAACGAACCGTTACACAAAATAAAGTCTTAGTTTTGCACTTTTGTGAATATTTGTATAGTTGTAAATATCTTGGGAAAATATATTTGTAGGGATAAACGACAGCAATAAATATTAAACTGGTGCTATGCTCCTGTAATGGCAGATTACTAACTTAAAGAAATTGATGTTAATATTAACAAGAAAAGTTAGTAGATTTTTTTAAAAAGATTTATAATTGTTCTAGTCTTAAAACTGTATGTAGAAACACTGCGTTACCATAAACCTGAGCCTGCCAAATTGTCTGTAATAAACTTTCCTGGACTCCCTTTTACAAAACTTTTTTTTTTTACTTTTAGTGCAATTCCATACAGGTGTTCTAGGGAAACGAGCATTTCAGTTATTACAACTTCACAACAGGTATCTTATTTCGAAAGGGTTTTGACTTTTGACAAGGCAAGGAAATTGAATAGATTAAAAGGCCTGATACTGCTGGTATTGACTTCATCAATCATGTGCATAACTGTTTGAAAGATCAGGGTCAAAGTAATTCACTGCTGACGCAAACGGGAGTCTTGTATGAACGAGAACTACACAAACCGCCCTCTACTTCTGACTGCAGCATAGTTTCTCTACTTCCACCTCCTCTGTACTCATTTCCTATCAAATTATGAATGTGTCATCTTTTGTAGTCCCCGTTTGGTCTTAATTAAATTGTAAACGCTAAAATTATTTTTAAAACTCGAAACTTGACTCCTGTTTGTCACACACCTAAAGATGTTGGTGCTAACCAGTACGAGTTCAAACATATCTAGTAGCAGGGGGATTGGCCTGTATTGGGTGCTTTTGTTTTTTCTACAAAGGTTGTTTATATGTAAGGGAAAGTCTATTTCAAAGGTTCTGTGTATTTTTTCTAGATGTGAAGTATTTATAACTGCTTTTTGTACAGCGATCTGTAAACTAGATATATTTGGGATATTTCTAGACTCTACAGTTTCTTTATAGCACATGCCTGTTAATCTTTGAAATATTGTATGATCAGTGTTAATATTTTGTGCAATTTGTTATATTTTAAGTCCTTTCCGCCGTAAACTTGCATCGTCTTTTTCGATTTTTAAGAAATTTTCAGTGAAACATCTTTCGTAAATAAAGCTTCTCTTGCGTATGTGTGCCTGAAGCGGGGATTTTAGGAGGGGTTGGTGTGACGCCCAGAGTGTACGCGCAGGGTGAGCGCACTCAGGGCAGCCGGGCAAGCTGCAGGGGCAGGGATGGGCGCCAGACAGGGAATGCATCCACGACTGTCTGCAAACTGCATCCCTTTCCAGTCAACGAGCCTCCCCAGCTCCCAAAACGATGCACGCGCAGATGGGATTCTGTCATTCAGACGCATTCGCGACACGGCGACTAAAAAGCAATTTAAGCTTAATTCAGACTCTTCACTTGCAGAAAAGGCTGTGAAACGATCACAGAGAAATGCGTGGTTATCCGGGGAGGAGACGAGTCACCCCCTAAGGCTGGGTTAAAACACGGCGAAAAAGACCGTTCCAGCACCGACGACCTGCCCGCAGCACCCCGGCCTGCCTCTCGCCTCCCCTCCCCTCACCCCGGGCGGGCGCTGCCCGCTTCCCCGCCCTTCCGACGGCTCCTCGCCGCTCCCGCCGCCTCAGCCCTGACCCGCCAACGGCTCCCGCCGCCTCAGCCCACCCCATCCCGCCGCGCCAACGGCTCCCGCCGCTCGCGCCGCCTCAGCCCGCCCCGCCCCGCTAACGGCCGCCGCCGCCTCAGCCCGCCCCGCTCGCGCCGCGCCAGCCCGCTCACCCGCACCAACGGCTGCTGCCGCCGCCTCAGCCCGCCCCGCCCGGCACGCGGCTCGCGCCGCAGCCCGCCCCGCCGGCGGAGAGGCGTCAACGCGCCCCGGGCGAGGGCCGCCGCGACCGGCCCCGCAACCGCCGCCTGCCCGCCGGCAGCGAGCGGCGGGGTGCCGACCCCCCCGCCCGGGCCTGTGTCCGCGGAGGAGGCAGGGGCTTGCCGCACCGACACGTACGCGGCCACCGCGCCCGTTTCCCCCCCTTTTTTTACGCTTGAATTCCCTTTAAGGGGGCCGCGGGGAGAGGACGGCGCCTGCCTGAGGGGCCACGCCCGGGGCCGCGCCTTCCCTCAGTCCCTCCCGGGGAAGGTGGCCTTCGCGGGGCGTTTGTGGGAGACGAGCGACGCCGCGCAGCGGGGCCGTTGCGCTATTCGGGGCCCGCCCTGTAACTCCCTCACAGGCGCGCTCCGGCAGCCACCTGTGGGCTTCGGGCGGGCGGGGAAACGGAGGGGGCCGGGGCGAGCCGCCGGAGAGGGTCGGGTGCCCGTGCCTCGCAGCCGCCCGCCGGGGAGCGGAGGAGGAGGGAGCAAGCGACCCCGGCGGGCAGGGGGTCGCGGCAGCCCGCCGCAGCGCAGTTGGACGCCGAGTTGGCGGTGCGGGTCGTTCTCCGGACTGCGTGCGGAGGCAGGTGCGGGGCGGCTTCTCCGTGGCTGAACTTTCTCTTTCCCCGTCTCCGAAGCGCGCCCGGCGAGGCAAGGTGCGGGGCGGCTGGCGGGGATCCCCGCCCCGCTCCGCCGGCATCACATGGTTCTGGGGGAGGGAGGGGGGAGCCGCCCCCCAGCTCTCGCTTCTCGCACAGTTTCTTCCAGTCTCAGCGCTCAACTCTGGCGAGGCTGGAGCGCGGCGCGGGGCTGGGCAGGGCGGGAGCCGGGCGGGCTCCGCCGCCTGCTCCCGGAGCGCCGCTCGGTAGCGGAGGCGGCGGGGAAGCGGCACACGTGCGCGGCGCCTCCGCTGCCTCCCTCCTTCTGATGCCCCTTCGCGACTGCACGCCAGCCCGGCGGCCGCGGCTCCGGGAGGATGCGGCTCTTCCTCTTCGCTGCAACTTTCTGGGGATTGTGCCTGGCTCCAGGTAAGGCGCTCGGCGCCGCTCGCCCGGAGGCGCCTCCGGCGAGCCCGGCGCTGCCCGCAGCGGCCGCGGGGAGGCTTCGTCCCCTCGCAGCCCCTCGACGGAGCTGGCGCCGGGCGCTTAGCGGGAAGCGCGCACACCGCGCGGGGCAGCGGAGCCCGCCATCCTGCCCGCGGCCCGGAGAGCTCCCCGCTGCCGGCGAGGGCGCATCCCGGCCCGGTGTCCCCGGCGCTCGCCGCCCGCGGGGAGAGGCGAGGCGAGGCGCACTCCGCGCGTAGCACTCGGCACCGGGCTCTGCGGGTGCCGCCTGCTGACCGCCAGTGCCGCGCACACCTCCCGTGGGTTGGCGGTCTCCCCTGCGGGGAGCAGCCTCGGTCCCGCCGCCCCAGCGCTCCCTGCGGAGGGGAGACATGGGCTGGGGGTCCCCGCCGCGGGACGAGGCGCTCGCTGCTCTCCGACGGGGGTCCGGGAGCCGCCGCGCTGCGGAGGGCTGGGAGGAGCGGCTCCTGGAGAGCCGTGCGGAGCGCTTCGTTTGCATGATAAAGGAGGGAGGTGAAGGATGCTCCGGAGCTGTAATTGTGCATGGCAAAATAGTAATTAAATCATTTGTAATTAGTAGCTGAGTAAACCCGTCGGCACAGATAAGAGCCGAAGCTTATCTATTAGCCGTGTTGCTCTCTCTGGAGCGCGGATAGTTTTCAGCCCGCTGCGCTGAGGGCAGCCGCGGGGCTGGGCGGGCGGGCGAGGGGCAGCGGCTGCCGTGCCGGTGCCCCGCCGCCTGCTGGCGGCAGCGTCCCCAGCGCCGCGCCAGGGGAGGCAGGGCCGGAGCGGCGGTACAGCCGCCTGTCCGCCCCGGAGTCCCCGCGGAAAGGAGACCGCTGCTTAACCCGGTGCTGAGTACGTAAGGCATAGCCTCAGCTGAGTGGGCGACACGTTTATTTTACGTTATTTTTGTCAAAGATGTACTTTTACTGAGCTGTTGAGTAGTTAGGAACAGCAAAATGTGATGAGGAAAAGATAAGGAAGATTTCTGGCACGTGTTGATTTTTTTTTTTTAATATTATTACTATTATTATTCTGAGCAAAATTCTTTCTGTTTCAGGTTTGGGTTTGCAAATACAGTGCTACCAGTGTGAGGAGTTCCAGCTAAATAATGACTGCTCTGCTCCAGAGTTCATCGTGAATTGTACAGTTAATGTTCAAGATATGTGTCAGAAAGAAGTAATGGAAAAAAGTTTTGGTAAGAATTTAATAATTATACTTCTGTTTATTTGTGTTGGATGGCACTTGTTGCTTTTGGCTCCACCCATTCACTGCTACAGAGGAATCTGGCATTCCTACCTAAAGGAACCAGATTCAATTTCTTACACTTCTGAGTGACTTTGCAACTCAATAAAGTTAATCGTTTTCCTTTAAAACTGGTGTAAAAACTGAAGGATGCAAGCCAAATGTTGATAAAGCTGTTAATACGCAGTCTTATGGGTCTCAGATTTAGTTTCCCAGCACTGGGAAATTAATAACAACAAGTTAGTTTAATCTCATTACAGTTAATTACACGGGCTTTTTCCCCAAGAGATGGAAGAGCATTAAATTAGTAATTCCCTCCTTTCTTTTATTTACTCTAGCAATTCATATACTCTGAAGGTTCATCTTAAGGGAAGGAAAGTGTAGTCATCTTTGCTTTCATCCATAAAAGAAAACATCAAGCAAAATGGAGAGCGGGATAAAAAAAACATTTTGGGGAGTTTGGGTGGGAGAGGAGGGCACAAATGGATATATTTGCCATACTTGTTTTCTAAGTCTAAGGGGGCTTTTCCCTTACTGTAATTAATATTAAGTTAGCATATTGGGAGATAAATGTGTTCAAGAGAAAACTAGCTGTGATTCTGCTTCTCGCCTCTATTGTCTTTTGAGATGTGCTATAAATTGCTTTTTGTATTCAGCAGCATGGAAGGCATTTGAGATTCAGAGAGAACTGTCTCGGTTTTTAGACCACCACGTTGCTCTGTAGCCGTCTACGTGAGTAGAAGACTACAGCTTTATTAGGGACTTCAGGGCTGGGCCGGGTGGCAGGGAAGTGTGTTTATAGGAGTTGGAGTTCACGTAGCATCCTGCTCTTACTGCAGACAGCCGTTAAGACGCTGGGCATTAAAGAGGGCAAGCTGGCAGTAACTGGTGTGCCTCAACGTAGACGTGACCTCTGTACCAAGCGGTAGGCTTAAGGAGCAGAGGACAGGTTGGGACCAGAACCCTGATTTAAGGGGAAGCTGCTCTCTGGGATTGCACATCTTGCAACTGAGGGCAATGCTTTGGAGCATGGAGTTTACTGATGTAAAGGACTGTTGTTATGCTGTTAATATAAATCAAGCTGCAGTCTGTCCTTTCTCAGTGAGTCCTTCAGTAACAGCAAAATCCCTCTCTACCTAGCAAATGTGTGCAGCCATCCGTCTTGAACAGTAACATTGGTTCTTTGCATTAGGAAACTATTCATTAGTATTTTCAAAGTGCTTATCAATCAGCTAGTTCTGCTTCTGCTGGTAGTTTCAGATCACTACATTAGGAATCGTAGAAAAATAATAAGAATTGTTGTTACCTATCAACAGTAGCTGAACTGCTGGCTCTTTTGTTTCATCCTGGGTAACACCACCCACAGTGACTGTATTTCTGTAAAACATTTAGAAGCTCTCCAGTGTGGAGAAAAAAGCTATATGTTTAAAGGAAGATAAGTCTCTTTCAAGCTATATATTAGTGGAGTATTTTATTTCAAGTTTACTTGGAAAGGGTGGCAGAGATGGGCAATAGTTACGGCTTGCAAGGTACTTCTAAAGTACATCTAAATGAACGTTTGAAGGCTTTGCTATCTGCACACCACAGCTTCTATAGTACTTTTAATAGGTTTGAATGGACGCTGTGGCGATTCGAAGGGCTGCCAACATGGTATATAGATACAGACAAAAAAGTCAGTTCTCATTTAAGAAGTTAAACATTCTTAACAGTTGTTTGGTGTTGCTTGTTTGTTGGTTTTTTTTTTTTTTAAATATCTTCCCTGGTTCCTACGTTTTTTCATTTCAGTACAACCTCAGACTGTATCAGCCTTCCAGAAACGTATCTGTAATCTTCCCTTCAGGTGAATGCTGGAAAAGTGCTTTCAGTCAAGTAAGCCCCTCACAGATTAAAGTGGAAGTCTTCTGCATAAGTGGGCTTGCACGTGTGCATACACACACCCGCGGGTATGTTAAGAGGCAGCCACTGCTGTGCTGCATGTGTAGGACGGGATAGTCAGTCATGCATCTTTTCTCAGCCTAGCAGGCAAGGTTGCAGTCTGGCCAGTGTGACTGTGGTACATTGAAAATGCAAACTGGAACTGTTTTAATAGATTTTAGACATACATTGATGCGTAACTTGTCCTTACTCTATGAAGAAATTGGTTTGCAATATAGTAAATAAGGAGATCTTAAAAGAAACTTCTGGGTGTTTTGTTTTTTTTTTTTTCTGTGCAATTTTATATTGTCTCTGAGCAGATCCTTGGATTTTCCCTTTAGGAGGTAACTAGCATGCTGTGCATAGCCCGTACCACTGTTCTATTTTATTTAATTTATTTCTGTAAATGCAGTCCTTATTCATTTTAAGCTTAGAGATTGTAAATTTCAGCTAGTGAATAAATTTTAATTTTTAACCTAACTATTTCAAAATGAGTGAAATTTACATTGCAAGCTTAGTTTCTCTGTTATCCTCAGCCAATTCTAGAGAGGATTGGTTGTAAAACAGAGATGATTCAGTTCATCATCCTTTATTGTTTTTTTTCCTAATTGATATTTAAATGTGTGTCATATAAATGCCTTATTCTCCCAAGTTTTATTTAATAATTCATTCTACTTCTACCAGTATATTTCATAACTTGATTCTTTTGGATGTTGCTTATCAGTGAAAGCTGAAATGTTTCAAATATTGATTTTAATTTATAATAGACTTGAGTTTGAATTTTTAACCCAGAATATGAAAGATGTGCATTTGCATTTATTTGACAGCACAATCTCATAATTAGAGTTTTTCCTCTTGACTAGATACAGTCAAAGGAGTATAATTTAATTTTTATAGATGAACCCGTTTTTGTCCTTAATAATATATAGCTGTGTCAGTGAGCAAAATGTTACAAGTTCTCCTAAACCTTATTTAAAAGTTAAATGCAATATTTTGAGATAAAGTTCATGGTCTGAATCAGTAACCTATTGATGTAGTCACCCTTCCTTTGCAGTATGCATTAATCTGTGTTTGTTTTGCTATCAAGGGGGCTGCTGACTTACATTCTGTGGTATGCCTACAATATAGTCCTCAGCGTGTAGCCGGTGACTTTTTTTCTTACGTATTTGTTAGTGTTCACTGAGTTGTGCGATGACAGCTCTATGGTTCAGCTTCATTTCTGTATTAAACTTTCTATAAATAATGCAGTGGAGAACTAAAACTCTGTGCAGGTTGTTTTTTTCGTTTTTGTTGTAAATAGTTCCTTATGCCTGATCATAGTTAAACAGACCTCGCCTCTTCAGTTGCTATAAAATTAGGGTTAGTGCTTCAAATGTCACTCCAAATGTGTTCTCCCGGAACATTATCTCAGTTTCTGGAGAACCGATCTTAGGAGGTACTTTTTGGCTTCAGGTGAGAAATAACAGGAGCATAGGCATGTTCCTAACCCAGAGCTTAAAAAGTAGCTGTTACTGTGACAGCCTTTGATGTGAGTAGCTAAGAATGTAGGTATTAGTCACTAATATTTTGAATTGGATCAGCAAACATGTTATCCCAGCTGTTTGTAGTATCAGGTAGAAATTTGCTCCATTGCACAACTTAAAATGAATTGAGCAGTACATCAGCATGTATCTGATTAAGTGATTATGTGGAACTAGTATCATTCTGCCTCCCCTGCAAACATGCACTTTGCTATGGCAGTTTATATTTCGGTTGCACTTTGGGGATCTGTCAGTGCATAGAATTGGAGACTTTGTCAATTTTTCTCATTTTAAGCAGAGTTTTATTTAAAAACTTTGCTAGAACAAGTTTTATGCAGTTATGTTAACATTCTGTTCCAGTGGGAGATACAGAAGGACAGGACAGTATTTTGTCTGCAATGCAAAATCTTACAAACTAATTTGTTAATTTAATCTTAAAAAAAAAAAAAAATCGGTGCTTTCTTCCTTTAGAGGGGTGACTGGTGAGCATTGGAAGTGGCACTGAAGACTACACCAAATAATCTTTGTCCGATAGAAATTAACGTAAGGGATACATTTCTAGTGCATTCTTCAGCTGGATGAGCAGGTGTTTGAAAACTGTGTAAATGAAATGTTTGACAAAGGATCAAAGTGCTCGCTTATAATAATTCCACTTGCAGATACTTTCTGGAAATACCCATGGCAGATTCCCCTCTCCCACTTGCCTCTCTCCTTCCCATCTATGAACTTTTAACTTAGAAATGTCAGTGCTCCTTCATTTTTAGAATGTATGTAGGAACAAAGACATCCCATAGTATATTGGGATCAGATGAAACATCTTGATGATACGTAGGTGAGTATAGAATGTATATATGCTTTTATACATACATCATAAAAACCATACTGATAATGAAGTTTACCTTTTACTGAAGGCAAGAGCTATCTGAGCATTAAGGCTGATCTAAAACCTACTTAAGGCAAAATGAAACTTGCAATGTGAATAGATCAGAAAGGAATAAAGCATGAAGGATGAGGCAATCAGCCCAGAAAGGTAGCCAGGCTAAGTTTCTCAGAACTCACTGTAAGTAAACCTGCCCGTGTGTATGTTTTGAACAATACACCTTGTGCTCTAATGTAGTTGCGAATGTACTTTTACAAACTTACTTTTGCAAGGGAAAAAAAAAAAGATCCACAGTAGCAAGACTGATATTTTAAAATGTCTGTCTGTATAAAACTAAGATTGCTTATGAATTTTCCTTTGCAAGTGAATTGGGAAACAACCTCATTATTTCTGTTAATTTGCAGAAAGAAACTTCTCTTATTTGTTTGGTTTATCAATGGTCCTTTTAAGGTATTTACATAGTATATTATCCCACAGTGTAGTTAAAGCAATTGCTGTAGTTGTGTGCTTAAAAGTAGTGCATGGGAACATCATAAACAAGATCATCATCTCATTGTTGAACTACAATTTTATTTATTTATTTATGTAACTCTTCTCAGTAATGGTTTCCTGGTCATTCATTTTATCAGGCAGAGGAAAACAGTGTCTAAGTTGTGTGATGTGTTGGCCTACGTTAAATTCTTTACCTGTGATTACTACTTTTTTTTAATCTTACCATGTGGCTGGCATGATTAAGTTGCTTCATGTACGGCTGTCAAGGATTACAGAAGCACATACTTTTTTCTGTTTTCATGTATAGCATCCATTAGCACTAACACTAATTGCATACTTGTATCAAGGGGAGATTATACTCTGGTGTACATTTATTGACAAAATGATTAAAAGAGCAAACAAAGTTTAATGTCTTCAGAATCACTGTAGGCATTAAAGTTTTATAGGTAGTAGCTGCATCCCCGGTATCCATTTAGAAACAGTAAGAAACATCTGCTGAGCTGGTGGTGGTTTTTTAAATTTTTATTTTCTTCTACACTGTCTCTTTTGGTCAAAGCACCAACATAGCTTAAAAGAACTTTTGATTTTTTTTTTTAATCAAAGTAAAGCGTAATATAATAATCTTTACTGACAATTAAACAAAAAGAAAATAAAAACTTGGCATATGACAGTTGATACCTGTAACAATATATCTTGTGCTACCAGGTGCCCAATGAAATGAAGACATAGTAACCAATACTGGAAACATGCAATTCCTTTTTGATGCTGAATAAAAGACTTACAATATATGTTGTTAATTTGCACTGTATGCTGAAAACTTGGAGCTGTGGATATATTACCATTCAGAAACACTTTTTCGATGCCAAAGCTGTTTTCTTACTAGTAAATTCCTTCCAATATTTAGGCTGCTCAGAAATCTTTCAGCCACATATGGGATGAACTGAACTAAGTGCATCAGCTAAGGAGGAATTACAGACAGTATGTAGTAGATTGCTGTTCTGGCTGCCTTTAAATGTAGAAAAGCAACAGTGGAGTTAACAGTTCAAGCAGTTTATGACTTGAAAGTCATGACAAAGATCCAAGTACAGAAGTGATGAAGGGCTGTATTATTTTAAGGAAGTTGTGGTATCATTTTTCACAGGACATGGACAATAGCTTTTTATGTTATTTTATTTCTCAGACTTGTATGAAAGGTATACAAATGAATTTTGTGAGGATACAGTGCCTACAGCCTGGTGTCTCTTAAACGTCCTTTAAGAGTTTCCTATTGCATTTCACACACAAATGAGTCTCTGTTTCCAAAAGCTTCTTGTGGCCTGACCCTATCACTTGTCTTAGCTCCCAGTGACCTTATCAAAACATTGGCAAGCGTGTTCTAATTAATCCAAACTGTTTTCATTTCCGTTTTTTCCTTTGTAGTCTGGATATTTTTTTGAAAAACTTGATGTAACGTATTTTGCCAAATTACCAACGAGTCTTTGAATTGTGGAAAAAGTAACATAAAAACCAGGCAAATCCTACTCTGAAGTTGAACAGGCTACAAAACTGTAAGCATGAAAATAGCTAAAGGTGTAAAAGCTGAATGGATTTCAAAGGTACTGGCATGCAAGTGTAAACATGTGAGCCATTCCACTGAAATTGGTAAGGACATTAATTAGTAGGATGCAACAAGACTATTCACGTGTAAAATTATTTATGGGACTTACTACAAGGGTTTAGCATTTCATTTGTAAAGGCATAAGGACTGTGGCTTCCCAGTTCATTTCAGCAGATAAGAATTGTCAAGAAAAATGCTCATACACGATCTGAAAATTAAGTCTAAGTTCACCTTTCTTGCTGGAGGATAACGTGTATTTTGATCTTGATATCCAAGGCATTTACCTACCTTTATATCAGGAAAGCACAAATGATGGAAGGCTGTGAGCCAGCTGTGTTTGAAAGATTGTATGGTTTAGTGCTTGACTGTAAGTCCACATTAGTGAGCAGAGAAATGCATAAGGACAGTAGAAAAACAAAAAAATTAAGATATGCAGGTGAAAGTTGAGCTTTGGCTTCTGGTTTGTGGCCTCCTGTGGCTTTAAAAAACTATTTGATAAGACCACCATTAGCAGCTGTACTTAACTTTCTCAGCCTATGCATTTTTAAGCAGTTTAATGCCTTGCTTCTGCTTTGTGATACTGCAAGCAATGGCAAAGACTACTTTGTGCTATTATTTATATTTTTAACAATGCAGTTTTGATTCATATTTCCAGTACCAGAATTAGAAGGCATGACTTACAAAGCGATACCATGGTAATCCAAACCCTTGTCCTCTGTCGGTCAACAATTGTCCGGTTTTCTTCTAAGATGATTTAGACGATTTTAATTTTTAGATTCTTCTAAGATGATTTTCTGCAAGATGCTGTGTCAGTTAGGGTCAGAAGGAGAGCGAGGAGGCCAGTCTTTCATTGTCAAAAGCCTCCTATTAGTTTCTGCAAAAAAGTGCAACTTTTTTTAAAAGTGCAAAATATATGGAGGAGTTGTGATGATATTGAGTGAGTTTTCATAGAAAATTATGATACAAATACGCTAATTCAACCAGGTGGGGTTTGGTGGGGAGGTGTTTTATTTTGGTTTTGTTTGGTTGGGTTTTTTTACAGAATTGTATACTTTATAAGAGCCTAATGGCATGAATATGCTTTTATCTTGTCTACTGAATGCATCAAAGGGAGGGGATAGGGAAGAAATAACTGCAGTCCTAAAACACAGGATTTAAAATCAGGAAGTATGTGACGTAGCTTTGCAATAGATTTCAAGTCCCTGAATTTCAGTGCCTCTGTTTTTTCATCTGAAAACACTGATCATGGTTGCTTACAGTATTTAATTAGCTGTTTATAAGGCAATTAGTAAATTTCACGATAAAATTTCTGGCAAGGTGCAAATTATTTAAACCACTCGTGAGCTCCAGAGAGAAAGTTAAGACGACGAGTATAGGAAGAGTTAGCGTAAAATGAAACACAGAGGACGTGGTTGGATATGGTTATACTTCACTGTCTTAAACTGTTTTTTTAACAGTGCATTTACGATCATGGATTAAAGGATTTGTGTTGGGGAAGCTTAACTCATACTTTAAACCAATAAAAACATGATCTGACTAAAACCACAACTGTTTGGGGAAGCACAATGTCAGAAGAATGATTGCTTTTCAACATTCAGTCACCTTCTAAGATATTTAGGACCTTATTAGATAAAATATTTATAGTCACTTTCTCTAGAAAACAGAGAGCAAATCACAATAGGATCTTTTGCAGCCTGTCACTGTATGATGTATGTGAACAGGTACTAGCTAAGGAATACACAATTATCACAGCAAAACCACTGAAGGCATAAAAAGATGGGCATAAAACCTAATATGAAAACTAAAAACCATAATTTAGAAACCTATTGTGTGTAGTCTGAACCCAATTTTGAACATTACTGATATAATAAAACCCAGAAATAGTCACATGTATATTTTATGTTCCTCAGAAAGGGATATTAAATGTTTACATGTTGTTCTTGCTAGCATAAGTTCTCATTTTGGATTTCAGCAGACATCACAGAGAGAGCTTTTATAACTCCTACTGGTTACTGAATGTCACTTAAGTGGAGGGTAAGCAAGTGACAGTTTAGGGCAAGAAATAAAGGATTAACTATATAATTGAAATCACAAAGCAAGCATGGATAGTCAGCAAGACACCAAATCTAAGCACAACAAGAAGGAAAACTTGCAGATTCTCCAAGACCAGAATATTGAAAGTTTCAGTGAAATAAGATAATTGGAACTATTCAGGATACTAAAACAAATGGGGAGTATCAGTTCATATACATAGTCCTTACGCTTGTCTTTATGAACAACAACGTTAAGAGAACACCCAAAACAAATCACATACAAATCATGAGAGCATGCTAATGCTAGAGCTGGGACAAGTGTTGGGGGCTTCTCATAGGTTGTGAGACAATTCAAATATGAAGTGTCCACTGTTGGCCAGTTTTCTGCCTTCCGCTTGGAGGAGATGGGCAAGATGAAGCACCAAATCTAAAAGAGTTGGGTCAAGAAATTCTGCCAAAGTTGTAACGGCACGCCTCAAAACTTGTCTTGATCTGCCTGCTAACTTCGAGTTCTTTATCTTAAGATACAAAACTTCTCTACAAGCCTGAAGCTATGGCTCTGTGTATGCCTCCAACTCCTGGCCCAGTCTTGAAAACGCTGTTTTGTGACTGCTCCAGGATGCCTTGTTCCTGGACCCTAGTTGGGCATGGACTGTTTTCTAATGCTCCGAAAGATTTGATGCAGCAGGCATATCAGAGTACATGCAGAAGATTGTGCTAAAGCAGTATTTGTGGAATAAGTTGCAGAAGACAGATCTGACTTCATGCATGCCTATGGAATTGGGTACATACAAAACACTGTAGCAAAAGCTTTCTTTAAAAATGAGAGGTGTCAGTCATAGCCCATGAGATAGATAGAGTATTTGGCTCGGAAAAGTTAGTGTTGGGCTAAACAACGTCGTCTACTTGATAGGAGTCAAACTTACAGCTAAGAGTTTGGTGGCCATTAGGCCGTAGACTGTTCTGGCATGAAGCAGAGGGCTGCAATTTCCTGCTGAGGTGTGCCATTGTAGAACACAGTTTCAGAGTAGTTGGGTCATAGAGTGGGGAGGTGACTGTCTTTTTTAGAAATTAGGTCACTGATCTCAGAGGTGGTATCCTAGTTGCCTATTTTGGCTCCAGAGACTATGTATTTTGCTGAAGGACAGTCTTGAGAGTACAGGTGCAAACTAAAGTTACAGACTGCTAGGATTATGGTTGGCTCTTAAGTTGGAGAGTCATGCTTACACTTGCTCTTTTTTGTCTGAATCTGCTGTAACAGAAGAGTCGGAGGTGCCTAATAAGATCCTTTTCAAGCAGGAAGAGAAAAAGCTTGGATCTTCTGGTGCCTTCTACATACACGCAGTGTAAGAAGTAGGTGTGATGTCACCTTTTTTGGTTGTCCTAGTAACAAGTTAAGCTGTTATTCAAGAGAACATGTACTGGGCTCTGCAGACAGGGTAGGTGGAAGAACTCTCACTTTTGGATTTGAATAAATTGTAGCATGAATTGTTTGTTGCTGTCAGGACTGAATGCATCTCCATGGGGCCAAAACAGAGCGCCAGCATGCGGATGCACAGGACTAGACTGCAGCTAAGCAGGGGGATCGAGCTTGGCAGTTGCAGGGCAGGGGGATGTATAGAATGGATCTAGGTGAGAAAACCAATATTACAGTATTACTATAGAAAAGCCTTGAGATTTAAACCATCACTTCATTGCATGGAATAAGGCAGAAATCCTGCAGAAACAGTAGTTTGGGTCTTGACACTATCTAAATGTGTGATCACAGGTGGGGCAGAAAGAGGTGTAACAATGGGCAAGTTGCTCAGTCTGGGAGTACATTTTCAATGCCCAATTCAAGCCCAAAGCTTTTTTTTTTTCCAAACTATAGTTGCAGTAGGTGTATGTGGAAAGAGAGGGTGTGGAATATTAGTGCTTTATCACACAGATATTCTAGCCTTGTGCACTCCCCTCTCAAAAGTACTTGTACTTGAACTACATCCTCAGCCAACCCCACAAACCTTGAAGCCAAAATGAAGGAAAATCAATTGGTCAGTAGTAGGTACTTCATAGTAAAACATCGTTATAGTACCTACGCCTATGCATAACCCACACTGCTGTCAGGGGGCTGCTGAACCTGTGAAAAAGGATGAATTACTCGGTACTCATCCATCAAGAGATTGGGCAGTAAATATACTAATTGTATATTAGTAAGTATACTAATTGAGCACTAGTGTGAACTGTTGAGGGTAGGTTGATGGGAATGACCCCTTCCCAGTAAAAGCAGAGTGTAAAACTGTAGTCTCCTTGCCTAGCCAGCAGCTCAAGAACAATCTGAGGTAGAAGAAAAGCTCCCAGAAAGGTTTGCAATTATATTTCTAGGTGATGTGTTAATGAACGTATCAAGCTGATTGCTCAAGCAAGAATATCCGGTAATTAGCAGTTACGTCTGTGGTATGAATCTTACGAGGCAGATAACCACTTTGAAGAACTGTCTGCAGTTCAGCCTGCTGGTGGAGAGTGATTCAGGAACATCTCAAGAAACAGTTTCAGAACTGGCTCAACGGTACAATGAGACACCGCAAGAGAGGAGTCTGAGGAAAGACATCCTGGAGATAGAAAACCAATTATAAAATTCTCTCTCTAGAGATAATGCAGAAAGGATGCTGCTGTCCTGTCTGAACCCAGTGGGTGAACTGCAGTAACTGGGGTACATTAACCTGTTTGCTGGAGCAAGGAGAGTAGTGTCCCTGGCATTAAACTATCAAGTCAGTTGTACTAATTTATTGCCTACCACAATTAGACTGGAATCACAATATGACAGGAAGAAGATTTAAGAGTATTTTTCCTGCCTTTCTTTAATTCATACTATTTAAAGTGTCATTGCTTTTTCACACTCATGGTAAAAAAAAAAAAAAAGTGAAGTCACGGCTGAAGTATTTTAAAAATGTCACTCCCGTAGTCTTAACATTCTCTCTTTTCTCCATCAATCTTCTATGCCTGTTTTCATTGTATCTTGCTATAAGGATACTGCAGAATAGAGAAAAAGCACAGCCTTCGTAAAAAGCACAATTAGTGTATGATAGCAGCTGATTTGCGAGCTCAAAAGAATCTATCAGTACTTAAAGAAAAAAACTTGGATGTGAAGGGCATGTCTTTAGCCAAGTAGCTATTGAAAACCTGATAGAAATGCTGACTTTTTTAATTATGTAAAGAATCTTGTTACAATTCAGATTAGTAGAGCTGGGAATGGGAATAAACAATCATTTGGGAATGGAATTTCCTGTTGTAGACATATTTACAGAAAAGCCACAGAAGAAGCGTTTTAATGGGATTTTACTACTAGTTAGGTTATTCTATTTAGGCATGAACATGGTCCATCTGTGCATGAAACTGAGTTGTAAAATGCCGGTCTGTGCAGGAATACCGTGTTTTGGCTTCAAAAGGAGCTCAGGATTATGCTGTGGAATTTATCCTGGAGAACAGAGCTGTTGTAAACACATGGAGTTAAGCCGCAGGACTTTGATTTTTTGCAGGAGAGGTCTCTCAGAGTTGCCTGGTGAAAACCATGCCTCAGAGGGCATTATCTAATTGTTCACAGCACTGAACAATTCTAGTCTCCTAGTCTACGGGAAAATTGCAAAGTATATGATATTTCAGGGACCTAAACTAATAAATCACTTACTAGTTCAAATTGTGAACAGGGCTTTGCAGGAATCCTATGAAAAGGAAACGGCAGGAAGAGAGTGATGTATAAAACAACGGGAACAGGAAATCTGCCAATGTGAAAAGCTTTTTAGAGGCTTGGTCTGTGAGGGGAAAGTCAAGATTCACTGCTGTTCATAGGGAAGGCCGAGGCACAGCTGAGTTTGGTGGGTGGCTGTAGCTGCAGGGAAGGAACCTTGTGATGAGGAGATGCAGGATTAAAGATGGAAGAACAATTGCTGTGCCTAGTTCCATTGAATACAGGATTCCTTTCTCAAGAGGGAAGGGGAAGGAAAAAAATTACTCGTAGCTATGGGAAGGGTCTTGTCTGCCTCAACTCTTGCAAGTCTGCAGGAGGAACATGGACAAAGCACCAGGTCTTTGTGGGGAACATCAGCTGAGATTTCGTATTGTAAGCCTATCCGTGGCAGCACAGTTGAGGCTCCTTGACAGCAGTGGTTTGTCAACAGAGACAGAGCTCTCTTCTTTCTGCAAACTATAGTAATAAAGATTGTGCCTCTTGATCTGTGTGCCTTTGCTGTTACAGCTAGAACAGCCTGTAGCTCCTCTTCCTTCTTGAGAAAAGGCTCTACCTGCTGTGTTGATTGATTGAAGCTCACTGGAGACAGAGGAAGATTTAACACTGACTTGAGGGCTTCTCTTCATAAGTTTAACTAGACAGATAGCCTTAAAACATGTTTCAGAGTTTAGATTTGCAGAGGGAGAACACAAAACAGGGAAACGCCTGCATTGTTGGGATGGCAGCAATGTTGTGACAGTATAAAAGAATTGCTTTAATTAAAATTCTCTAAAGACAGGAAATCTTTCTTTCTAAGCATAACCCAAACAAACAGTGTTTTGCTGCCATACACAGCACTTAAGTAGCGCAGTGGCAGTCGCTACTGCAGAGGTATCTACTGGACTGTGTAGGTCCTGTAGCACTCATTTTGCGAGTCCCCGGGGACTGAACAAGTATCCACTGGTACTGCAAGTTCAGTACCTGCAAGTCATTCCTGCTTCACTCCCTCCAAAAACAGTCTCGATCACTGTGTATTTAAAAACATCCCGGGACCGTGTTAGAGGATGCAGAGGCACCATTCTCCAAGGGAATCCTGCTCCCATGCCCTTCAGAAGAAAAAAAACTTTTGAGAATCCCATATTCAAAAGGAATAGTGATTTTATTATCTTTAGAAATATTTACCTCTTTTTGTAACCACAAGGCAATACAAGCAAACCTCCCTTATTCTATTTATGTGTTATGTCTATGTTTTTCCAACACACAATTTCTACTGTATAACTTGCAGGAAAATTTTAGAGTAGTGAGAGGTAGAACTGCCACAGCCATTTTCTACTGTGACAGGGGAAAATGTGACTATGTATTTTAAAGCCTTTATAAACCATTTTAAAATAACAGCTATGTGCATTAGAATGTACTTTTTTTCAGGTAAAAACAATTTGAGAAATTATAAATTTAATTATATTAATTAAAATCAGATTAAATTAAATTACTTTAAAAAAGGGAAGACTTTCAACTCAGAAAAGCCATTTCTGTGAAAATGGAAATTTTTGTTGTTGAGGGTATTAAGCTTCAAAGACGGCAAGAACTGAGATTACCTGGAAAAGTACTTCTAGTTTTTCTTTAAAAAAATAAAAGAGGAGGGGGGAGATGAAAGTTTTGCTGATAGTCATTCTCCTTTTACTCTTGGTTACTTGTCTCTGTGGGGCAAATGGAACAAGAAAATGAAAAAAAAATGCTCAAAAGACAAATTAACAGTGTAGAAAACTGTAATTACTTAGACATCTTAAACAACTCGGACATTCTGTTCAGCAACAGAAACAAAAGTCATTTTAAAACTAACTGCATTTCTGCATTTCAGCTATAGCTATACAAACAGCTTATTCCAAAAGATGAAGAATTCTGGTTATAAAATGCATCATTTGATAGACATTTGATAGACAAGTTTGTAATATTTTTGGTTCCAACCAGAATCAAATAAAAGAAAAATCCAAACCAGAGTGACTGTGCCTCTCCTGCAGTGCAGAGCTGCAGTGTCACAGCTGAGGTGTCTGGCTTAATCACCAGCATTGCTTTGGAGATGTAAACTGGTTTTGCAACAGTTTTCAAGCATGAATCGTGTTGTAAAGCAAAACCGTGTTCCTATCAAACTAAGTAACCTTTGCTTTGTGTCACAGGAATCATGTATCGCAAATCCTGCGCATCTTCAGCAGCATGTCTGATAGCCTCTGCTGGGTACCAGTCCTTTTGTTCTCCAGGGAAGGTGAACTCTGTTTGTATCAGCTGCTGCAACACTCCACTCTGCAATGGACCCCGGCCGAAGAAGAGGGGGAATTCTGGCGTGGTGCTGAGGGCCAGGGTGATAACCACCGTTCTGGTCCTTAAATTGGCTCTTTTGGTTTTGTATTGCTAAACTTCAAGCAAGTTTTTTGCCCTGACACAGTTTGTTCTGTTTGCTCCTTTCTTCAAAGACACTGCAATTATTTTCTGTTTGTTTCCAAATCCCTGTCAACAGCAAGGGAAGTTCAGTGGTTGTGGGGAGAGAGGGGCTGATATTTTTGGCAGCTAATGAATTCCGTTAGCAGATTGAATTTCCAGTGTGCACTTAAAAATCCCAGCAGCAGGATACAGAACTCCTGCTCTTTTTGCATAATTGGAAACAAATCCATCTGTGTTATTCCTTTTAAGATGTAGTCAATTCCTCAGTCATTTTAATTCAGTGTTTTTAAGTTCATTGCTAATCATTAACTTTGCCTTATGAAGTCATACTTGATGTTCACAAAGGCCGTTTTGTGCGTCTGGACTGGGCTCTGAGCTAGTCTCTAGTGGCACTGCTTCCAAGCTGGGCTCCGGTGGTTCAAGACCCGGTTTCTGTGGACTGCAGTCAGGCTTGGTCTCATTCTGAAAAGTACTTAAGAAAACTTTGTTATTGCCCCTTGTAGAAGAATTGCACCTAGATGAAATGAAGAGCAGTGGGTGCAGAGACCGACTGCTCCTTGCTCTGGAGCTGAGGTTGGCTCTGAGAAACTTCTCCTTGTTGGCATGCTCTATTGTCAGGTGGCAGCGGAGGACCTGCAGAAACACGCTGCGGAACTGCTGAGAAGAGATGTTGTACAGGAGGGGGTTCACCACCGAGCTGAGGTAGAAGAAGATGTCGGCGATGGGAAGAAGAGTGATGTACGCTCTGAAGTAGGGGACAGTCCAGTCCTGCTTTGGTTTAGCAGCAGCCAAGATCCTTCTAACCTGGTTTGGCATCCAGCATATTGCCAGAGTTGCAACAATCAGTCCTGCGAACAAGAAGAGGAAGAAAGAAGTGTGCATACATGGGGGAAAAAAACATAAAATACTTAGTATCAGTTCTGCACTTACTTGTTAGGAAATAGTACCGATTTTTCAATGTTTTGCGTGACAGCTTTTTCTGCCAGTAGCATTTTTTTGTTTGTTGTTTTTAATAACTGTTACAAGGTCATTGCAGTACCTGCTCTGACAAAAGACTGCAGAGTGCTTGGATAGTGTTTCTTTGTACCTACCTATTGTCATTTATTAGTTTTCAAAGTGTTCTTTCACTGATACCTGTATCTTTGGAAAGAATGCATTTTTATTTTGGTTTGTGTTCTTACATTTCTTATGTCTTTCCCTTTACTTTGAAAAACAAACAAAATAAATAGAACCTATAGCCATATTAGATCAGGCAATACCCAGAAGAGATCAGATTCTTGTTTGTACTTTACAAAAAAAAAATGTATGCATAATAATATATTTCGTGTTATTTTTGGTAAACTTCCTCTTACAGAAGATATTTTTCAGTAAGAATACATATGGATCTTTTTATGGTAATTAAGGTATGTTGGGCTTTCTTAAAAATCAAATTCCAGTGGAATTAAATTATGAATGTAAATGAGAAAAACCCAAGCCTAGTCATGAAAGTGTAAGCAGTTTTAGATTATGAATTATGCTTAAAAATGTGGTACCTGACCATTTTGTATTTATATGTAAATATAAATACATGTTGCTGCATCACTAATGGCATTAAAAAGGGGGTGACTTAAGTGTTGGATGTCTGAAAATTCTGCCTCTGTGGACCGGCGTTCCCTAGGGTCACAGCGGTGATGCCGTCTTCAGAACGGCAGAAGAAACGTGTGAGCGAACTCGAGCAGGCTGTGTTCCTAGGCAGGAGACGGAGGAGGGGAAAGGCGCTCAGATCCTCATTGGCATCCACTGCTTCTGGTGCACGTAAGCACTGGAAATCCTGACACCTTGCATGAAATACCAGGTACAGAAAATAATTCCTCTCAGTGCTCCCCCCACCAAGCACTACTTTTGAAACACAATACAGCCACTGGTTTACTGTTTCCACTTTGTTTTTCTCTTTGCAGGAAACGTGCCTTGTATGAACACTTAGAGGGAGCAGAAGTTGCAGGTTGGCTTCCCTGCTGCAGAAGCGCAAAATAGTAGAGAGTGTCCTGATGGTGCGCAGTTTTCAGTTCCAGTAGAGCTTTTGTTATATTCTCTAGCTTCCTCTCTCAACAGAAGCACAGAAATGTTTTAATTCTTGCCTATCTAGGCTAAGTCAGATTGCCCCCATTGAACAGATCACTGTGGGAATGCAATTCTGAAATAGCGCACACTGATTTTTCAAGCCAGGAAAATGATACTTCACTAGTGGGAAGACATAAATGTAACGGGGAAGGGGGGCAGAAAAGAGAAGAAAGATTTTTCATAACTTTGAAACTGCCAGGGCTTAAACAGGGTATGTCCCAAGTTCTCTCCACCACCACCCCCAAGCAAAGAAAAGGTATGAAATGTCTTTTTTTTTTTTTTTTTAAGAAATTAATTTTCTTAATGAAAGCTGTAATTAACAGATTTATGATCTCACTGAATGAGCTACCAAATAAAAGTTGTCTTTTTGAACATTTGCTTCTGTAATTACTTAATGTCACAGTAATTTGGTAGGATGGGGAAGTAGCATATCTTAAACTTAGAGCACTAGATTAAGAGCCCTGGAAGGCTGTTCTTAGTAGGCAGGCGATAAATGCATTTGCCTTTGCCATTTTCTGTTCTTCAACTACCGTAACTCTCCTCAGCCACAGTCTCTTTAGTCTCATTCCCGTTCCTACATAATCCCATGCCCTTTTGCTTGGCTGCCCTACTCTTCCCCTGCCGCCTTGTTTCATTTTTCAGTACCTCTTGTGTCTCTGTCATAAGCTGATCTGAATTTTGTATTAGTCCTGCAGATTTTCTAGCCTTCAGTGCTTTTTCTCTGCTGTCAGCATAACAAATACAGGGATAGCGGTCCTCGCATGGACCCACAGCAAATACGGAGCCCTGAGCAGTGACTTGTGACAGGCCTTGTAAAAAGACAGCGAAGAGATGCTACTGCTCCGTTGTGGCTTTTTCTCCTGTGCAACTGAAATGCAAAGGCCACAAACCCAGATCTGCAGAATTCTTGTCAAATTTTACCAGATGATCTCTTTCAAGGGAAAAGAAAATAAGCTCTATAGTGTAATTTTTTTGTTCTTCGTTAGAAACGGGGTACTTCAGCATGCTGATTAATAGTTTCCTAAATTATGAATGCTGCTGTGAAAAACTGAGCAAACAATGCGTGCCTTTAGTTTTAAAGCTCAAGTACAGTGCTCCGAGATGTCTGATTTTTTGTTTGTATCTGAATTCTTTGCCATTGACCTTTCTTTTTAGTTCAAACTGCCAAATGCTTAAGGGTCCCCCTTATATTCTTCAGACACTTTTGTTCTGGGGAACTGAGTATTTCGTTGTGTGTACAGCAAGTGAAAAATGAGCTGCTTGTGCCCTCGCACAGTGCAGTGAGGTTAGTCTTTTGGGGGGTGGGAGGAGATGTCTGTAAAACACTGTTATTTTCCAGGGATGAGTGATTGTTCATTTTTACACTTGAAAAAAATGCTTGTTGACTCAAAGGAGATGCACCATGTAAGTAAACATGCTGACAAATTCACAGTGTTTTTTCCAACTGTTCACACTTGACGTGGAGGTATGAAGTAAACTGAAGTGCATCAGAAGAAAAGGTTTATGTTCAGACCTTAGCATACTAATTATTTTGACCGAATCACTGTTGCCATCAATTTGAACTTGTACACAGGCTGTAGCAGTTCCTGTTGTACTGTGATGTGCAGAAGGTGCTTAAAAAACATTGTATCCGCTTGAATGTAAACGAGACTGCACCGTACACCAGGACCGATGGCATTTTTCCCTGGCGCTTGCTGCCTGCAGGGAATCAAACTCCCTCACATTTCACCTCATATCCAACGTTCCCTTCCACTCCTCCTTATTAAAATGAAAAAAAAATCAGTAGCTCCATTTTTTTCCCCATGTTCCTGACTACTGCGCTGAAGTGACACACTAGATGAGAGCAGAGATTTATCTTCCATGGAATAATGATGTTTATAAACAAAGTAATGCTGTGGTCCAGCAGCCTCCATCACTGGTGCTTGAAATTTCCAGCACACGTTTGAATCACTCGGTTTAATCATCAAAAGTGCATTAGACCGTGCCAACAGAAGCCAGGAGGCCTCGTGTTACCTAGCTGACTATGTGTAAGTGAATACATCTCAACCTTTACGTGTTTGAGCTTATAATTCATTTAACATTGACGTCGATATTTCAAGGTAACAAAAAAAAAAAAGACACATGAAAAGATCCTTGACTAAAACCATTTTAAAAAGCTAAGCCATAAACCAGCCACAAAATAGTTTACCCAAAATAGGAATTACCACATTCAACTACTGTTTTAATCTGGAAAAAACCCCATCCCAAACCTCTTTAAAAATAAAGCATACAAATTTAACAATGATTTAAATTTGGGAATTGTTATTGTAACTTCCCAAAAGTGGATCTTACAGTATTAATTCTTAATATGTGACAAAGGATCATTTATGTAGTAAAATAAACCTAGCGTTTAAGTGCCAATAATATAAATATGCATTGCTGGCACAGAACAGGAGTTTGGCAGTCATCTGTCCCTTAGCAATACTTTTTTATTACTCAGAACATTCCTCTGGGCCATAGGGGACTGAATTAAATTCATTATGAACTTTATTGGGAAGGATTTTAAATACATGCAAATGCCTGGTAGACTAGAGAGGGCTTCCTTCTCCACTCTTCCAGATTTTGCTTGGTCTTCTATTGAACAGAATTTTGGGGTTTTTTTTCCTGCACCTGAGCACTTAAATCTGTCTCCTTTTGTAGTCCAACATTTCCCCTCTCTCCTGGCCGCTGCCAGCCATCCCACAAAATTTGGAATTGTCTACAAAATCACAGTTGTCACTGGGAAATGCCAACAACACGCTTTATTTGGCTGCCATAGTCCATTAACTGAGGCTGTTGCGGTGACCTCATGTACATGCTCCTTTGGCCGTGCACTTAACCCTGACCGCCCTGGTCCGTCAAGGTCTGCTGGACTCTGCTGCTACTCTCGTCATAGTTAGCCTAAGCAGCACTACACCTCAAATTTGCTCTTCTGTGATTTAATTAATGGCACAAAGGCGCGTTCTCAACATATGCTTGTAAACTGACATTTAAATGGCAATTGTCAGTGGAACATAAGCATATGGTTACTGAGCTATGAGTCAAGTGCAGGCAGTGATGCAGTTGGTTCAGAGGGAGACTTTTTTTTAGTGCTCATTTCACGTTCACATACTTGGCCCGACTATACTCAAAGGTATAACATGACATTAATGCCCTATGCCTTACTCACAAAGTCTTCCAACCATGCATCAGAAGTATCAGCTCCCAAAAGAGGAAAGTACTGAGGTCACCCCTTATTATTAAGTTTACCGTCATAGAACAATACTAATCATGAGGAAAGCACTTGGTCCCTATTTGATTCTGCTATAACTGGCTTTGAAAACACAAGCAAATACACCGTCTCGCTAATCAGGTTCTTGATGGTCATAATACCAGTCACTACTAACTGGGAGAGGCAGAAAAGCAAAGACTCCAGTCTTTTAACAATGTGACTTTCAGGAGGTGGGGTTTTGGCATGTGTTTGTGTTTATGCTATGTTTATTATTTTAAGCAGGACTCAAAAATCTTGCTTTTCATTTGAAATAGGGACATAAAAGTCATTAGTTTATTGTCTGTCTAGCTTTTAAAAAAAAAAGTCAAGCCACACAACGCAACCTTCAATCACTGAGATGACCTTCCCAACTGCAGATCAATGCAGTGCTGTTTTCCAGCATGTGCAGCTGCTCCGTGCCTCTGCTGCTGCAGTTGTCTGCACGTGAGACGTCAGCTACCATATGCTTATTGTCTACTGACAATTGTCATTTAAATGTCAGTTTACAAACAGCTGTTACTTTCATTGCTGCGAGTCTGACTTGTAAGTGCAGCAAAGAAACCAGCCAGAATGATACCGAATGGCTGCTGGCACTGCTCGGCCATGCTGTTGGCAGCAGGAGCGATGCAGACTGCCAGTCCTCAGCGGTGTTGAACTGAGGAAGACTGGAGCATCTCAAGGAGGGGACTGTCTTCTCTGCTCTCCAGCCTCAAGGATTTCCTACCAGTGCTTCTTCTGGTACGTAAGAGTTTGGAGAAGTTTCTCTGGTCTACCAGCAGCTGGGTAGAATTTCAGATCCAAATTTTCAGCTTCTAACCGCTTCTCGTGAGTATCTGGTGTTCAGCCACTATCCAGATCAACACGTGACTCAAACCCTCTATCTCTGACCAACAGCGACTAGCTGTTGATGAGCAGACGGGTGTGCAGGAGGTAGGAGGGAGGAACACACCTTCTACTACTGTTCCCAATCGGGTTATTGCCTACCCTTTCATCTCCCTTGTGTTTAAGGTCAGCAGGTTTAAAAGCAAGACCCAGAGAGGAACAGCGGCATTTCTTCAGTGCTTCTGTGGAACTTACAATGTTTCTGCCTAACTGCCAGAGCTGGTATCTCCACAGAAATAGGTGCCTATAGCATAAATCATGTGCTAAAAGGCCTCTGTAGATCCCAAACAAGTCTTGTGACATTCAGTGCCGTCATGCCTGCATCCTTTGTGCAGCCTGCCCTCATCGTCTAGCTAGGAAACCTCTGTCGTCTTGTTCTCTAAGATCTAGAATTAGGATGAAAAAGCAATGGGACAGATCAGAGGATAATCCTTCAGACACAGTGAAGTGGCCACACTCTTCTTCCCCACACACACTTGCTTCTCGGAACAAATGCGAGAGGCCCAAATAGGCCACTGTGTTCTCTACGCTATTAGAGTGCCCATAAATAAAGTTCCAGCTGGCACGCAGACGCAGAGTGCCACACGTAACATAGGCGTGAGGTAAGCTTACCACAAGGTTCCTAACAGATCTGCAGGTGTCCCCCTGTTCAACGTTAACAGCATCATTTCGTAGGCAGCGATTCACAGCCAGATCTCAGAATCAAAGTCTTTGTCAGACAAAGCTCTGCGCTACACCCGCCTTCCGGTGAGCTGTTAAGTAGCTCTGGCTTAGTTACAGAGTTACTAGAGGAAGGCCCACCAAGCAACTAGTCCACAAAACAGAAGCGGTGGTTTTGCTGCCCCTTCCACTAGTGACAGTGAACTTCACATTTCCCAAAAATCAATCGCTCAATCCTGTATTCAGTGCATAGAGTGTCACAACCATCAATAAGGGGTTTGCTTGAATGAGGGCTGCGGTGTGCTCCATCTGCAGGATAAAGTGTCTGATGAAGTTTAAAACAGGAAAATACTACTAATACAAACCTCCCTTTTCCCTCTCAACCACATGCAAGTTCCTTCTGCTGAAGGACAAACATTATAATAATAATAAGCACATATTGATGTATGCTGAGGTGAATATAAAAATGTATTAACCTGAGAGATAAATATTGATACTGCTTTGTCTGTGTCAATATTTAGTTCAAGGGACAATAAATTTTGATATTCACAAAACAAGTCAATACATGCATTGCTACATACATTTTGTATAAGCTCAAATTATTCAGCAACTCTGTTCCTGTTATCCTCAACTTTCAGAATCGCGTATTTGCCTTTCAAAAATGCTTCTCTGGAAGGGAAGGGGGCAATAAGTAAACTATCCCTACTCAGCAGTAACTACAGGGAGAAGAGGAGAAAAGATACAGCCAGTGTATATCTCCCAGTGATTTCCCCATCAGAGTTTTTCTAACCACCAGAGAGATCTGCAGGCTCCCTTTGGGATCTGACACTGGATCTGGGCTGGCTGCTCTCCGCAGAGAACAGGAGTTTCCTCATCGCTGCACATCAGCGACTCGCTGCCTTTGCTGCGGAGCCACCTTGCATACAGACCTCATACACAGGGGTTCCACTGGCAAAGCAAAACGGAGATGAAATCCAGCCCCTGCTGCTGCCTGTGCTGGTACTGCAGGGGTAACAAGGACGAAGGAGGTAGCAAGACAACATTTTTGTCACCAGCACAAGCAGGCAGATCTCCAAGCGCTCACAGAGAGGCTCTGGCAAACACACCACAGCCCTTCTCAGAATGGGTTTAAACTGAACAGAAGCCATAACAAACTAGTTTTCTTTATAAATACTGCTGGAAGGATTAAACATATGGCCTGGGACAAACAGTTGAAAACCAGCTCCATGTACATCTGATCCTGTCAACAGCTTCCAGCAAAAAACCAATGGACCAGCAATTCCCATAGCCTTAGAGGGATGTGGGTCCATCTAGTGTTCATGATGCTCCTCCTGGGCTCAAGGGTGCTGTACAATGAGGCCACGTCTCATTAGTGAGCACCGTTGGGTGGTAGGACAGTGCTGTCCCACAAAGTGGTGCAATAAATGAAAGGCACTGAGAAGAACCAAGCTGCCTCTTGGTGCAATAAATGAACCAAACCAGGTTTTAATAAATATGTTGCTGTTCTGTCGCACATAAAGTCATCTTCCAACTGAAGACACCATTAATGGTCTCACTAAACTACAAATGCTAAAGCAATGCATGCATTCTTCCCGTAAACAGCCATTCTTACCTCAAAACAGCAGTGTGTTCAAGTGTGGGGCAGGGACAACACAGGCATTGTTTTTTTCTTTATTAAAAGCTTCCATAGATACCTGGAGTTGTCAGGCATATTGAGAAGAATTTCACAGAAGTATTTGCCACCCCTGGCATCAGAAAACCACCTGCAGCTGCTTTTGATACTTCATTTCACAGGTGACTACATGCCAATGCAAATCATCACTAAGACCCAGGAGACGTTAACAGAATCTGAAGTGTACATCTCCTCGCTTGGATCAGACTACACTCTCCCCCCCTCAAATACCCTTAAGGGTGCTACAAGATCATTGAGACCAAACTGGCTTGTCAGAGGTTTTGGCCCAGAACAGCACGTGCCCACAACTCCTCTCTCCGGATGAAATCCCTGCATCACCCAACGGTTTGCTCAGTTCAGATCCTCCCTGCTCTGCTGCACACATTTCTTCTCCTTGACTGGCACCAAAGAGCTGCTCTAGGCTGGACGCAGCACAGCAATATCACATCAGCTACTCAGTGGCAAAGGGTGAATTTTGTGTTTCCAGCAACCTGATCTCTAATAGAAACTAATCCTGAAGGAACCTGCCCAGAAGAATACCTGCACTTTCTTGCAGGGTGATGATGCTTCAGTCTCCATTATACTTCAGTCCTCTACAATTGGTAAACAGTGTATTGGGTTGAGAAACATGAACATTCCCGTTAGACAAGGAGAAGATTATGAGAGACTTACATGGAGCTGAACCAACGTTTCAAGTCTGCGTATCATTGATCCATCCAGCTGGGAATTACAGGGCACTACAGTAAAATCTTTTCTGACTCTGCAGCATTAAAA
Source organism: Calonectris borealis (assembly GCF_964195595.1). NCBI lineage: Eukaryota > Metazoa > Chordata > Aves > Procellariiformes > Procellariidae > Calonectris > Calonectris borealis. The sequence goes on from NC_134317.1 coordinate 8,906,305, forward strand.
CATAACAGCTTCCAGGGATCCCATCACACACTTCTCCACAAGCAATGGCAAACAGAGCTCTTCAGAGGAATAAGCTATTTTTGCTTTGCACTGTCACTTAACAGCCCTCAGCCGTTAGGTAGAGTGATACCACATGCATCAGAAGTTGTCAGGGGAACCTAGGTATGTAGAACATAATTAGTGAGGACACAAGTGTTACTTCTTAGCAATTTAAAATATCTGACAATTATCTTCAGTTCTTAGCAGGGTCAAGTTTTGCTTCTCAAATATTTTTAAATACTGCCATTTCACAGTGCAAACACTAGAAAAAGCTAAAAATACTCAAGGAAGTTTCATACAGAAGTATTGTTACAGAACATGAGCAGCCTTTTTGCAAAACAGTGATTGAAGCCATGATATGCCTTTAAAAGCCATACGTGCTTAAACATTACCAGAGGAAATCATGTTAGTTTTAGTACTTTGTATTGGGTTTGTGTGGCAAGGTTTTGGTAGAAGGAGGGGGCTACAGGGGTGGCTTCTGTGAGAAGCTGCTAGAAGCTTCCTCTCTGTCCAATAGAGCCAAGGCCAGCCAGCTCCAAGATGGACCTGCCGCTGGCCAAGGCCAAGGCCACCAGCGACAGTGGTAGCACCTCTGGGATAACGTCTTTAAGAAGGGGGGAAAAAAAAAACACCTACGCAACACCAACAGCAATTGCAGCCGGAGAGAGGAGTGAGAATATGTGAGAGGAACAACTCTGCAGACACCCAGGTCAGTGAAGAAGGAGGGAGAGGAGGTGCTCCAGGTGCCGGAGCAGAGATTCCCCTGCAGCCCCTGGTGAAGACCATGGTGAGGCAGGCTGTCCCCCTGCAGCCCAAGGAGGTTAACGGTGGAGCAGATATCCACCTGCAGCCCAGGGAGGACCCCATGCTCTGGCATGGGGTCTAGGCAGGGGGATGCCCAAAGGAGGCTGTGACCCTGTGGGAAGCCCATGCTGGAGCAGGCTCCTGGCAGGACCTGTGGACCCATGGAGAGAGGAGCCCACACTGGAGCAGGTTTGCTGGCAGGACTCATGACCCCGTGGGGACCCACACTGGAGCGTCTGTTCCTGAAGGACTGCATCCGTGGGAAGGACCCATGCTGGAGCGGTGCGTGAAGAACTGCAGCCTGTGGGAAGGATTCACGTTGGAGAAGTTCGTGGAGGACTGTCTCCCGTGGGAGGGACCCCACGCTGGAGCAGGGGAAGAGCGTGAGGAGTCCTCCCCCTGAGGAGGAAGGAGCAGCAGAGCCAACGTGTGATGAACTGACCATAACCCCCATTCCCCGTCCCCCTGCGCCGCTCGGGGGGAGGAGGTAGAGAAATCGGGAGTGAAGTTGAGCCCAGGAAGGAGGGAGGGGTGGGGGGAAGGTGTTTTAAGATTTAGTTTTTATTTCTCATTATCCTACTCTGATTTGATTGGTAATAAATTAAACAAATTTCCCCCCAATTGGGTCTGTATTGCCCATGACAGTAATTGCTGAGTGATCTCCCTGTCCTTATCTCGACCCAGGAGCCTTCTGTCATGTTTTCTCTCCCCCGTCCAGCTGAGGAGGGCAGTGATGGAGCGGCTTGGTGGGCACCTGGTGTCCAGCCAGTGTCAACCCACCACATACTTAAAAATGATTATGGAGGCAGTAACACGTTTATAGCCACTGTTATGCAGTGACAATAGCACCCTTGAAAATCTTCCCCACACAAGTTCTTACCTTTAATAGTCATTTATTTCTTCTGTTCATTATGTTAAAAATTGTACTTCAAATACCAGTTTATCTTGCTCTTCGGCTTTAATCTTCCAATCTCAAACTTCATCTTAGCTCTCCTCATCAGCTATAATTTAGTCTTAAATATGCACAACTTTACACAGAAATGATGGTTTAGTCTATGATACTGTAACTGGATAATTCATTTTCGAAGCGGAGTGCCAAAGCAGCATCCCTGTGCGGGTTTGCCTTTCAGGTCACTGCGCCAACACGCCGCAGCGCTTTTCTGGGGACCCCAACTCTGTGGACGAAGCAAGCTGGTCACTGCACAGCCAAGGCTGCCGCGAAACATAAAAGCTAATTGGAGAATTTCATATACTCCCTTGTCCTCTTTGGTGCTTTCCCTCACATAGGTGGGTAAACAGTCATGAAATCGTTATGCCTTACAGTAAATACCAACTTGGCATTTGAAGCAACAGTCAACTGTTTCATTCGGGTGCCCATCTCATGCGGTTTGTCACTAAAAGCTACAAAATCCAACATCTACTTTTGAGTCATTCATTTCCATTCACTACAACAATTCTCCAGTAAAAACATAAAAGAAATTTTAAATCAGGGCTACTTTGGCAAAAAGAAGATCAAGAATATTGTGGAAATATACATAGATTCAGCACCAGAAGACACAGCATGGTAAAATAAATATATTTTAAATTGTTCATTTTTAGAAATTTTAACATTCCAGCTGTCAGAAAAGACATGCTTATTGGAAATTGTTATTTCTGCATTGAGAAAGTATTTTTAAAAAACACTAATATGGTCACAAATGTGTAGAAGGGAACGGGTTTAGCTTTTATTGATGCTTCTTCCTTGCAAAACAAATTCTTGCCATAGTTGCTTTGATTTTCTTTTAGAAAGAGTGAAGACTTGTTTTCTTTCTGCATTGGCGAAACAATGGGAAAAATACATCTTCCATATAAATCTCATTTAAATTCTGCGTTCTAACTAGCAAATACAATTTGGAATTGAGAGGTTTTTTGTTTTTACATTACAAAATCAGCCGTTGCAACATTAAACAGCTCATCTATTGCAATTCAGCAGGAGAAATCATTGAACAATCAACTGCAGAATACAAATACAGAAAGACAATATATTAGCTCTGCAGATACATAAGATACTCGTGAGCTCTGCCAGAAAGACAAGCTTGAGCTATACGTTATATGGAACCGATTGTCATGGGGCAATCGGCAAACCTCTTCCTAAACGAGAGAGAGATTATCAAGCTCCAAGTCAGATTTTTGTACCAAAAACCCTCAAATGAAGAAAACTTGCTGTTTTGTAGCAAGTGCGATGAAAATGGAATTATTGATGCACAAATGGTAGCAAGACCATGCTTGCCAGCTGCTTTAAAAAACAAATGCAACTGGAGTTTATGTTCAGCAGCCTAAGTGAGAAGAGAAACCAAAGCAAATTGCCATTAAAATTACGTGCAGTTATCCAAATTCTACACCAAAACCCGCAACAAGAAGCAGGATCCAGGGAGTGGAAGAGCAGAAATGCACCAAGGCAGACGTGGCACCCGTGGCACGAAGGCTGGCAGCTCGGTGGCTGAGCTTTGGGACTGAAGGCCAATTTATTGTTCTCCTCTGCCCCTGAGGAAGGTGACTGTGTCAGTCCAGTAAGATACTGGTACCTCAGTTTCCCTTGATGGGAGGAAAAAGAGTTAGAGTGCTGCATTGGATCAAACATCCCATTTCTTCCTCCACCCTGATTTACAACCTGGCCACAGCAGTTATGTGTGCCACCCAAATTGGTTTTGGAGCTAACCCCCACTGCGTATGGCTTGCCTTTGCAACTCTTCTATCATAACATAATATATTTTATATATTTATTGATGCGGGTGAGGCTGTCCATCTCGATCAGAAGGTACGTTTCTGCCGAAGGGAAGGCGGGTGGATGCTGCAGAGCGGGGGCACAGGGTGGTGTAAGAGGGACGGGGCTGTTGCAGCAAACTGTGGGTACAAACAGGACCCACCCCAAACCAGCACATGGGAGCCACTAGTCCCCAGGAGCTAATCCTCAGGTAAAATCATCCAGGAAAACACCTACGCAGCACATATATTTCTTTTTACCCACTATAAATCTGGCATGGGCAGGTGAAAGGCTGCCTGAAGGACTCGCACATTCTTCTAAACACACCAACAGCCTGCTCTTTCTGACAACAGCGAGCCCTTTTCTGCTCTGAACAGATTTCTCTTCTTTTTGGAGGGAAAACAATAAACAAATGCAGTCAAAATGAAAGCCGAAGTTTCACACATCTTCAGAACCAATTTGTTTTAAGATTTAAGGAAGATCACAATCTGCATGAGAGCGAGGAAAACTTTCTTGCCTGGAAACAGTGTCGTGAGAAATGAAATGAGGTGTTTCGGGTTGGCAGACAGCTATCTTCTGGAAAGGGTGGGGAGAGGGGGAATCTCTCATTCAGCCACCTCCAATACAGCCACAGCAGCAAATCCAATGCCGCAGGTGAATGAAGACCAAATTCCAGTCTGACTCCTTGAAGCGTGTCCTGGCTATCATGTTAATGGGGGAAACATAAAGTAACTATTACACAACAAGGCAGTTTTATTTTTTAAATTAGGCCTAACCTTTGATAATTTGGATCAAAGCCTTAGGTAATGGTGAAGCTACTCGAAATCGCACTAAGAAAAATGTCCTGGCCAAACACTGCTCGTTTGCAGCTTGCCTCCGAGAAGGCTGTTCAAGGAGCAGCAGGATTTCCATTGCAGCAAAGTCTCTTCTCTGCTAACACCTGAATCTCCTTTTATTTACGTTTCAGAACTGTCCAGAGAATCATAATGAGTGCAAACATGTCAAAACCTCCTTTCTCAAACCTTTTCAAGGAATATATATACAAGATAAAGAGTATTCCTCCCCCTCGCCACAACCTTGGCAGCAGCCTAATTCAAAGTCTGTGAGACTCAAAGTCTCCCTGTATCAGGTGAGAAGGCGAATGTGCTCTGCGAAATGGCATTCAAATAAACACCTGAACATGGATTTGCCGAGCACGCGGGCGCTGTTTGGTTTGGGAGCCTTGTGTCTGTGCTGTGATATTTGCACTCTGCTTTCAGATAGCTGCTGGGGACTTCCAAAATGTCTGAGCTAGCCGGCACGCAGCAATAGCTCACAGCAAACATCAGACAGCGTTTCTTCCTCTCCTCCACAAGTGCAATCTCAGTCTTGTATCTCAGTACTAGTAAAAGATGTCAGCTCATTTTGTTATATATAATTTATTTGAAGTAAACCTCCTTATAATGATTTTTAACTTTAGAAAAAAACAGTGCATGTTCCTTTTCTTTATCCAAGCCATACAGGGTACATTTTTGCTGGCCTTTTAACTCTCTTTTATTTCCCTGAGGTGAATCCACAGCTAACTAGAGTATTCCAGGTGGAATTGGAGCGTACAGCTCGCTCTATCTTTTGTAGCACCTTTCCAAGAAACACGAAGAACTATAAGATATTACTGCAGACCTGAGAAACTAATTAAGCCAGAGCTCCAACTACCTGACAGCTTGCTCTCTCCCTCTCTCCTAGAAAATGCAGGAAAAAGACAGTGCTTTTTAGAGGAAATCCTATAAACAAAGAAGAGCAATCAAGCTGTGGCAATGCATTTGATTCAATTACACCATTTTTAATGTAAAATCTGGAATCTGGTGATAAATATAATGTTTTCTGAGCACAGTGAAGATGCAGGGGATTTTAGCAAGGACTAAATCTACCCTACTGTAAATTACAAAACACATTTCTTCTTCCAGCCTCATGCAGCTGGCTCCAACTTAGGGCACACAGGACCACAGTGATGGAGAAAAGACTTTTACAATAACCCTTTCACATATAATAAATATATGTGAATAAATATATGAAAGCGAGAAAGAAGATCACTAAATATCAGTATTCACAGCAACTCAGAGGGCAATTATAAGCATTTGGGGACTTTCCTATGCATTTATATAGCACCTTAAGTTCAACTGCTGGTCTTCAGTTTGACCTGTACCATGACAGAAATAGATAATCCTATTGCTTCTGACATTGCTACGTAATTAAATAGCTGCTCTGCCCCCATTAACATAGCTATATCCACTAGACTTTCATTTCTCATCCTCTTTCCGGAATGGCCTCTTACTTTGAAATAAGTTTTTCTACTCAGACCTATCGACTAAGACATCTTGGGAGGAGAGGTTTTTAGATACCTTCTTCTTGAGCTTTATAAGGTTTTCACCTACTAATGAGTGAAACTCTAACTCCCAAGAGCTAACAGAACTAATTTTTCTTAAAATATTCAAGATTAAGAGATTAAAACAAAAAGTCTAAATCATCTTCTCATAAACTGCTTTAACCAGTAAGTCATGTAACAAAAGACAAGCAGCTCTCTCCTAAGGTATCAGAGCAAAAATGGACTCTTACCTCCTTGAAGTCAGGGAGCCAAGGGCCTAGACTTGGTGCTACAGTGAACCCCGGGCAGCTGTGCTGCAGGCAGAAGGCTGCCCTTACAAACCCTGCCTCCCACCTCTGAAGTCAGGGAAAATGATTTTTGGTAGCTGCACCGGTAAAGCCTATTACAGCAAAACACAACAGGAGATCTGCTTTGGGGCACTGATGGGATCCTCGATCTCTCTACTAAGGCAGCTGGAACACGAAGGTCCTCTAATTCCCTGCCACACACTAAGCAAATAATGTCACCTGATTTGCTACAAGAATCCTCCATCTACAGAACCTCCCTAAATCCAGAGGCAGCATCTTCAAAAACCAGACATTTCTTTCCCACTGCTTTCCATTTACCCAAGTTAACTTTATCGGACAAAAAAATCCTGTGGAGGTGGAAACTAATTCAAGGTAGGTAAAAGCAATCATGTTCACTGGTAAACAACAAGAAACAACATGGAGGAAAACCGTATTTTAAAAGGCCAGTGCATAACACTGGGATCACACTTGCTCTGCTACCCTACGCCACCTCATTACCTCAGTGATTGCAGAAATCCTGTTACACTCACTCGGAACATCGCAACAGGATCAGATGCTGAATGCAGCTGAAGACCTATTTAATTAGTAGCTGATCACAAAGACCAAAATTTACTCACCTGTATCTTCTGCTAATAGGGAATTGGTTTCAGTTCTTACTAGTGTAGCCATATTTCTACAATATACTGTATTATTTTTTAAATTCTTTGTGCAGTCAATCATATTACCATGCCCTACAGGAGGTTTTTGCTAAGTACTTTAAAAAAACCGCAATGCACACAGTGTAAAAAAGCATCACAGCGTACTATGAAGACTCGTGCTTAATTTTACATTCTTTATTTGGCCAAAATAGTAGTTGTTCTGCATTCAAACTCATATTTGTAATAAAAACCCCACTCAGCTGCTCATATACTAAGGAAACAATTCACGACTGAATAATGTACCAATTCAAAAGCAATCTCTCTAAGCTACAGGAAACCTCTCGAGTTGCTAGTCTGAACAAAATGAAGCCTCAACAAAATGAACCACTTTGAAACTGAATGAAAATTTAGCAAATTGATCTGAACAAGAAAATCTTATGTATAATGCAATGTTTTTAGCCACAATAGAAAAGCCTGTTGGAGATCACCTTTGGAAAAAAAAATCATACCAATAAATCAAAAGATGGTGTTACTGTTTGTTTGCTCATCTTTCTAAAGCAGGATATTTCATTTTATAACGGGATAGTGGGTTTATAAGTTTGTGTTTAAATAGCAACTGAAAGGAAAAAAACAGGAATGGAAATGTTGGGTGTTTTCTTAAAAGGGATGTTCTCTGTTCTGGCTTTAATGTTTTAATCCACATTTTGGTGCACCTGGCACCTCACAAACTTCTCAGCTCCGAAGTTACTCTGAGATCAGTACACTGGTAGCCAGCCCGGTCTAAAACGAAAGCAAGTGTTTGGTTTGTGCACTGCCATAAGCTAGTGGAGCAAAATGATTGCAGATCAAAATTATGAGGTTGCTGGAGCAATTTATACTGCCAAGACGAGGAGCAGAGGGAGGGACAAGATGCAAATGCTGGAGGTGCAGTCATTCAGCAGCGCAGCAGGAGCGTAAAGGGTAATACAAGAAGGGGAGAGAGGGCTGGTAAGAGAGGAGGGTTGAAGGCAGTGATTGTATCAAGAATCACTTATTTTTCAGAAGCGGCATGCCATGAGAAAATGTTATTCCCACTGATCCAGTAAATGATTCTGTTTTCCATGGAGGTGGCCTCAAGAAAATAAGGGGCTGGTAGAGAAGAAGGTCTAGTCATGCAAAAGCACACTTTGCAGTTGGAAGCTGATTTTTGAACAAGAGTCAGACGAGAACACCTTTAGGGAAGACACATAGCCCAACCTCATCTAGGACTACTAAGACTTAAAATGGCAGTTACAAATTAGGAAGCACAAAAGGCTTTTTTAATTAAAAAAAAAAAAAAAGTAAGGTCAGCAGGCTCAAGGCTGGGTTAAGAGGTGTCAGTGCTGGTGTATGTGCCAGTGGCAGGCAGGGACTTTTTCCCAGATTGAGATTCATACTGGGGTGGGCTTTAAAGAAAGCTACTTTAAAGATCTGGTCCCAGGGGCAAAATTAAAAGTCTGTTGTAACAAGATGAGTAGCAGCATTAGACATGTGGGACTCAAAAGGACATTTTACCCATCTGAAGCATTAAGAGAAAGGATTTGCATTGTACATTTGTATGGGACAAGGGATTTTTTTTTTCTAATTAAGTGGTATTGAAATATGCAAACTGTGCGCTGTTCTCTCACTCTGCTTGAATTAGTGATTTACAATGACAGTTTACTTTTAGTTCCACACCTGGAAATAGGAGATAAATCAAGTGATAAGCTGCCGACGATGGTCTCAAAATGGAAAGCACTTTACCCAAGAGTTCCTTGGAGCTTGCTGAGCTGGCACTGCATTATAGCAGATCCGGCAAGATTATCAATTAATGACAGGAGCTGAAGCCAGTTACGACACCGTAACGAACTCCATTGGTGCACACTCTGCCTCGATGTTTTTAAGGGAGAAGAAAGAAAAAAGCTACTGCCTTCAGAAGCTCTTTCAGGAACAAATGAACATTAGCAACCTGCTTTTCATGAGCACTAAGCATGCCTTGTGGTAAAAAAAATCTCCTGCAAGCCCAAGAGCCACAGGTACCTCTCAGATCTGAGACAAACACCTGGAGAAGGGCAATTGCCTCCACCCTCATGGCCTGGTGATAACTGGAAGCAAGGCTCAAAGCACTTTCCCAGGCTGATGGGCTGCTGAGCCAAAGCAGCAGCCAAACACTGTGGGGACCATCCCCAAAACCAGTGTGATGTGCAGAGAGGAGCACACACCGCTCCTGGTTGGTACCACAGAGCTCACGGACATGAAACGCTGGCTGCACCCACTTGCCCTGCCTGGGAATAGGGTCAGGGACAGCAAAATCTCTGCCAAAACAGGTCCATTTTCTAACGCCTCCAGTTGTCCATTCAGAGGAGCAGCTTCCCCGCACCGCTGGCTGGCAAAGCTCACCGAGGCTCCCTCCTCCCACGTCTCCTTGGGATGTCCCTGTCCCGAGCCAGGACAGGGGTCTGGGGAGCCTCTCTCACAAGCCAGCAAACATTTACGCCGTATTATCAACGCCCTGGAGCAAAGAGAGGGCATCAGAGTTGGGAGAAAATAAAAACAGAAAAACCCCCGAGGCCAGAAAACCAGGCGCAGTAGTGAAGATTGACTTCTGTCTCCTAGAAACAGTTTCAAAAAAATGCCACGTTTATGCTGATCCACTCTGGGTTTTGCTTGCCCCCCCACCAGTCAATTTGGCGTCCTCCCCAACAGTATGCCATTGGTTTTCAGTGTAATGTGTCTGGGAAATCTAATTGTTTCTCAAAGCACTTTCTAGCTTGTGAAGTTCTTTAGAGCTGCCATGCTCCGTGGCAATCAAAGTGTCTAAATAAATATGCAAAAGTGTGCTCAAGCCAGAAAGCCTTCCAAGGAACCAAGAGAGTTTTTTCCCCCCACTCAGTGCAGATCCAAGTAGTTCGCAGTTTGTTTTTGTCAATACCAGTCATGCACTAGAGCACACATACCGGTACAGAAGGTGCAACATCTTACACTCTTGCAGTGTGCCAATACAACAGGATTAACACCAGGGACATGAATGCAAGATATTAGCAGCCAAGAAACACACACATACACTCTCACACGTACACCCACACACACAATTTAAGCTGTTCTATTTCAAAGCTAATGGAAAACCTCTCTTAATATTGCATGTAGAAATGCCTGATAGTTGTAAATAACTTTTTCTGTGTTTAGTTCATATATAATGAAACAGCAGTGAGTAAATGCGGTTCAGTACTCAAAAGAAGAGGCTGCTCAAGCAAATGGATCTTCAGGCCTGTGTGCCAGAGCCACTCCCACTGTGCCACAGATCCACTAATGGATTTCAGTGACAAAACACGAATGTCATACCTTTAACTATTAGATGTGTTATGCAGCTTTAAAAACAAAACAGTTGTTCCCACTTCCAAGCAGGAAGGTCCTATTCTCTCCAAGTGAAAATGCAAACCCTAAGTTCACTTTTGATTAGGAAAACAAGACCAGTGATAACACACAGCTGTAGCTGCACTTTAGAAAACAAGAAAACGTAAAGCCTTGAATCTGAAGGTGTCACGGTTGCTCCTTCCAAAGGCCTCCTTAGTGGAGGAGTTTTAACATTTCTTGTTGTTTTGGTTAAGCCACAAGCTAGTTTTTGGTTTAAAGGGCTCATGCTGAAGTTAAGCACAATGCATGTCAGCACTCCCTGGCTTGGTAGAGCACCAAGGTCCTTCAGACCAGTTCTTGCCTCCTAATTCACATACAGTTTGAGTTATCGGGACCAGGACATTGCACCAGGCTGGGGACTGCGCCTGTCCCCAGGTGAACAAGTGTCTCGCATCCAAACATGTACAATTAGGACTCCCTAGCAGTGGCACCACGGACAACAAGCTGCTTTGTTTCAGTGAGATCACAGCTGTACTGTGCAGGGTACGATACGGACCTAAGGCAGAAAAGTCATTCTGCCTGAACACAGGAAAACCAGGTGAAACAGGGAAATGCCCAGGTAAACTGTAGAGGCCTGCATGAGAGAATGCAACTGGTATTTTTTCTTGCTCTTTTTTTTTTTTTTTAATAGATTGGAAATAGGAAGACACCACAGGTGTTAAGAAATTTCCCCAACATCACAGAGAAAGCACTATCCTGTGGCAGAGCATCAAACAGACCTGGATGTCCACATCAAGCCCTTCCTCCTCAGCTCTGATGTCTTCTTGGACAAACTTAACAGCAAGAAAAATGCGAAAGCATTACTCCAGCCCTTTCCCATGGTTAACACATTCAGACTATGCTGACAGACGTCTTTTCAAACATCTTAAAAAAAAAATCAAAATCAAAATCTTACTGTTTAAAAAAAAGAACCCCAAAATTCCATAATTTACAGAATAATGTTTCCATGCCTGTTAGATGTTAAGTGCTTTACCACAACAATTAAATATTTGAAAACAAAACCAAGTGACAGGTATATTTTTTCAAGATCACTGATCTTTCAACTGGGGGGGGAAATACCAGCTTTAATTGCATGAAGCTGCATAACATACTTTCCTCTCTTGAGATTTCATTATAGGACTGAAACCAGAGAATTGCATTGCCAGCTCTTGCCTGCTCTTCCAGCTATTTCTGGTTTTTAATAATTATTCATTAATTGCACACTATGATAAGATCCTTGCTGTTTTGAAACATTTTCCCTCTGGCCCCCATACTATTAAAGACCCTGATTGCCTGCCAACAGCGTAAAATTAAAAATCAAAGCACTACCTCTGAAAGGTTTAATATGTGCCACATTGAAAGAGTTTCTACAGCTTACAGCCATGTAATTGCATCACCGGCTAACTGCACAATCTCTCTCAACGTTTGAAATGTTTTCCTTTGAAACATTAGCCAGCTGAGAGCAGAGGTTTTGTTTAACACCCTGATTTACTCTCCGTGCATGCCAGAGTTTTGTACGTCTCCTGTGTCCTTCGCCACTTCTCTGCTCTGCCTGGGGCAGGTGCGAGGGAAAGGCTCGGCCGCCCGGCTGCCAGGCACCCTGCTCCCGCTGGGGAGAGCAACGAGGGAGAGAAGAGAAGAGTCACCAGTTCAAGCAGGAGATTAAAACAAAAGCATTTCATCAGATGAACCTCTTCTCTACCCACCCCTTAAAAACAGATGTTTTCTGCCTGTTGAATCCTTCCCTTCTCCCCCATGTTACAGACCCCTCTCCCCCTTTCCTGGTGCTGCAGGGACCCGCTGCTCCCACCAAACCGGCAGCCCCTGAAACCTCCCCTCCTGCCCTGGGCTGCCAAACCTGGCTGGAGCCAGCCTGCTCAGCCCACGACGGCTGGAGGTATTTCCATGTAACCATCAGTCTTTCATTTATGGCTCTGCTCTTGAAAAGGGATGAAGTTTCCATATTTTGCCAGTGGCCATGCGAAGGAGCGGATACCCCGTGCTGCTGGCTGGATAAACCCCAGCGGCTCCTCTGACAGGCAGCAATTCACAATCGTGTCCTTTCGCTGAATCCGCTGAGATCTCAATGTTATTTCTTCATCTAAAAATCTCATTTCTAAATCTTATTTCTTCATCGTAAGGGTCATATGGATAAGGACAGGTCACCAGTGACCAGCCTAGCGCACACATTCTTACTACGGAGGCAGCCTGAAGAAATTTGTGCAATTGAGTTGATCAAAGCTGGTTTAGACAAAGAAAACTGTGGAGACGTAGCTTGCATTGATCGAACTGTAGTCATGATGTGCCAAAGGGGAATAAAGATGCCCTTCACACAGTTTGGCTGCTTTAACGATTTCAATATTAACAGTGCTCTTTCCCAGAAAAAGGCAATTTTCTACCTTCGGTTTTTTGGACCTTGTGATTATCATGAATGCCAAAAACTGTTTAATGCTTATAAAAGCGTACCTTAGAAAGATATTCCTCTGCAAGCCCTCAAATGAAGAGGCTTTGGTTATTTGTATCTGCTTGTGCACCAAGACACACTTTTCTTTTAACTCAAAATCTTGGTCCTGCCCGCATTGTAATCAGGTTGTCCTTCCAGCTCATCAGGTTTCACTTTCATTGTACTTCTGAGATCAGCTCCTGCAGCCTCTGTAGAGCCTCCCTGGAAAGCTGGGTGGGTTTGTCTTGATCCCGCCCTAACCTACAGGTCGGTATTCGGCTCTGTTATTCCCATACTATCATAGCAATTAAAAACAGGGATTATTGTACATAAGATTAGATATTTTGTTAAGACAAAGTATATCTCTCTTCACAGTAGCTTTAGGGAGCCAGAAAAGAATCTGGCCTTCACTTTGTTTTCTAAATTGCAATTTAGAGGTTGTATAATAAAATGTGCACTTTGTTTTGCAGAGACTTTCTGTATTCCAGGCTGTTCCCTGAAGAGGAGGGAGGCTGCTGGTGCCTGCGTGCAGGGCAGGAAGGGGCATGGGGAGAAGTTTGGAGGGGTAAATCTGTAAACGTGGATTTAGGCTCATAACATCAGGTACTGAGACCTTAAAGATCTTGGCCTGACTCAATTCTAAAGCTTGGGCCTTAGAGTCTAACTTAAAACAAAATTCATGTGTCATAGTATTATTTTGTTACCTGGAATTGTACAGATTTATGTTTGAAGGAAGTTTCTGGAGTAGAAAGTCAAACTGCAGAGACAGAGAGCACTTTGCCCAGATTTGTAAGGATTTCCATGCAAATTGGTGCTCCGTAGGGCATGTTCAGTTGAAATCAGGAGATCATGAAGTAGAAATGAACAGTACCATGTTAAGGACAAAATTATTAAATGAGAAATCCCCCAATATATATAAAATAACAAAGCACTTTCATTCAGGATCAGTCTCTGTTCCCAGAGGAAAGTCTCTGCAGCGGTGGAACACAGGACAGGCTCCGTATCGAGTACTGCATTGCACAGGGTCATCCCCACCGCAACGCACCACCGCTCCATGGGTGAAGGGCCATCCCCGTAACATGTGGCAGGGCAGGATCAAGGGCCCTGAAAGCTCACAGAGTTGGTCACCGATTCTTCTGGGAGTGCTCCTGCTTCTCGACCTTCCCCATCTGGCGCAGCAGGCACACTGTGCGGGGTGCATGCTGCCCTGGGTGCACACCATGCTGGGCACATGCTGCGCTGCACCCAACTCCCCAGCGTGCAGGCAGGGGGAATTTGCACCTCTTCCTTTCTGATCTCCCCTCTGATTTTGTGTCTCTCCCTTCTGGACCCACCTGGTGTCATTTAGACATCATTCCTCTCCTGGTTTGGCTCTGCACAAGCAATGCAAGAAGGAACCTGGTGTGTGCAAATCTGCTTTACGCCTCCCCACCTTTTCCTGCACCGCAGTGTGAGCCCATAGCTGCCCCTTCTCCCTGAACTCCTGGTCTTTGCACACCGATCTCCCTGTGCACAGAGGAACAACAGAGATGACAAAACCCCATACTCCTGAGATGGTGCAGACAAAAAATCCATTGTGCGTGGACCGTTCAGGCACAGAGATTTTTTTTTTCTGTCTAAAAGGACGGTACATAGACTCGTATCTTGCCTATGCAAATGAGAGGCATTGAGCAGCAATGTTTCTGCTGCTGCCTGTTTCCAGGCCTGGGGCAGTGAGGAGCGAGGCCACACTGCTGCCCTGTGTGCTGTCGGGGGAGAGAAGCCCTCCCAGAGCTGGTGGGGGGACACATGACGATGGACAGGGAGTGGACCGGGGGCTCTGAGACCCCGAGAAGATGTACCACTGTGAAGTGAGATGATTTAAGCAGTTATAGCCATGATGTTCACGCAGCCACTGTGCAGCAACCTGCTATACTAATTTCATATAGCCACTTCGTCTTGCAACCAATTAGCTCATTAAGGAAAGTGCCTATTAAGAAGATGATGAACCAGATCTACACAGGTTGGCTATTCCAGATGTTAAAATGTTCTCCTGAGCAGCATACACAGGTTTTTTCTTTCTCTTTTTTCTTCTTTTCTTTTTTTCAAATACTGAAAGATTGGACTGTTCACTGGCTGGGTTTGGTACACACAGAACAGGTAATACACATGTGGAAACATTGCATCTACCTTGTCCCGCAGCTTATGCGTTAACTCCTCTGTCACTTTGCTTAGCAGCAAGGAGCAAAGGCCTGACCCCGTGGTGAGGTATTTGGGCTGAATTATCTCCCCTTGCCTCTCCTGATGGTGGCATCTTACATAAATTAATAGCTGGAATACAAAGCTGAAATGAAAGCAGAGGGAAAGCACTCAAAGTAACACCGAGGTTACTGTAGGCACGAAGTAACAGATCAGGCTCTCAGCTCACAGCTGATATATGCTGTCACGTCAAAGGCAGTGCATCCCTCCAGTATCTTTCCCTTTACCGGCACCATCCTCATTCCCCTAGTTCTGTGTTCGGGATATGATAATCATTAACTCGAGGGTACTGCTGGAGCCGAAGGTGCTAACCTTATCTCTAAAAAGCAAGCCCCTTGTGTCGCAAAGGGAAAAAGGCTTTATTCCAAGTTGTAATGTCAACTTCTCTTTACTGCAATCTGGCATTGCTCACACAGACAAGCTGGAGATACAGCTACAAAGCCAAGGAGAAAACAGAGTTCCCAGCAGGATTCACAGAGCAGGTTAAACTTTAAAAGGCACATTTGTACCTGCAGGACAGACTTAAGAAGTACCCAGGAATCCTGCACTTCCCACAAGAAAAGTAATTGCATTCTGGGGCTATTTTAAACTAAGAACATTGGCCTTTCTTTCACTCTCCTGCACTGGAGCGGCTGCCTTTTTTTCTTCCCCTTTTCAAAAATCAACAGTGAAAAATCTCTCCTAACTTTCCAGTGTTGTAATGCTGCAAAGGCCTCTCCCATCCCTGTTAGCCAGCAGTATCAGAAAGATTGCACCACTTTTTTTTTTCCTTCTTCTTCTTTTTCAAGTCCACATAGAAAAGGACAAAAACTTGGGTTCTAAAACCTGGACTCCGCCATCCGCCACCCTGGACGGACAAGCTGAGTCACTAACACCTGAGACAGGCAGTGCCTTGGGCTAACCCGCCTGTTTGCATCCCAGCACTGATACGCAGAGGCGCCTGTCCTAAAGCTGTTTATCGTTGCTGGTGATGTTACATGAGTTGGTAACACCCCAAAGTGCTGAGGCTGAAGAGACAAATCCCTTTCAAGACCTGTTTATGTCTCTGCCAGCTCTTGCCTCCATGCACACAGACCTTCAATATGCCAAGCCACCAAGAAGAGGGTGGCATGAGGGGACACCCCAGCCGAGCACAGGAAAGGCTCCTGCCTGTTCGTGCTGGGAGGGATCAGATCCAACACACTCCAGCATCTGGAATAATCCTGGATTATTTCTTACCAGAGACACACGGCAATCTGCATTTAATCCACAAACCATTAAACTGCCCGGTGTTTCTCATGCAGAAAAGATCTGGGGTTTTGTAGCTACTCTACAAATAATCCCATTAATAAACAGGTTAATGTAGTCTAGTTCCAGTTGCACATTTCTGAATTGCAATAACGGCTAGTCCTACCCACAGATCTTGCAACTGAATCTAATGGAATGGCTCATTTGTTAAAAATAAGATAAATACCCCTTTTTGCAAAATTATTGCCTAGGATGATGATATAGATATAAGTGAGGAAAGGAAAGACTACACCATATTCTTCCTTTATTAGGCACGTGGGAACAATATGCTTAATCACCTGAATAAAACCTGTATTGCACAATGCCAAACAACTATTATGCTGTACTGAAAATTTCTTTAAAAATTAAAAATCTAAAACTTCATCAAAAAATATGTTTCTGGCTCATGCAAATATTTCTGTTCAGTCTATAACCCAAGGAACTATATTATTCTCTGGTCACATCTCTGATTAATGCTAATGAGATTTTGATGAACCCAGAAAAATACCAACAGTTGTAACGTGTCACAGGTAAAATATCATCCTTTTGTTTTTTTTAGTATGCTTGGAAATGAGCTTGAAAGATGTCACTATCTTAGCAGAAACCATCTAATGGGATGTGTACGCTCTGGGAACCAAGTAGCACAGTTATAATTAAAGTTTCATTATCATTTCCATTAGAAAGTAGTTTCTAAGGGATTTGATTCAACAGTAAAAATTGGCTCCGTGATGGTACTTTGTATGCAAGGTCCCCATACGTGTCAGAAGCAGTAGGTAATTCATAACATGCTACAATCATGCTGGCTTTAATAGCAGTGCTGTATGCATAGAATGGGGCATCATAAAAATGTCAGAGAACCAACCCCAGCTCGGCGGATCAGACGCATGGCTTGCAGCAGGCGCCGCAGTGACTTTCTGATGGATGGAAGCGGCTGCGCCCGGCTTTGCAACCCTGACCTCTCATACGGGTCCTCTCAATAGCAAAGGTCAGCGCACACAATATACACCCTTGTGCATAAATATTCTCACTGCTCCAGGGGAAGAGGGGGGGGTCCTGGCCCTTATTTTAACTTGGTAATTACAGAGCACAGAAAAGAAAATTGAAAATATCAACAGTTTGTAAGAGAGAGATCCCACCCATGCGGCACACAAACCGGGCTTGCAGTTATGGCATGAGGCAAGTTGTCCACCCAAGACTGATGAGGAAGATCAGAGCACTTTACTTGGTAATGTAAATAGGAAAGCCCCCGTAATTTTCATTAAACACAACTCATTCACCCCATACCAATAAAAGCGTATCCAGGTCACTGGGGAATTTGCTGTTGACTCAGTCAGAGTTGCCGCTGGCTAAGCCTTCTCCTGACAGGTTATAACCAAAATGAAGCTCAGACCAGGCGTGAATTTATTAGAAGGAAGGACCTGAGGCTTTCCACATCCCTCTCACTCTAGTCCTCCTCCCATACTGCAGCTCTACAGAGTATCTCGGATTTTGTCACCACACCGCAACTTTCGTTTACAGCAATAAAAGACTTCGTGGGTATAAAGGCAGTATCACTGTAATATTAATACAGCACTATGATACATTCAAATGTAGAAAATAAAGATACAGAGGGGAAAAAAAATGCCCAGTGCTGGACCAAATACTTTTCAAGTCTACAATCACGGAGTCACTCAAGTGTGCTGTATACCATCTCGGTGTGCAAAAAGCCTCAGCGAGTAAGCAGAAAGCAGCATTTGCAATGGAGATCGGGATTCCAGATAAAAGATCTGAAAACACAGTTTGCATGGGTGAATTGCTTATTAGTTCAAATAAAATTAGCTGAAAGCTTTATCAGATTTAAAAAAAAAAAAAGTATCAGTATTTAACAGAGACTGTGTGCAGGAAAACAAAACCACAGTAAATAGCATGATAAATCCACAAGTTCAAGCATACACTGAAGGCCAGAAGTGAAGATTTATCCCATGTGAATAAGAGGAACCAGGTGGCAATACTGCAATCAGGTAAAGAGAGTTGAAAACCTATTTTACTTTAAGCAGTTCATACAAAATTAATGTTTCACTTATTTATGAGTTGAGAGGTGCACATTGCACAGTATCTCAACCCTGGTGAGTGTCCAGAGGCACCGAGACCACCTTTCATACCAGAATTAAGTTACATCTATAAGGCAGCATGTACAAGATCTTTTTATTAAAAAGTCAACCCGCCTTTTTAAACTATTCATCACGGTTGATCCTGTCCTCTTCATAAGCATTTACTGTCAACAGAGCTCTCCCACGCTGTCCAAAGGCACAACGTGCTAATGAGACATTGACATGATCTTAGTGAGTGGGAAACAGAGGCAGAGGAACTCGCCTGACACCAGACACCGGTCATTGACCCACGTGTCGACCTTCTAAGGCCACAAGCCAAGAAGCCTAGCAGGTGTAAATCAACAAAACCCATCGCCTTGGATCCCACTTTCACCTTCATGGTGGAGACACTAAAATTCACAGCAAACTGGACTCAAACGGGCCAACACACATCCACAAATCTGGAAAGCCTACAATGCTGCTGAAATATGAACAGGTTGCCTTTTCTGCCTACTTTGGTCATTTCACTCAGCACAGCAAACGCACAGGGCTAGACTGAATACTTTTCAAACCTACAAATATGGAGCCACGCAGGTGTGTTTTGGAGCGGAGCAACCTGCTCATTTCCCCACTGGCCGCGGAGAAGTTGCTAATTTGTCTGACTCCTCACAGGACCTCCAGCACAAGCCCAAGGTGCAGCTGCGGCGGCGGCACCTCCTTCGTGCCACCACCAGCAATGCACAGAGAGCAGATGGAAAACCCAGTTTACACCAGTGGAGGTCTAGTGACAGTGCAAGGCTGGCGGGTCAGAGGTGGCGGATTCAGTTCAACTTGTCAGAAACATTAGTTTGCTTTCCTTGTCAGTGGAGTACTTTACAATGGATCTTCCTGAATAATTCATTGAATGGGTCTTCATGTGTGCATTGTAGTGCTTGATTTTCCAACATACTGCACTAATCTATAAATACTGACTATAAACATTCCTAGCAGATAGCTTTATTTTATGTTGCATTGGTCTTTTTTTCTTTTTAAGTGTAGCAGGAGACAGCACAGATATTTTACTGTCCCTCTCTTTCAGCAACACCAAATGCTACAACATTAGTGTTATTAACATATGCATTAGCTCAAGCTGATCCGCTCTCCCAGCTGCTGCTCACAGCTCCCAGTGAGAGGCTGCAGCAGTGAATCAGATAGTGCTAATGAGTGTGTTAATGAAGTTCCTGCAGTTGAATGCGGAGCTCAGAGAGGGGCATTAAAAGCATATCCTGTAGTCTTGAAAACTGAAATGGTTCATGGCAATTGATTTTATTTATTTATTTGCTCACTCGCCATTCAGTGTAAAATTCCTGCTCAGGAGAAGAATTCTGCAAGAGAAATGCACATAACAGAGAAATGACAATATTGCAATCCACTCTGAATTTAAAAGCGGAGAATTAAAGTTAATTAGGAAACGTATTCCAGCTGGACTTTTGCCAGCTCCACTCTGCCCTGTAGAGGGCTGCCAAACCCTTACTTGCCTTTCATTAGCTATCTTTCTGCTCTCGCTTTCCACTATTTTGTCCTCAACAAATTGTTTCTTTCACTTTTATTACTTTAATAACATAGTTTGTTAGTACTGTAGCAGATATTGTTTCTGCAATTTAATTAAAACTACATTCCATAAGTCAATTGCTGCTACTTTTTATAAAAATTTCTCCCACACATCAAAATATTTAAAAATAAAAATAACTGAGGACCCAGGAGAAAGTTATTTTTTAAAAAAAAAAGGTCTTCCAATTGGACTGGGAATTGTTTCCATGGCAGTCTGCAACTGCATATGGGAAATATAAAAAGACAGTCCCTGAGCTAATGCTGCTGGGAGCCTCATATGTGTCTTTATAAAAGAGAACATAACAAGAGGTATAAAAAAAATTAAGGTAGTGTAAATAAAACCAGCAGTTGGCATTGCTATAGAAAAAAACCCTGCAAACTTTCAGCAATGCAACCCTTAGGTTAATAATGACAGTTTTGTCCCTTTTCTGTTCTTGCCACTGCTGAAGTGACTGCTCTTCACACGTTTTTCTCTGCTCCTTCCCCAGTAAACCAAATGATTGCAAGGTAGTTTGGCAACATTTTTGCTGTACTTCTGTTTGATTATATGGCAACTGTGCTGGGTTTTGTGGCAAGGGAAACCTAAGCACTCTGCAGCCTTTCCAAGCGATCATGCCAGGACAGAAGAATAGGGTCAGAGGGGAAAATGCTAAACAAGTCTTTTTACTTCCTGTTGATTTCCTCTGACAGACTGATTTGCATGCAAACATCTGGGTTTCTGTGAATTCCTTCTTCTAAGAAATAGCTTTGAAAAGATAATGATGCTCCCAAAGTCATAGGATTTGGCCTTAAAACTCATTTGCAGTCTCCGGCCGCTCTTGGTCTCCGCTGCTCCACCTTCGATGGAATTTCCCACCCGGCAGGTTTGGGGGACAGATTGCACTCAGCTCAGTATCCCTTCCTCTGTGGTTTGTTTCACACCAAGATATTGAAGCCAAAGGCAGCTCTTAGTGCCAAAAAGAGGGAGGCAGCAGCACCCATTTAATCCCTTACTACGCCACTGCCACACACCTCCCGCTGGCCACGGCTAGTGAACTCACCAAGGCTACTGCCAGACTCATGCATCTTCCAAAGCAAAGCACCCTACTGCCTTCTCACCAGCAAGCTCTCTGCATTAATTGGCTTTAATAATGCACAGCTATCACAGATTCAAAGTTCAAAAAAAATTCAAAGCAACGTGCCACAAGAAGATGCATATGAGGCAAATTTCCTCCCCCCTCAGCATCAGGAAGCTACAGCTCAGCAAGGAATCCTGCCCACAGCCCTGCTTGGCCCAGGGCAGGGCACCTGTTTGCCCTGTTTATCTGGGAATTTTGGTGCACTGGCAGGACCTTGCACAGACACTGGAGCGCTCCCTCTCCTTATTGCGTGCATTGGTTCACTGTGGCTCTCTAGAGCGTACGAGTCTGACAGCCATTGTGGAAGTCGAGCACGGGGTTTAGCGTATGCAGAAGCTCAGCACGTGCCAGCTCCATCCAGCCATCGTTCCACTTGCCAAAGTGGAGGTACAGGCAAGGGGAGAGATAACCTAAGGCAAGACAAGGCATGGGATTTTGAAGAGCTGCAAGCACAACATGCCACTGCTAAAAGCCACGTCATGCTACTGAATGGTGACAAATATACCTCCTGCCAATGCAGGGGCATTTCTCTCGGTTTTAGATTACAGCTTTGAGAGGAGCAGCCGGCCTGCTTGCGTACAGCTGCCACCATGCTATTTGCTCTGCCAGTACTCCTTGATCTTTGCCTCTCTGTTAATACATCCGTAGGGCTTTGATGTTTGACTACAGTACTCATAGTAGAGCGATGGCTGTGTGTTTTACCAACCACACTATTCTTCTCTTCTCCACTTGTCTAGCTGCTGCTATATGAAAAGAAAATCTCCATTATTGCAAGGGCATAAACAGCTCACCGAGCTTGCTGCGGGCACCCTCGCACAAGTGAGCTGAAGATAAATGATCATCAGAGCTGGTCCAACAAATCAGCGTGTTGAAAACATTTGTACTGCAGTTTTGTTTTGAAGTTTTGTCCACAGAACTTCTAGCTGTGCCATATTGGTTTTGCTGATGATGGGAAAAAGCTCTTTGGTCGCAGGGTGGATTTTCAGGTTGGGCACTCCTTTTGGATGCTGTGCTCTTCTAGTAAATGTGAGGCTGTTGGTTATCATCTGGAGCATGCATTTCCCAAAAAAACTTTTAAAATGCAAAATTAGTATTTTCAATCTTACAGAATTTTGCTAAATGGAAAATATTCCACATCCCCAAGTAGCTCAACCTCTTTGATTTTCTTCCTGCTTCATTTAATCTCCAGAACAATTAATTCCTCACTCTCCTTCCTGTAGGATCACACAGATCAGTCCCCCCTCTGCCGCCAGCACAAATTCAGCTGCCATTTCGATGCTGACAACTCAGATCTGCCTCATCGTTACAGACCTGTCTCGATGTGTCCCAGCGAGAGGCTCAGCCTGTCTCCCTGACGTACCCTGGAAGCCCAGCTGTCAGCTTGCGAGCAGTTTGGCTAGAGCAAAAATTAAAGTTGCCCTCTCACCACCCCCTTTTTTCCTGATTTTTTCCAGACCCTGCCACCTCACTGCCCATCTCCCTAGCCCACAGCTCAGCCTCCTGTCCTGCCTCCAGCGGGGCTGGCCAACCTGGGCTTCATCCTCACTGAATGGCTGGAACCAACCTGAGCTCTCAGTATACAGCACACACTGTGCTCATTTCTGCTTCAGCCTTACTAGGCAATGTTAGCATTGTCTTAGCAAATGTTGCTGTGCTTTGCTTGCATCCATTCAAAGTGCTCAACAGACCTTTTTCCCAGGCTGCTGAGATGAACACCTCCCGCTTCTCCCTTACACCAAATAAAAGAAGGGATGCCAAGTTGGGACATAGTTTGCAGCCTGTTGCTACTCAACATTGACTCCTCATTAGCAGGTGAGACATTGGTGTCCACATCTCCTCTGCTCATAGCATCAGGCTTTCTTATACTCTCTTGGTTTTAGTTAGCAATTTGTGCTCTGTCCCAGGCGTCTCTTCACACTGTGAACATCTGCAAAACTGAACTCAGCTTACTCCAGAAACCTTTCAAATCCCTATAGAAATTTTTGCAGTATTTGGTTGTTTACATTCCTTTTTAAAATTCATCGTTGCACCTACAACATGGCGCCTGGTTACATGACCAGGGCTGCCATGAGCTTCAGTGCTGCACACTTGTAATACTGACACTCTTTACCATTGAGATGAAAACAGAATAAATATACTTCAAGGAAGTGGGGTTTAACTAGAGCAACAGCAACCCAGAGGACAGTGCCTCCAAGGGTAGTGAGCTTCACAGCATTTGCTGACCGTCTTCGAGCATTCATTTCCAGGGGCCTGTGCCCAGGTGAAATCTCAGCTGCTCTCTGCTCCTTCTCACTGACAATCAAAAGGCCAATAAAGCCTCAACCATTATTCACCATTTTCCAGGATGAACTCCTGACTTGGGAATTTATACATGTGGGGCAGAGCAGCTCATGTGGTGGGAGCTGTGGTCCCTGCGGTACCCTCTCTCCATCCCCTCCTGTAGCAGCGCCTGTCCCATAGTGCCCTCAAAGCAATGCTTTGAAACCCACTCACTCCCTTTTCCTAACAAGCCTCTGCCAGGGGACAGGGAAAATCCATTGCAGCAGGAGATTGCTCCATGGTAGATTAGTCCAACATCATGTTTCTCAGAAATAACTTCTTGTGTCAAAATCCCTCAGCTGGGGTCTTACACAAGCTCAATTTACTGTTCCTGCATGGTCAGGCTGCAAAGGGCACAGAGTAGATACTAAAGGACCCAAGAGTGTTACCAGCATCACCAAAGAGAAATGCTCAAAATGCATTAATTTGGTCTAGCAGGTAATGAAATTAGTTGTACCTACATTAAAAAAAAAAGTTTAAGCTTTGAAAGATTTCTTTCCAGTTTGAGTCCTAAGCATGCATCTGGCCATATTTCCTTTCTTCCCCTGGAAAAATGGAGATTAAAAAAAAAAAAGTACTTTATTCCTTATTTGCATATCATGCTCAACAAACTAAATTTGAAGGAGAAGTTCAGAGAATAAGAGTATCAGATGGAAAAGCACTCCAAATGTCAAGTCCTGCAAAACACCATTTAATTGGGGTTTTCCCTCCTAACACTTCCCCCTTGGCTAGAAGGAAAACAGACTCCAACATCAATAAATAGTAACTCGGTTAAAGGAACTAGAACATATGGAAATCTGGGGCTAATCTCCAGTCATTGCAGGACACCTACCGATTCGATGTAATTTGGTAGTTGACTACCATTTTCTTCCTAGTAACTGAACTGCTAATTCATAGTTCTCTGAGCAAGCATCTACTGCAGATACAGCCCCAAACCAGCAACCTTTCCGCGTGTGCAGAGCAGTTGCACTGTATGTATTGCAGAGGCAATGTGCACACGTCGCAAATCTGATATATAGAGCTCTGTCAAAATTTGAGGCAATTATTGACTGGGGACACAAAGTAGATCTGACTTGCATGAACGAGATCCTCCACTTTTATACCTGCCAACACGAGCGGCTCTGTACCACACCGTGCTTCCCCCTGCAGGGGGGTGCAAAGCAGAATTCAGTGCTCAAATGCAAAAAGCTTTGTTACACCCAACAGTCAATAAGATGCACAAAATCTTTTAAAACCTACATAAACAAGTTGCATTTTATGATTGCACATCCTTCGTGCAGAGGGTATTTTCTGAGCTTATATGTGGTTTTATTTAGATTTCTTTCTTCTCTCACTTACTTTGATCTGCTTATTACACCTTTTTTAAAATAAAATTGAGTTTTGGGACCAGTATTAGGTTCTGCTGACAGTCACAACTAAAGCACTCTGTTCAATGCAAAACAAATTATTCCCTCAGACTAGTTGTTTATAATGTTCACACATTAATCATTGCTGGAATTTCAGCATTGTGGTATATTCATCATCATTTGACTTAATTTCTGAGACCTCTTAGCCTAGGAAGAACCAGGCTGTTGATTTGCTTTTTAGCATTTCAAAAAGCAGACTCAGAATCTAGAATTTGTTTTCAGTTATTTAGCTATTGTTGTGAACTCTGGAAGATGATGAGTGAAGGAAAAAGAATAGCTTTTTGCAAGGTGTCGGTTTTCTCCCAGTCAGGAATGGAGATCTTTCGTCTCCTCACCATACCAGTGGCAGATGCCAATCACATTCAATTAGTCTCACAGGATTCATTTTAAAACTCACATTCCCAAGTACAAAACTAGAGAGAGGGGTTTGGGCTTTTTTTAGCAGCCAACTGCTTCTTCCATTGCAACTGTCAATCAATGGATCAGAAGGGAGGGACCTGAGAGTGATGGTACTAGATATTCAAAGGAAAAAGGGCAAAACAATTTCTAAGTAAGAAATTGCTTTCTCTATTGCTTGAAGTGTCTACCACTATGGGAAGTAGCAAGCAGTAATGATTAGTTTCTGGTCTTTTTGCGGACAAGGCTGTGCTAACACCTCGTGTATGCGATGGCAGCTTACTGTCCTTAATCATACAGTAACCTTGAATATTATATATCCTCTAACACTTCCAATTCTAAGCAGCCAATATTTTTTGGAAGCTCAAGTTTCAGAAATGAAATTAGTTATGGAGTGGGGAGAGATATAGCCAATGTCCTCTGAGTAACTAAAGCCATTTAGTTCCCGGGTTTCATTTTAAAGTAGGTTAAATAAAAAGGTGCCTAGCACTATGCTTATCCCTGTGCCTTTAGAGTTTGATATGCTTTTTGAGAAATAACATCGCATCAGAAGAATACAGCATTTCTCTGTCCTCAGTGCACTTTGGCAATTCAGAGAGAATTACTAAATATAATATGTAGAAACATAGCACTAAAGGGATGTATAGGTCAAGGAGCCCAGTCCCTTGATATCGGAGACAACCACATCACACAATCCCTTTAATAAACTGATTAAGATCCATCTGCAAACTAGTTAGGTTTTTGCCCCCAAAATCCCAGTGAATGGCTTTTCCAGAACCTCACCTTTTTACTGATTAAAAAGCTGCTTCTAATTTCCATCTGAAATTTATTCACAGCCAGTTTATTACCAGTTTGTTCTTGTGCCAGCACTGTCCTCTAGCTGAACTAGCTCCTTTCTCTCCCTGGTGTTTACTTCTCCGATGTATTTATAGACAGCAATTCACATCCCCTCTCTACTTTCATTATGTTGGGATAAATCAGGAGGCTATTCTGATACCCTCGTGCAACCAAACCGCACCATCCCTGTGTTCATCCGGACATCATTGCCATCAGAGACCCTTTGTTGAAGGGCCCCCAAAGTCCCCACCATATTCCAGAGGAAACCCCACTGCCACAAAAAGTATCCATTTCTCCAGCTTCTCGGGAACGCTCATCTTGGATCACATTTGCCTCATTGCTAAGAAGCCTGAAGGAAACCCCCGTAGCTGTAAGTAGCTCATCTGCAGTTCTGCCCTGTACAAGTCATGAGCTTACAGTGGACATACTTGTCATGGATCCCTCTATTTTCTCAGTATGAGAACCAAGTGCTCTATTTAAATCCACAATTTTAAATCTCAAAGATTATGGTTGGCAGACTCTTATCCGAAAAGACCTGGGACAGGTGAAAATTATGAAGGCCTCTCAAGCCTGGAACACTCGATGCCGGTGTCACACAGGAGCTGCAAAGCCCCTTCAAGCTCAGGTGCCCAACCCTAGCATGGTGGGCCACTCTCATGGGACGTCACGGGCATGGGAGCACATGGGGCAGCATGGCGTTACTTTGACTCTCCAGGCTGAAATGAACTGGGGTCATGTCCATGGACTCAGTCCCTTGGGGATCCAGGAAGGGGCTTTTCCCTTCCCCAAAAATCCCCTAAGGAGGTGAATTCCAGAGAGCACCTCTCCTCCAGTGCCTCACAAAACATAGCGCCAGCTTTTTCCAAGCCTGTCTGAAGAAAAAGGCATTTCTTCTCTGCATATTGGCGCAGTGGTTCTAGAGGGGGCTGGGGTACAAAATGCCCTCATTGAATTGTGGCGTCTACAGCTCACATCACTGCTCTGGGGAGACCACACTTACACACCCGTGGGCTCTTCTGAGCTAACAAGCCTCTGCACGAACCAGGCATCAGGCAGATGGGAGTCAGTAGGGCAGGACAGCTGCAGGGAGGAGGGGATGGGCTTAGCCCTATGGCGCAGGCCTCACCAGGATTCAATCACAGCTTGTGGCTGCTGTTTCTATATTATTAAACATAAAAGGATGTTGACTGTTATCAAACATCAAAGGATGCAGTACAGATCATCCCATTAAAGCCTTCAATCTGAACATCATCATCTGTACTGCAACCTCTTGCAAATCAAAAAGGTAGTTTTCAGTTAGGTCATGACTACACCTGCATTCATTTCTACACCGTCTTCACATGACAGCTCTCCATAGGTCTTGTTCAGAGAGCCCAGATTCCTGTAACTCTGCACATGCTTTTTACTTAATGGAGGAGTACGATAAAACTTCAAGAAGTCCATCTGATTTATCTTTTATTGCTCATTTACCTCTGAGATAAAAAAAAAAAAAGGGAAGGAACTGCCTTCCTGGATTTTACAGATCCTCCACAAGACCCTTTGCATCCTGTCACTTTCCCTTCTCTCTAAACTTTTAATATTTGCAGCCTTTAACATTGCAATCTTTAACAAAAATAAAGAAAAACCCAAGTCAAATTAAGTCAGACAGTGATCAAGACAAAAGGGTCATGCACAGTTTAAATGGACTCTTAGACTCCTTCCAGTACTTGTAGCTGAAGAGGCCTTCAGTAGCCTTAGAAAAAATTAATGCTATAACCTCCAGGCCAGGTACTCCAACAAAAGAATAGAGCTGAAAGATTTAATGGGTTTGGGATACATCCTTGCACACTGGGAAATATTTGCTATTCTGCACTTACGAGGACCGTAGCATTCAGTGGAGGCCATGGAGGTGAAAGATTGGACAGTGGAAATTGGTACAGTGACAGCAGAGCGAGCTACTTCTGTAAAGATTTCCTCAATTCCCTCTCTGACTCCTGTTATTAGTAATGTAGCACCATAAATGTGAAGGGCACCAGAGCTCACCTGCAACTGAATGCTACAATTCATGAGTGACATCTTTAAAGTCACTACCATCTGAAATATTATTTGTTCCCCATACACTGGTTCTTTGAGGGTTTTTTTTTAATTTTCCCCCTTTTCTCAGAGGTATTTCAGATTCATAACCAATTCAGTAAGCAACAAAATAAGTTTTTTAAAGTATAATAATAAAAATTGCATTAAACAGGTCCATATTTTCTGAAAATAACCTAGGTCTCACTGGGACCAGAACTCCAGAGGATTCTTTATCTGGGGTTTGTTTTCTCCACTCCCAACCTTGGAAAAAATATGTATTAAGTTTTTATAGAAATATATGTATAGTTTTAAACAAAACTTTCCCCAGGAAAAGATCGTTCAGTTACAGCGGAAATTTCTGATGTAGCCACAGAGACCCAACCTCAAAACAGCCAGTAATCTGGAAGTTCAGACCAGGTCATAGCAGTGGCTCTGCTGTTTACCTTCAACAATACCCCTACCATCAAATTACTGGTAGAGAAGGTTTTCTTTTGAGGCAGTAAGGAGAGGAAAGGTGGAGGCAGTTCATCCTAGTGCAGAAGAGGAGAAAAGCACTGATATTTTGAAATGGAAGATGGAAGGGAAATTTCATCTAGTTATACCTCTTGTTGCTGCCTACTTTATTAAGAGTCTTCAGTTTCTAAGCTTCGATCAAAGCATCCACATCTGCAAAGAAACATTTGCCATCTTCAAATGAAAACATGTGTAAATTGGTCTTGCCTGTCCCAATTCAATGTCAGTTGCAGTGTACTACTGACAATCAAACATACTGTAACGTCACACGTTGTACCAGAGCTGTCTGCTGAAGTCTCCATGTTCACTTTCTTCTCAAGCACAGATGCCACTGCTGCATATTAATAACCCCAAATATATAAAATTCTCTTTTCTTTTGAATAAATTACTTTCCAACCCTTGTTTTTCTATTCCTCCCAATTTCATTCCTCTAGATAAAGATGAGAGGACTACAACTTCTAATTCATATCCTTTCTTACTTTGAATAAAAGTATTCAAAAGTAAAATTTCAGCCTTAACTTCTTGCTCTAAGATGTTTAGTACAGCACCAATTTTGTGGCCATAGTAGCTGATCCTTCATACAGTTGTAACACTTCACAGTGCCTTCAGGAAATGCTACCTGTGAAGAAGGCCAAACATCAAAGTTTCAGGTAAAACATTAAAATATTCACCTTGCAGTCATTGGCAACAAAGGCATTTCAGCGTTAGAGTTTGGCATTTCTCAATGACGAGGAAAACAATCTGAAAAGATTCATGTCAGGAGATGGACACCAGCAGCAGTCGTTTGGGATAATGTGCCAGTTGGAATGAATTCAAGTCTCTCATCATACTCAAAAGGAAAGTAAGGTTTTTAAGAGGGGTGAAGTTTTTCTGCATTTATGTAAATTAAAAAAAAAAACAAACAAAACCTAACACAACAAGTTGAAAGGCAACTGATTTTTTTATCGTGTACTTCCTTACAGCTATCTCAAGTAGGCAGAGCCCATAAGCCCTCTGAAATCACTCGTCACTTCACATCTCTTAATGGACTGGAAGAACCTTCTTTTATTCACTAGATTTGCTACAAATAAATAAAGATTAGGGATTTGGTTGTCTCCAGCACTGTTCCCTAAGAACATGGTTTCCAAAACCTCTAATATGCACCTGTAGATTAAATAGCTCCTCTCTAGATGTCCTTCCCTCACTAGACTGTGGGACTAGAAATTGGAATGTCCTTCCAGCAGGTCCAAAAGAAAGCCACATTGAAGATTATAATACAAAACCAGAACTTTCTTCACAGATTGGTATCAAAATTCCAGAGAATGTCCCCAAACTCTGGATGAGGACTTTGATATAGAGAGGCTACTGTTAGTAAAGAGATGTAATTTCAGGTTCAATGTTTGCATGCTAACACCTTTTGTAAGCACTAAAATAGCGCTTAAAATAGGTGCTTAACATGCACAAAGGCTTCAGCATAGGGAGGAACCTGCATGTGGAAACATCCAGTTGAGTTTTATTTGTTTTTTTCTTACTAGCTAGAATGACTTAAAGTAACTTTGATGCTTCAACAATGTGTTTTCTAAACAATTTGCCTGATCTAAATTGGCAGCATTACATTACAAAGAAACCCACTGATACTGATGTAACTGATACAGTTTTTATGCATTTAGCTTTGTTAAAGCCTAACTCCCTCCATCAAGCAATTAAGGCCATTTATAAATGTGCAAAGTTAATTTAGAAATTATAAAATTAAGGCTAATGGACTCAATTATAATAAATGCATGGGTCAGTGATCGTAGCAATTTCTCAACCCTTTCTTTATTTCTAGGTTCAGCTTAATAACACACTCCATCTCACAGTGGAGATGGTGTGGCAGGATCTGATCTTCAGGGTGGTTGAGAAAGCAGGAGGCGACGGAGCCAGGCTGGGAGGGACCGGCTCCCTCTGCCTGGCAGGAGCCCACCTGCAAGCCTCACCCCACAGCGGGTTCAAGGCCCCGGCAGTACCCCATACCCGCAGCTGCATGTCTCCTCTCTGCAGGGAGATGGGTCCATGCATCTGTACGGCAGACAATTCATTGCCTCCCAATGATGTAACGTGTTGGGAGTGTACAGCTTTCACATAATTGACCTAGAGCATGATGTGCCTGCTCTCACGTTGGGACTTTGAGGAAAAGCGACAGCCTTCCCCGAGTCCTTCCCCAAGCACACGTGGCACACACCTGGGGATCCTCGGGGCACGCACAGACCGACACCTCCCCTCCCTCCTCTGCTGCACGCCTCCTGGGCGTGCGGGCACCCACATGGTCCCTGTGCCATCTTCCAGGGAGACTTGAGAAACCTAATTTTAGAGCACTTCCACTTACGCTGACTAGGTTTTTTTTCATTTCTTCTCCTTCTCTTGCCTGGAGTTTCTTTGTAGATCCAAAGACCTTGGTGATTTTATTCTCCTAAACACATCTGCTTTTCCCAGACTGAAGTCCTCAAAATCCTTTTTGCGATGTCACACTTGGTTACTGAGAGTGTTTTGAAGTGAGTAGAGGGTTTTAGCTTCAGAGCTAAACAGCAGGAGATGATTAACACTTAGGGAGCAAAGCTGTTTATTGTGTTTTAAATAGTGCAGAAGAGTTTGGTTTTTAAATTGCCTCTAATTAGTATAATGTACTTGTGCGTGCATGCGCACACCTGATCTCTACTTCACAAGCACCAATGATCTCTACTTCACAAGCACCAAGGTCCTTATCAGACTACTGAACAGAAGCACCAAAATCCACAACATGAAAGACTGGCTGCCTTTTTCTTCTACAAATACATGCTTAGGTGGTCTCCACAGGTGAGGAGGACACAAGGACTGAGCTACCCTCACCGATTCTCAACACTTATCTTCAGGCAAAGGGAAATGCAAACAGCAGATTAAATCTTCAGTGGGTGCAGGCAATAGCACAAAACATCAATTGAGCCTGGCTCGTCCTTCCTGCATTTTACACTTGTTCCCAAGATGCTTTCCTCCAGGGATTTTGAAGCACTATTTGCCTCTTGCTGCTCCGAGTAACAAGGGATGCAGCAAAAGAAAAATCAGGGGCTTGGATGTTCCTCTCTTCCCCAGCTGCCTCCACGAAAGGCATTTCAGGACACAATTTGCTTGCAAAAGGTGGCCCTGGCTGAGGAGACACACAGGTGAGTGCAGGCAGCTGGGACACCTGATGGCCACGCTCAGTTCTTCTTTGCATTTCTTTCATCCTTGCCTTGCTTACACCCGAATTTGACACTATTCAAGAAGGGGTGCTCTCTCTGCAACTTCACAGCTAAGACCACATACCATGAATGTCCCCAGAGCATAACACTGGGGGCACCAGTCTGCACCGCAGAGTGGCACACCAACACCTTGGGCCGAGCAGAGGCCGTGGGAGCCTGCGAGGCCTGATCCTAACCCAGCGATCCCAACTGCTGCTGCAGAGGAAAACACAAATACTGTGCTTGTGTTCACATCTTCCTAATCATCAGCACAGCTTGGCATGCCTCTGGTTACTCAGCATCCATCCATGGCCATATTAAGGTGACAGAGGCAGGAACCCCGGTGTTAACCAACAGACACTTACTTCAGATGTTGTTCATCAAATCCCTTCCCTATATTTTACTGAAGTTTCTGGAAGGAGATTCAGAAGCAAAACCCTTACCCACAACAGCTGTGGGCTGTTTGTTAGCAACAACATCTCTAACCTATACTACCACATCCATAATGAGAAGAACACCGCAATATCTCACCAAGAATAATCCATGCAGCTTAAATGAGATCTTTCCGTAAGCAGCAAACCATCAACTGTATCTATTAGCCCTACAGGTACCTGATAAGAAGCAAATTAAAATAGGGGAGATCAAAGAAATGGGAAATTATATTTAGCTGGCTCATATTAAATAAAGTTTTTGACTCAGGCTCACTGGAGACTGATGCTTAAATTGCTACAAATGGAACTGCCATAAAGACAAAAGAGATTATTAAATCTTTGTGCCAATCATTCAGATACAGGACCAGAGCTCTGCATTTTGAAAGCATCTTTCAAGCAAGAGAGAGTGAGTGAAAGATATGAACCAAATCTAACATTAGACTTAAAATACCTTCTGGTATCCATTCAAATCATCTGGAAATCTATTTCAGAGATGCTATCTAAAATGACAACAACCTTAAAATATACGTTTGAGAGAAGGAGGCCAAATCTAAACAGTGCAGTCTAAAATTACGTATTGCGACATGACGAAGCAACCACGTTTCTCTAAAAAAGTAACAATTAAAAATTCATTGAAAATGGTGTATAAAATCACCAAGACCTAGATTTATCCACAGAAGTATTGGGGGTCACCCAGGTATAAGTCTCATTCAAAGTGTGACCATATTGTGGGGACAGTTGTCCCAGCCCGGACATGTGGGTGTACAAGGTCCAGTCCCAGTGCCATAGCTATCACAGATGGGAACAGTTACACAGAGCCATCCCTTCCATTTACTGGAGTAAAATATGACAGGTTAGACAGGTTCATCTAATGCAGAATTGATGATCACAGGCTGAATAAATGCAAGAGACAAAAAGGCAAGTTGGAATTCAGAGAGAAATAACAACTGGCAAGAGCTCCCGGTTTTATACCTGAGTCCAAATACTGGGAGGGGGTAATGGAGTGAGAGAAAAGTATCTTTACTGATTTTAAGAAAAAACCACTTTTTTACTGGAAAACAAGGAAGGAAAAAATATTCTGAGTCTAGCATGACGAATCCCTCCAAGCTTCCTATACGCTACAGGAATAAAGTAGACATTACCGATAGGACTTGACATATGTTAAATTTCCTCCTTTGACAGAGACCTGAAGAATACAGAACATCTGTACAGCTTTATAGTGATATTATCCTATACTCTTAATAGCTTCTAATTATCTTAATGATCCAGTCCTCTCTGTAGATTGGAGATGCACTACATGATTAAGGTATGGCTGAAAAGTAATCTTAAATTAAAATTAAGAACCAAAAATAATACAGTGTATCTTGCTTCACTGTTGCTTCACTGTCAGACTGCCCGGCACAATTACAAAGGCAACTTTATTGGGGAAATCTGGGCCCTGAACAGTCGTTCTGTTGGCCAAAGGGGAAAGATTTTGGAGGGCATTTCTCTTAAAAGAAGTGTATAAAATCCTGATAAGCCTTTTCTGTCATTATGATGGAGTTGATACCTGGCACTCCAGAAGTCCCTTGGTCTCTTCTCCCACCCTGCTGCACACCCTTTCAGACCGATCTCGGCTCAGCATCTCCCCACGGTGGGAGCGCGCCACTACCCATTGGCAGGTATTATGCACACACATACCGCAGCGGCAATAATGGAAACACCTGTTGCTGCAAACGTAGCTGCCTTTTTATTGCTCAAACACATGCATATTTTTTGGAAACTAAAGTCACGACACCACACACAGTGCCACAGACGCAGGTTCTGGGATGGCGAGTACAGCAATTATTTACCCTATGGACCCTAAGTGATGTACAGAGCAGCACAGAGTACTTCATGCTGTGCAGTACTAATCGTAAATCAGACTAAAATAAATTAGCGCTATCTTTTCAACTGTATCAAATGTGTAGTTATTCCTTTACAGATATATCATAGGTCTTTTATCCAGGGTAGCATCAAGGTTAAGATGATTAAGTAAGTAATTTCATTAACAATGATAAATGTTAACGATGATAGAGAGGGATTTTGGATACATTTGCACAGAAGCGGGTTATGCTGAAGGGCTACAATAACCCGTGTCATGTAGAAGAGTCAAATACATCCACCCGGACTTAAAGAACTGTCTTTCCAAGCCACAGTTTAACTATCAAATTTTACATTAGAGATGCGGTACATTAATACAGCACAAAATTGGATCACTCCCCCAGACACGCAAATGCAGCCACCTGGGTTAAATGCTGCAGAATAAAGGTGTTTCCCCAGGGCTTGGGAGCAGGCACCAAAGTGCGTGTGGAAGGGGACATGCTGTGCTGCCCAGCACCCACTGCATGCCCTCTGTGCCGCTCAAATCTTGAACCCCATCCTTCCCGGGACTTGTCTGTGCTTTCACCAGCTGCCTCAAGCCTAACATTTCCTTTGCTGTGCCAGCAGTGATCCTCCCCATTTTCGTCATCTCTCCTGGGTGACTGTGGGGAGGGAAGGGGCAGGGGCAGGCATCAGGAGTCCCACTCAATGGCTAGAGAAGAATAGTGAGGTGAGGAAGAGGGAGAGCCTCCAACTCCTTTTCTTTCCTCCTCTCCAGTGAAAACAGCTCTGAGGTGTGAATTATTTTGTGCAAATAGGAGTCCCTGTTAAATTTTGTACCCGCTTGCACTTGAAGGCAGACAGGGATCAACTTAAACGGGAAAGGAAAAAAATAATGTGTACAGACAAAAATAAGGAAGTGCTCACATTCAAAAGGTTGTGGTCCTGAAGCCCAAGCACCCCAGCTGGAGAGAGGCAGTGCTGGCTGGAAGGAGGCAGCAGCATTTCCACGCTGGCAGCATGGCCACGGGAGGAAGCTGGGTCTTCACCCAGCAAAGCTCTTTCTAAGCAAGTAGGCCAGGAACTGCTAAAAGGCTGGGTAAGGACTTTGTGGTTAGGTTAATTTGCTTGTTATTTTTAGCCTCCGGCTCTTAGCACTCTATTCCCAGAGTTAACCTCAGCCAATACTTGTCTAAAGCAGGATCTGTATTAACAGTGAGTCCAAGTCTTGAAGCAGACTAAGTTGCAGGGTCTGAACTCTGGCCGGGCTGCTGAGGCCACAGCTGGGACCGCAGGGACAAATTCAACCCCAGAGAGAGGTACAAGGCTGGTACCCACGGGGCTTCCCCAAGAGCATGCAGGCACAACGAGGTGGTATGCATCGGTGCATTTAAAGCACTTACAGATTACTGTACACCTGTTTGATACCGTGTGCTACAGAGCGTATCATTCCACAGCTGCCGTAAATGTTGTGGTAGAGGTCTTTGAAACAAATCCAATCATTCTGAAAACGAAGTATTTCCCATGGTTAACATTGCATTAGAAACACTAGGCTTGCATTATTCAAGATTCCCCACTGCATTTTGGTTCTCATATACGTTTATTTAGAAGGAAGGAAAGTGTGCTACTTTCTGCACCCATGTGTGACCAAAGTGCTTTAGCAAGACAGCTTGAACAGAATGTAAGAGTCTCCTAGCAATGCATCCGTAAATGCTCAAAGCTGATTCAGGTTAAAAGCATTAGGGGAAGGAGTAAAAAAACCAAACAAACCCCACCTAATGTGTGTACATGAAAACGCTGACTTCCAGCGCATTCAGAACTTAAAAACACGGAACCAATTTTCTCCAAAACTGGGAACTCCCCACTGAGGGTTATAAACAAGCTAATTTGACATCGCTAGTTCCAGCCAGCTTAGACTTATGAGTGTGCACATATTTTATTCTGAAGATATGGGAAAAACATATTTTCCCCATGCTTGCATAAATCAAAACCAGCTGAAACAATTTTGCTTAAATTAGAAAAAGAGAGAGAGAGAGGAAGAAAGGATGGGTGAGGAAGGAAGGAAGGAAGGGAGAGGAAAGAAGGGAAAGGCTAAATACAAAAACTTCAACCTGGGGGGGGAGGAAGAAATCCCTAACAATCAGGAAACATTCAGGGCACACTCAACATTAGCGGTGAAATAATGCACTACCTTATATCCTTGTATTATTTTATTTTAGGATTAAAATCTCAGAAAGTCATTGAAGATCTTCACATCACTTGAGCTAGTGCCTAATGTGCTACACTAAATCTTCTCCTATTCTTGCATTTAGTTATTTCCTCTTCATTTCCCCCACTTCCTCTCCTGTCCTGCTGAGCCTCCTTACTTCTCTCTAGCTCCTCCATTCTTCCTTGCCATTCATAGGACTATGTATTCCTGCGACAGATATACAAGTTGGCTCTCCCCCTACCACTTGAGGCAGATCCAGCCTCATCCATCCCCACCACAGGAATGGTCTCTTAGATTTTGCAGGTGCTGTTTGGGACCCTCTGACTCAGAGATTTGCAGAGATTTGCAGCCACACTTGCTCCATCACCTAAACCTGATCTTCCTTTCTGTGCTTTTCAGAGGCAGGAGCTGTAAGCCTTGGGGCACGGGAGAGGGTGTTACAATATAGGACAGGAAGCAGCAAGGAGTAGGGGGAAAGCATGCTGTGCAAGGCAGAAATGATGGGGATCCTGTGCAGCCTGGCCCCAGCACGGGCTGGCTGGGCACAGGGCAGTGCTGCAGGCCGCTGTGGGCACAGCATGTGGGTACTCACCGAGTCTCACCCAGGGCATCCCACAGGGACAGGCATCCCTCACTCTCCAGTGTGCTGCCGGGAGTTATCCCTATGTCCTCGCTGAGCCCCTTCCACTTCCCCTTCCCATTTCCCCCTTTCCTTGCAGCACCATGGCACCCAGTTTGCAGTCCCACAAAGCTGGCAATCAAATGGCACTGCAGTACCTGGAGGTGTTTTTTTAACTCTCATTTTAAACCAAAGATCCGATTAGTGCCATAACTCCAATGCTAGCTGGAAAGCAAGAGAAGGGAGAGACTGAACTTCCCAGAGGTAAGTGTCTACTGGCCAGTGCCGCATCTGGCCACCCAAACCACCCACCGCTGCCTGCAGGGATCTGGAGCATCAGGGACAGAGAGAAAGTTCTGTCAGGATTTTTAATTTTCCTTCCCCTCCCTTTGATGTTCTGTTCCCACTCCCACCTCAAGATCACCCCGCAGGAAAGCCCTCTGCCCCTCAGCTCACCCATCGCACCCTCCTTCCCCTGTCAGAGCCACTGCAAACCCTAAAGCAGTAAATGCTGGGGATGCAGAGAAATGCAGAACTCAGTAAGAACTCAAAAAAAAGCCTAAACGTTATCAAGCCACTGCCCTACCCAGCACTGCCACCACCAGCAGTCGTTACACCCAATTTCAAATTTCTGAGATGCTCCCTCTGTTGCTGAGTCCTCTTCACTTCCAGTACAGCCTTCCCATAAAAGTCTGCAGCGCTGCTTCAAAATCTGACTTCTAACCTTCCCTGAACCCCATCCCGGCTCCGCGAGGGCTGGGTGCTGAGGGGATGCCACTTGCTGTGGTCCAGCTGTAGCACCCAGCACCCTGCTGCCCCCAGCAGCTCTTGCTCTCTACAGCCACATGCACAGGAACAGCCTCTGGCACGCCGAGGCTACTACGTGTACATGTCAGCCCCACTATTATGGTCGTTTATAGTTGATGTCTACAGCACCTGTTTAGCTAGTTTGTTTATAAATAAATTTGGAATATCCAAATTACAGTAATCCACGCAGATTTTAAGGAATTTAATACATGAAATGCAAATCGGAGAGTAAATGAAAAATTAAGCGATCGTGAGAATCAGTTTTTACCATGCAGAGCCAGTTTCATAATAAAAATGAGAATCATAATCCCACTTTACATACAATTTTCTGCAGGGTGGTGTAATTTACAACTTACACAAAGCAACAGGAAGATTAAAGACATCTTTTGAATTAAAACTAAAGCGCTCGGTAGACTCCCTGCATTAACAGTTTATTACACCCTATGCAGCTCTGAGGAAGCAAAAAAGCATTTGTCCAGGGAGCTGACGGTGGCATTTCCAATATATTTCCTTGGAGAAGGCACAAGCAGCAGGTATAAACCCCTCCCAGTGCATCCCCCTCCTGCCCTGGACGCCTTCCAGGCAGCCGCTTGGTGAGCCCCGAGACCCTCTGTGCGCTGCCAGGCACTGCCGAGCACTGCCGGGGCCCTTGCAGGGGCTGTGCTTTCTGCGCTTTCTTACCTACCCCACGTTTTAGAAACTCTCATGCTGGGAAGAAGGGCGAGACGCAGCCCGCTGTGGGGGTGGAAGTGTCCCATTCCAGATGAGAACCCACTTAATAGTCCTGGGGATGCTCTAAAACAGCAGGTCTGCAGAGGGCTCTTCTCCAGCATCTCACCCGCAATTCTCACGTGCACTGCCGTGAGCTCTTACCCTGCTTTTAAGAGGAAAGTCATTGCAAGAGACACTTTTTAAAAATTCCCAAACACTCTATTAGTGTTTCTGAAGAAAGTATGACTATATGAAATCACACAGGAGAGAACAGACTTTCACAGGGGCTTGTGTAATTTCTTTGGATAATGGTTTTTCTTTTCATAAACATTTCATACGACTAGAACAAAAAAAATTGCCACCAAGATGGCAAACTCCTCTTACTTGTGAGTTAGAGGATGTCCCAGTTCTTTCCCCACCAATGCCTTTGAAAGACTGGTAGACTCAAGAGAAATCCAAATCTGGACATGTAAACACCCCACATTTATTTTTAACAGTATTGTGACGGCTCATTGTAAAAGAAAATAAAGCATTAAACGATTAGTTAAGAATATAAATCCATAAAATGAGCATTTAGGGTCCAAGATATATATCACAGATCTCCAGTGATCCAAGCAAAGTTGTCCAGGATGCACAGTGTCTTACAAATTCAAAGTGAGTAGATTAAGTAATTTTTTTACATGTCTCTTAGGTAAACACATCAGCTTAAAAACAGTGGGGGTATCTTACAGATAGATCTAAAGACAGCAGTCTCATTTCAAAGAGCTGCTTGGTAAGCTCCTCATCCTAGAAAACATTTAATGCCCCACAAAGAGCTTCCTACTAAGCAACCAGCGGGACTCCTCGCAAGAGCAAGCATTCCAGTTTGCAAACGCCCAGCATCAGTATCTTTCAGTAAAAGAACCCAGTTGCCTGGGCTCCTTAATCATACTTCAGCTTTTAGTATTTGTTCAGAACAAGAGACTTACCAAGAGCTTTACTTTACAATTCTCACATACACAACATTTAGCAGCAAAATGCCCCCAAACGACAGAGTAACATTTTCTTCCAAACTTTAACATGTTTGAGAAAAAGGCTCATGAAACAAGTCCACAGAGTACACTGGCTCATCACAGATTTTTGTGACCATAAAATATTACATTCAGATAGAGAATAAACCAGGGGTCAAAAAAGTTTCTGCAGACATTTTTCTACCTTGCAAGTTCAGTGAGAGATACGTTAATGTACAGGGTGCAGGTGTGCCTTGTGAACTGCACAAATTAGTCACAATGTTCACAATGGAGCTCTCCTGAATGCCTTTATTTCATTTTAAACACACATCTGTGCGTCTCCCCTACACTGCAAGGCTTGATCTAACTTTGGCGTCTAAGTGCCAAACGAGGGGACTGGGTCGATCAGATTTGTCTTACTTCCCAAGATGTCCAAGCTTCATTGAGCATTTCTGTCTCCAGGACTTGCAAGTGCTCACTGTGCCCTGGGAATTGCACTTTGGCAGCAACAAGAACAAAAGCCCTGCGGTCTGGTTGGGCACCTGTGTCCCCTTTTGATCCCCTCTCCCTGATCCAAAGCAAAGCTCCGTGTCATCCTTCTCCCACTGGGGCACGGGTGACTGACACCCACCCCACGGCCGGTTCGCCTCTGCTCCCCCCACACCTGGGAGGGCTTCTGCTCCCAGCTCCCACCCCTCTCACAGGCCCACAGACCCTGTGATCTGCACACAGAGATTTTAAGAGATTTTAAAGGGAGGAGAGGGATACATATGAACAGGTAACCCTGGGATTCAGTGAGAGCTGAGCCAGACTGCAGGACTGTGGGCTTCTCTTCTAATCATCCCCCCCTCCTCACCCGCTCCCCTTCCTCCACTTGTACCCTGTGGGTCTCCAGCTCCTCAGCAGCTTAGTGAGGAGCCTCACTAAGAGTATTTCTGTATTTTCCAGGTTCCCTGAACAAAATCCGTGCTTTAAACTTCAAGAAAGTGCTCCCAGGAGCACCTCCCAAAAAGGAGTTGGTTGGTTCAACACTGTTCATTATATGCCCAAATCAAATCAATATCCTATTTCTTCTATTGAACAACTTGGTTCCCATTCCCCATAGCCCTTTTATCTCAACCACGACTTAATGAGTCCTCATGAAAATGTATGGGTCTGTACGCGTATGTAAAAACTTGTTTCCAGTCTAATTCCTACTCTCAGTGAATTGCTCCAAGTCTTCCTGCAAGTCCCTCTGTGATTACACAGCAAAAATCGCTTCTGCTGCACCCTCATGGGCTGCCGCCCACTCTCAGCACCGGCACACACATGGTCCCCACTGGGGGAAAGCACGCACTAATGAAAGGGGCCCTAAAGCTGCCAGGTTTCGTGGCAACTTTAAAGCTCTCTGCTGGAGCAAAGCATTATAAATAAGAAGTCTTCCCCACTGCATTTGCAGGACACAGGAACCACAGCACTAATACGGGAGCACTGAGGTGTCTTGCGCATACACTGCTCTCCGGAACACATCCATTTTCTCCTCCTGTGTTTTGCACTAGTTTCTCACAGCAGCGAGTTTATAAGCCTGTGCCACATAAAGTTGTTTGCTGTTATTTCTCTGGGTTCAGAGTCCTTAAACTATACTTTAAATCTACTGTCAATGGTTTCACTGTATTGCTATTCCATAAGTCATTAATCACTGGGAATGATGGTCTGTTTAATGGAATAAAATGCTCGCAGACAGTCCTCTCTATGGCAGCTTATGCCTCTGGTTTTTCCATGCAGGAGGTGGTACCTGTTGCCGCTCACGGCTGCAGCGAGCCAGCGGCAGGGCTACTCGCTCCCAGCTCCCCACGCGGGGCAGGTAGGACAGAGCAGGATCTGTCGCTCCTACTGCTCAGCCCCTGTTTCAGCCAGCGGTCATGGTATTTCTCTGCCTCCGCTAACAGCTCAAGCGTTGTGTGAATACAGAACAAAAATACACTCATATTAGGATGCTTTCTGTGGGTGAGTTGTTCTGGAGGTGAAACCCAAACCAATTACCAGCAGTTTAGTTCTAGCGCAAATCATAGTCCAGTAAAAAAGTTTTACTGGACACAGCAATTTAAAAACACAGCTTGGATACACAGAGTGAAGATACTGTTGCTAAGTCCTCATTTCGTTGGGTTGGCAAAAAACATGTCATCCTTCTCATCAAAAACTGGGGGTTGAGGAGGAGGGAGGGAGGGAAGACTAATAAATACATTGAGACAGGCCGTTCAGAGGTTGGGCCTCCAGACCCCATCATTTATTACATTTTTTTGCCAGTCTGATTACTGGAAGGCAATCTGTAGCTCAGGCAGAACACTTAAAAATATACCTATTCTATACCATATACCTACTCTATTTTCCCCTGTCCCTTGCAAATGTACTTCCTTCCTAAGGAAGCATATCTTAAAAGACAGACACAGTCCTTAATTCAAACACAGGGCAATTGTAACAGCTCTTTAGTATTCATAATTATTTTTTAGAAAAAAAATCATTCTATTATAGATGTACACAGAAGAGTAAAACCTGTAATATGAATGAGGACACAGCACATTAAAAATGTAAATTAAGAATTAAATAGCAAAACAATGGAGTTCTGCCAATATTTTTATAACCATACAAATTGCTCATCAGTATCCAGTGTCATGTTGGCAGATTTGTTCAACAGGGAGTATAAAGCCAGAGACAAGATGATAGACTATCCTTTCTAAAGGATGCACTCTCAGTGCTGTCCTGGCTGTTACGCATTTTTGTGCTTTAAAATAGAGAGGTGAACACACTTGGAGCATGAGCGATGTGTTACAAAAAGGAGCTTTTTTTTCCCCAGGTTGTGAAAAATTGGACTCCTCTGCTTTACGCACATTCATCTGTAAGCTTTTGTCATCAAAAAAGCAACAGTCCCTGTTAAAAAGCCTCCCAAAAAGCACTGTTGTCAAAACATTACTATATGCTCGAAGTCCTTTTTATTTCAAACCATGTGGACTGTAGTGAATGCAATATTTTATGCCAGCACCATTGTACAAAGGACTGAAATTCCTACCCCAGAAGAGCAGAGTTCACCAATAAGATCTGTATTTAACATATTCCTGTTTCCAGGTCTCCTCAAGAAATAATTTGATGCATAGGACTTTGACACTTTGAGCAAACACCAGAGTTTTCACCGAGACTGCGAGGGGGGTGTGAGCCCCACACGTCCTCCCCAGGAGGAAGGCCAGCTCTCCTCCCCATCACGCTATACAGGCTGTGACCGCAGCCACGTGTGGGGCAAGGCCGGGAAACCTCTATTTGGCTCTTTCAAGGAAACCAAGGAGAGAAAAGGCAGCATTTAAGTCTAGAGATTCCTACTTATAAAGCAGGAATTGACTTCTCGCCCTGAAATCATTTGTCCCCACATCACTGGTGTAACAGAAAACCCCGTCTCTTGGAGAGCAGAAAGCTGGGGTTTTTAGCTGGGTAACTGGAGCTCTCACATCACCGACTGCGCACACATACGTCCTTTTCCCTTTACATAGTAACGAACAGAAAGCAGAAAACCATTTTATGACCCAGACACTTTCTCATCAGCATCTCTTTTTCACAAGGGTCAGATGAATGACAGTAGTCAGTCAAGGGCCCTACGTATCCTTGCCACACACGTAATATGTCCTGATTACACTGTAGAAAGGTGCTTTGTTTTAATAAATTAAAATGTGAACTACAGCATATATCCAGGTGCTCAGTATAGATTCATGGTTTTAGTACTGATTTTCACCAATCACTAAGTCATGTATTCCCAATCACAGCAATGACCACAAGAGGAAAAAATGGGATGGATCCTGTTACTCCTGGAGCCTCTCCCTTCCAGTGTAACTCCAACTATTAATCCAACTGTTTTGCTGGAGGGATCTTTGAGCAGACATCCAGGGGATCACTGCTTCCACCAGTGTCACGGTTCCTACCCTCTCCCTAACAGCACCTGGAGACAAATGCTCATTAATGACAAAATCAGGTGTCAGCGCAAGGTAAGACAGGGTTACTAATGAGGAATGAGGGAGAGCAGATCATCTCCTTGCTCGTGCAAAGTCAAAGGCCATGCTGGCAATCAAAGACAGGGTCTCTTAAAAGTCAAGTCTTGCACCATGCCACAAAGCCAACAGGAGTAATACATTGTAGAGCTTTGATTTTCATAACAGAATGATGAGGAAGGGGGAAGGATCATTAGCCACACTTACTCTTTGAGGGATGCAAGTTACAGAGAAGAATGTGGCTTGTTCCTTGCCATAGAGTTAATTTCATGGCTGAAATTCAACTTGGGGCACAGGCGAGCATCATGCAAAAAACCAGACGGACCATTGCAAGGCAATGTCGTACCACAGGGCTGCCGGACCCGCAGGGCAGCGTGCTGAGAGCTGGGGCATCCGTCCCACTGGGCCAGCACTGGCTGTGCCGCAGCCAGGCAGGCAGGACGTCCTGCCGGGTTTTCAGAAAGGGGATTCAGTGACAAAGTGGCTGGCAGCGGGTGTGTGAGAAGGACGGCATGCAGGGGCCTCACCCTGCCAGGAGGGACGACACTTTCTGACAACAGATGTGACTGCCTGTCCCTCCCTGGGGTGCCTCCTGTCCCCCCATCTCCCACCGCCCCTGGGACACCCAGTCAGAAGAGGTTTGCATCCAACCAGCACACCTTGTTTGATCAATGAAAAGGAAAAAAATGGACATTCATAATGCACGACTGCTAAACAATTCTTAGAGATATACACTGATGACATTTTAAACCCCAATGCAAACACTACATAATTCATGGTAGTCACTATATCAAAGCACACTGGAAAATGGATGTGTTGCTTTTCTCTTAGGAACTTGAATTTCTATATTATTAAAACAGTTTGGGAGGTGGGAGGAGGAACCTGATAGATTTAAGGTTTATACTTTTCTCCTAGTACATTGCCAGGAAGATAAAATATTTAGTGGCTTCATATTCCCTAACCATATTTTTGACAATATGCTTCATGCTCTATTTGCCACAAAAGTTGTGACACTGCAGTCAGTCTTCAAAGACTAAAGTATGCATTTTTCATGGCAAAAGATCAAAAAAATCTCATTTTTTATTACCCTGCCATTGGTTAAGTCAAGCTCTGATAATTAGGATATTGGATATTTATGA
Source organism: Calonectris borealis (assembly GCF_964195595.1). Classification (NCBI taxonomy): domain Eukaryota; kingdom Metazoa; phylum Chordata; class Aves; order Procellariiformes; family Procellariidae; genus Calonectris; species Calonectris borealis. The sequence goes on from NC_134317.1 coordinate 8,950,784, forward strand.
GGAGCTATTCTGCCTTTATTACTGCTTTAGGTGCCTGTTGACAGATGCAGCAAGACAATTTACATTGATGTGTGAATTTGCCAGTATTTCAGTAATAATATCCAAGTCTAAGTCTATTAGGAAAAGGGTCCATATCTCACTCTTGGAATATATATTTTCAATTAATTCTGTTTTTGTAGCATTTCCTCTGGCATGCTGTCATTGAGGGTTTCTATCATTTGTTTGTGCTCTGATCGAATAGTAGCTCAAATTAAAGTCCAGAGGGTAACTGGATAAAAGCAGGTTATTAGATTAGAAAGGCAGAATGAACCACTATAATCTCCTAGTCTGACCCGCTCAATAAATACGGGCCATAGGACTCTCCCTCTGAATCGATCCCTGCTGCCATTGCAGCATGGAGGAAGGAGAGGAGAGCAACGCTTCCCCACACCACACTGGTGGGTAGAAACTCAGTGACAGCGAGCAAATTACCAGCACCCGGGCAGGTGAGGGGAGAAAGCGCGGCTCCGTGCCAGTTCCTTTTCCCTGTGTACCCCCTCTGTTTTTTTTTACTTCTGAAATTTCACTTAAACTAGGACTGAAGTCTGCTTACAAATATTTAGTTTCATTTAGAGGATGCAGGCTGCCGTGCATCTCACACCATGCTCTCTCTCTCCTTGTAACTGCAAACTAGTATTTTTTTTATCCCAAAGAAATTTTCAGTCTTACTATTGATGCTATGTGATAAAAGCGCACTGATCCATTCCCAGTTAATCTATGTCTATTCTACAAGTAAATGGTTCAATACTTCCTCTAATGATCTGTACATTTCAGATTTACTTATGCCTGAAAAAGCTCCAGCAGAAGTTTATGTGAGCAGAACCATAAAATCAAGCATGGAGTTATATATAATTGCAGTGGACTACATGCTTGAGACCACCGATTTAAGCAGAGCCGAGTAAAACCTTAATGCCTTCAATTACAGACACTTGAAATGTCCTGCCTGTCTCGAGCATTTCCAGGGAGGAACGAGACAGAAGGAAAGCTGTATCATTACAGCCTTGGCATTTACTCACGTCAACATCATACACCTTTCCTGCTCATTGCCAACAACAGTTCAGTGACTTCTAGAAGTGTTATAGCCCCGGAGACAGAAGGGAAATTTGACCCTCACAGCTGAAATGGCTCAAGGCCCCGTATCGCACAAGGAGCCTGGGCACATAAAGAGCAAAAAGCAGCTTACCCTTCTGGCTGAGCCCTCAACGAGCCTCTGGAGAGTTTCTTAGTGCTAAGCAGGAAAGGGTGCCACGAAAGGAAGGTGAAGAGCAGCAGTACCGACATTTAAAGTGGGAAGTTCAGGGTAATTTATTCTAGCAACAGCCCCTCTCGCCAGTTCTCCCCTTCACCTTCTCACCATTAATCCGCAAAGTCCTCCTTAGTCAAGATGACGGGGAAAAAAGTTTTACATCACATGTCCTTTGCACATCATGGCAAATTAGGGCTAACCACTCTAAATAACTGTGTTTTATTAATAGGATATTTACAGCACTTAATGATGCTTTGGCATTTTGCTGTAATGGTCAACACATTTTTTCCCACACTCTGGCTTCCACCTGAAACACTCTACTGAGTCAGAGATATTTACAACATGGATGGTTAGAAAAGAGCTTAAAAGGAATAGGCGGGTGAAGAATAACATCCTTCTAACTTGACCTTTAATAGGTTTTCAGAGGGCTTTAATAGGTTTTCAGAGGGCTCTAATACATTCTCCCAAGTTTGATAGTGACTACGCTCCTTTGGCCTCACTGACACGGTGCTCTATCAGTTGAGGTAGTTGTGAAGGGGAACATATATATGGGGAAAGCAAAGAGCAGTGTTTAACCCTACCTTATTTGAATAAACTTTCCTCAGCTCTCGAGCTCTGTCAAGTCCACAAAGATCCTCCAAGCAAGAGAAAGGACAGACAGAGAAGGCAGGAAAGGATGACTTACCAGGAAAAAGTCCCAGTTTAAATAATTTGATTTATTCATAATAGCCAGACCTACCATGGCCACACAAAGGACAATGCAAAGGCTCTGTTATCACTGCTCCTCCATAACACATTCATTTTGCATGAATTTGCCTGATTGCATAAGTTATCATAATAAGAAAACAGATTTTGCTCTTGTGCTGTGTCTTCTCCTTCAATTGACAGGAATAAGATGGGCAGGGCAGAAGCTGTGGCCAATGTTAAAAGGTGTAGTTATACCCAGGTAAGCGCTTAACAAGCAAACATCACAAAATTAGTGACAAAAAACAGATTTCATGTGGAAATTGTTAGAACTCAAAAACATTGCATCAAATGGATTTCAGAGATCAATAAGGAACAAATAAAGGAAACACAAAGCAAAGCGTCACCACTAGGACCCAGCTCACTTCCTGAAGGCTGAAGCATCCATTTGTTACAGGGCATCAGCAAGATGCCCAATAACTTTTCAGTAAGTTACTACCCTCAGAGGTCCATGATATTACACATTAGGTGCCCAAATTGAAGAAGTCTGGAATGAGATTAAAGCTATCAAGCTTCAAAAACACAGGAAAGTCTACCCACAAACCTGGAGGAAGAGCAGAAGAAATTAAAGGAAGAGACCAGAAGTTATTTTCTACGAGTTTCTCACTTGCAGAAGTACTTGTGGAAGATGAGGTTGCACAGGCTTCTTCTACTTGGCAGACAGGATTTTTTCTCCTTATATGAGAAAAGCCAGTGTAAGACGTGTTTTTAAATAAAGTAATTGATTAAGGTTAGCTTTTCTTTTATAACTCTTAGACGAAAAAGCCACATCTGAAAGAGGTTCAACAGCACTCAGATCTCACTAGCACATTGATTTGCTGCATGCTAAAGAGAAGTTAAAGTTAACAAAATAAAGACAAGATTGAAGCTCTGCGGACATGACCAGTGAGGAGCAGGGCTGCCAGGACACCGGCTATGGGAGAGTAGTCCACGGGGACCACATCACCGTGCACGCAGCATACCTGAGACCTAGGGAGCCACAGGAGTGTTATGCTCCACTGAGCTAAAGCAGGCACAGCCCAAAGCACTTGTCTTGCTGCTTTTGTGCAGGGGCAGATATACATGGCACTAATAGCTAGAGTTTAGCATAATTTCTCTGTACTTCAAGATTCCTGTCTTATGGCTTGCAGACCCAGTTTCTAGAGGGAAACTCACCCCGCAGCCATGAGCTATGCCAGGAGCCATGGGGCTGTGATCACATTCTTCAGGATTCAGGCACGATGCAATAATGTCTTCTTATCCAGTGGTTACACCATCTTTTGTTGTAAACTCTTAACTTCTACTTAGACAGCATACTCTGCCAGTCAGCTTGTGAATAGCCTGAGCCCATCGGATAGGAGCGTTAAGCACACTGTAAGCCCCGAACAGCTTGTGCTTGGAGAAAGCATGAGCCAGCGGCTGCCTCCCGCGGGCCTCCAGCCTCTGCAGAGAGCTTCAGTTGTGACAATGTTGCACCGAGGGCTTTTATCACCAGACCCAGCGGTGTCTCCAAGGCAAGCTAAACATCCAACCATTCCTCTAAAAGGTAATTTGAAATCTACCCTGCAAGGCACAGGGCAAAAAATGCTTAATTCTGCAAAGAGACTTAATCATTACAGCTCAGGCCTGAGAGATGCCAATATTGAGGCTGACACTGAGAGCAGCCATAAGCTTCTGCACCACAGTAGTCATCTGACTGCTGCTCAAGGCATGCGAGGGAAGAGCAGACAGTTTGAGTCCCAGTACAGGCTTTGCTTGGGATAAAGTCAGCATTTGTGTTTAACCCCTTTCTGACCTCTGTGTAAAATGAAGGTGCCTGGAAGCAAAGCAGAAATAGTAATGAAACAGTTCATTGCTCAGTTCACAGTAAGCAAGGACATCAGAAACTTTCATTACAGAAACCAGCAGCTACAGTAAGATCAGTCTATTTGATGTTTGAATTAGAGGTTAAGGGCGGAGGAAAAGGAGAATTTCGCTGTTTGTGATAAAACTCATCCTTCTCTCTGGATACTGCTAAGCCATCCCTGGCAGGGATGGACTTTTATCCCTGGCTCAGACTTCTGAAGAACAAATCTTTTTGCATTTTGAATGCACCAGATGGTATGCCTTTACAAAACTGGCCTCCAGGGAAGATACCTCTAAAATCCCTCCCTGCAAGGACTTCACTCCCTCTCCCCCTGCAAATTACTGAGTTCAGGCACTGAGTAATGCAGGACAGAAGCATATGCCTTTCCTTTGGCAATTGCATTGTGTCATGCTATTAAGAAATATGCCCAATCTGCCTTCTTTTCAGTTCACTATATTGTACTTCTCCTAGATTGATGTCTACCTCAGACCAAATAGTTCTGCATGGCCTAGACTGGGGTAATTGGATTACATTTATGTGAAACCCAAAGTGCTAGACATTCTCAGGGGTGATTTTCTTTTTCAGATTGCCATTAGAGTCCCAAGGAAACCAAGTACAAAAGTCTAAACTAATCTCACGTTAAACAGGATTTTTTTCGACCAAGTTGCACAGGGAGGTTGACTTTTAATGGGAGTTGTGCAGCTGAGAGACTAACATACAGAAAAAAAAAACCCAAACTCCTTATGCCAATGGAAGAACTTCAAAACAAGAGAACTGAGGAAATCTGCGATAATGCCCACACGTGCTCAAGCTCACCGTGCTGTGCCCACGGCTGCTGGTAGCTGGTAATTCATGCAGTGGCAAAAGCCAGGATAATTGGACTCTACTGTAGCAAATAAAACACACTTACAAAGGAGTCAGAAATCATTATCCCTACGGTGCAGAAGTGTCTGAGGCACAGGGAGACCGTACAGGTTGAACAAAGTCACTCAGCGGGACCATAGAGGAGCTGGGATCAGAGCCCAAGTCTCAGACCCTGTAGCCAAGGGGCAAGTGCATTTACCGCTGACAGGTGCTGGGAAGATAAGCTGCCAAGTTATTGGCAAATTTGCTGTTCTAACTTTGCTGTCACGGTGCAAGAGGAAAAAGTCCTCCATTCCTCCATCTTGAACATAATAAAGGAAGATACTTGTGACACATTTGAGTGCCTGAGATATTCATGAAATATTTCGAATGGGTACTTTGAAAGGCCCAAGGATGCATTTAGATGTGCCTGCTAGGAAACACAGGGCGCAATCAAAACTGCCAGGTGAGAAAGTGTACCTATCCCTCCTCGTTCCCAAAGGAGAAGTATTGTCACAGCGCCTGGATCTGCACCCTGTGGCTGGCTCAGGGCCAAGGTGATTTCTTTGAACTGTATGATTTCCAAACTGTAAATAACCATTTTGGACCTTAACAGGATTTTGTTATATTTCCAAAGGGAAAAGATATTCTTGCTTGGAAATACAATTCAGAAAAGCCTTTCAGGACTACTCTGAAGCAGAGGGGAGAGTATTCTTTCACAGACATGAGGGGTATTAACTATTTTCCATTATCTTACTAATTGTCTCATAACATCCCAGCAGCATTTATTTTTCTTAGTGCAATGCAACTGAATTACATCTGAATGGGGAGTAATTAAACTAGTTTGCTCTTTTTATTTTGTCTCCCTCACAGACACAGACCTAATTTGGGTTCATCTTGAACGCTGTTGCCATAGCATGTACTGTATTTGGGATTGAACAACAGGGAACATGGAGTAGTAGTTTAACCTGTAGGGCAATTTGGGAGAAGAAACACATAAGAAGCCCGGTCAAATGGAGTCAGAAAGATTCCTCTGACTAGATTTATACCTTTTTCTTTGGAGCGGAAGTCCGTCAGCAGGGAAACTATACATCATGTCTCAGAAATTAGCTAATTTACAGATTTTTGCATGCGCTCACAACCCAAACCAGAAGCTATGACGGAGCTGCAAAGACAGGGAGTGATTGGGAGAGGCGAATGAACCCAGAAACCGATGCAGAGATCTAACAGAAATCTCCCATGCAGCAGGCTTATAGTTGTGGGCAGATCCAACTCAATATTGCCAAACCATACTGCGTAGGTACCTCACTGGCTGTTTGTACGTGCAACGTGCAGTGCCCATACATAAGCTTTGGTTTCAAGCAGACAAATACATCTGGATTTGAAAACCAGGCCTTGCAAATCACTGCAGAGAGAGGTGACGCTGTTCGGCTCCTGACTCTGGGAGCCGAAGCACCGTGTGCGGGGAACAGCAGTTGTCCTTTGTTTCACACCTCACACAGAGGCACTTTTTGGGTGGCTCCCCAACAACCCCCAGGACAAGTCAACATGCAGTAACTGACTTGTGCAGGCTGAGCTGTCCCATTCACACGTGCCGAGTCTTCCTGATGTGGCTGAGCCCTGTCACCTCCGCAGGGCACCTGTAACGGGGCACTCCCAGCGCTCCCAGCACTCTCCTGGACTTTTCCTTGGGGGGAAAGAGGGAGAGGCATCTTTTAACTCTGATTTCTTTTTCCTGTTGGCATCACCTAGTTTGCCTTTCAATGGTTGATGTCATTTTTATGTTTGGAAAGGAAATCAGTCAGAGGTCAAGGGTAACAGCAGTAATTTCTGGTACCGCAACAGGTGTACACCTCTGGGCTTGCGCATGAGAGAAGTGAGGTTAGTGTGCATTAGTGGGTTAGGGAGTGTCACCACGGATGTGATACAACCTGGAGAGCCCCAAAACCAGGCTGTGCCCTCAGTTCTTCCTTCTCCCCTACCCCACATGGGTTTGCTATTTATGGAGTGGGAGGAACAGGGGACACCTCAACTGTTGATTTTGCAGGTCAGACCAAACCATCATGGCAATGCCTTTTGGCTTTATCTTCTTGATATATTAGGGGCTTCGTATTCCTAAGTGCTGAGCTAAAGAGACCAAGAACTTTTATTTTAATCTTTGTGAGAAAAAAAAGATTTTTAAACAACAAAATTCTTGTTCTAAATATCTCCAGTTTGATGAGAAAAAAAACCCTGAGCTTCAGTTCTGAAACAAATGGGTGACCCTTTTTTCCCCATTCCTCTCCTCCCCCTTCCCTTCCCTCACGCTCTCTCCCGATAACTGTATGGTCACCCCACCTCAGCCCCATTTCAGCTAATAACAGGGAATGGAGAAACACGGGAGGGAGGACAGGATGAGAACTAAAACACTGAAGAAATGGAGGAAGTTACTCCTTTCATTGGGAGATTTTCTAACAAAAGCCCATAGAGGATTTTCCTTTTTTAGGTTTTAAAGACAGCCCTAGAGCTCAAACAAACCCTAGCTTCAAAATGGGAATCAAGGAGGGTTGATTTTTTATCAACCTGTCAAAATAAGCTGCTAACATGGGCTGGACAAGTGATGTATAAATGGGAAGAAGGTAAAATCTAGCACTGGAAGTCATAGAAAGAACCTTGTTGGACCATGCATACCTTATTAAAAAACAGATTTGGAAAGTAACTAGCCCAGTAAATTACTTTTGGTTTCAATGTTGTGTTTCTAAATTTGCTCCAAACTGAAAAGACCCTGATAATCTAAAACATTCTTCTTAAAACCGAGCAACCAAATAAACTCAGACTTACACAGTAAGGATATTTAACTTGGTAGTTCTCATAAAGAATATTTTCTATAAGAAATGTGGCAATATGACAGTGGATGTATCATTGACAAATTTACCTATAGATCTGTATTATGACAAGCATAAAAAAATCTATCTACACTACAATACAGCTCTTCATAATAGGTTTTGATAGTTGGATATGTAGAAGCTGTCATGAATATAAATGGAGGGAAACCCTCTTTCCAGATAGCTTTGTGTGTGTCATCAAAATAATTTCTGCTGCTTTTTAAAAGAAAAGAAAATGATACTCGGAAGGTTGCTCTTCCAGCTACACCATCTGAAATTCTGTCCAATCCTTCTATAGCAAAAACTCAGAGGACTTGAGGGCATAGTCCCTGACTGTAAGGGTTACAAATTTAGCAAAGTTATTGCTAGCAAACGTGTTTACTTCAAAAGGAGTAAAGAATGAAACTTGTTAAATAAAATCACAGTGATGGTGCCTTTGAGACAGAACAACTTAAGATAGGGGCTGGGGGAATGAAATTAAATCCTATTTACTTTTGATTTGGGGGAAGAAGGGGAGGATGAGGGAAAGAGTTTGCTACTACTGAGCACTGCGAAAATTGCTGTTTGCTCCATAACTGTGAAGGGGTAAAACTAGTTTTGTTTTTAGAACCCTAACTGCAAGTAAGTTAAATAATAAATAACCCTGGCCAGACGCTAAGCAAAGTATATGCATATACTTTGGTGTATGGTGCTGGGGCATGGAAAAGGTGTTTTAAAAAGAAAACCCTTAACTGGTTCTCCAAAAGAAACAAACAGGCAGCTGGACAGTAGGATAAAAATTTGAAGTTGAAAAGCTTTGGGTGAAGTCAGAATCCTGACTTATGAAAGGAATAAAATCTTTAGTATGCTGTAGATGGGCAATTTCCCATATAGAAAATCTTCTTCTGTCCAGTGCTTTCTGTTATTGATAGTCCTTGTGTTTCAGATTATCTTCATCTGTAACAGTTCACAAGTAATACGGCTTTATGAAGCTGCCACCGCTTTCTCCAACCAGAGAATTAAAAAGTCCGTTAGGCCTGGCTCCAAAACAAGAGAGCAGACAATATTACCTCTTCCTCAATCAGACTATGCATATACCTCTGGTCAACAGATTTGGTGCTTCTTTTCAGGTGACTGTCCTGCCCGCTTGAGGAAGAGCACAAGAGCCGTAAAAAAACTATTATGGCTAGGATGCAAGAGGGAGCCATAGATTTTATGAACATGAGACATTCCTGGCTTATAGGATTTTATAAGCTACAGAGAGGAAGTTGTCTTTGAAGCATAAAGTGGTGGACACTTTGCAATCACTTTTGCTTTTACAGGCATTCAAGGGGAAAACATCCTCTGTCAAATCACAGCCTATATAATCATATTTTCCACATATAAACTACCAAATTAAAGGCAGGGAACATACTCAGGGAGAGAAGGCTTCAAAGCAATTTCTTGTATTATCTGCAGGTACATACTCACAGACTGCTGTTCAGCCAGCTGAGGAGAAAGGGCTTACAGGTAGGGCAAAAAGGAAGATCAGTCTCCAAAAACTGATTAATTACTCACGTTTGGTCTGAAATCAAGTGCCAGTAGTAAACTGTACGCATTTATCCCATTCAGAGATCCCGCACATTTGTTCATTGCTGATTGACCTAGAACCACCACATGGGTGGAAGATGTAAAGGAAGAAGGGGAAAGGAAGGAGAGGTTTCAGCTTCATTTCTTCACCTCTTGATATCATGGGCTCAGAAAACCTGGACTATTAGCATCAGATGCTGGTCTTTTCAAAAGTCCAAAATATTTGGTTGTGCAGCAAGCATTAAAGTGACACCCACATCACTCACACAAATGGCTGTTCCTGTGAAGTGTGCCTGAATTAAACTGTACAATTTCACTGCTCTCTTAATTTTTCTACACTCCATATAATTCTTTTGCACATGAAACTGCAGATTTATTAGAAATTATAAGCCTACACCCTACGTGTCACGGGAAGCCTGCCATCCCAAATGCATAAAACACAGACATCTAATGCACCAATGTGTCTTAATGTGCAGGACTACGAACAAACAAGCCTGCAGGCTGCCCCTGTGTTACTCCAAGAGACAATCAGACAAAACAGACTCACCCAGAAGAGCATTTGGAAATGCTCAGTCAGTCCATTTGGAAATATGACTGCCCATCAATGACAAACCAGAGACACTGTAAAGTAAATAGTTGGACTATTGCACAGGCTCAAGATGGGGAAAAAAAAAACCTCCCAACATCTCCATGCTCAAATGAGAGAGAAAGAGAGGAAGTGTTTGAAGCAGAGAAGTCCCTTATCTAAAAGAGATAAAAATGAAGACTGTTCAAATGCAGATCAGGGAGAGATGAGGTTTTCTAACACTGCCAAGGGAGAAAAATAAACAGGCTGCATTTCAGAGCCTCAATGCAAGTTATATTAAGGAGTTTTCTTCAGAGAAACAAAGCCTATGTCTAGCCTAATCTGCAAATACAGAGAAGTTATTTTTCCTCTGAGCAGCTACAAGCTGGTGCAAATAATCCTCTTCATCTTCCAACACCAGCATCAGAGGTGGCTGACAATGAAAGTCTACTAGCAGCATTTCTTGGTACTCAAATCCATCTCCCCTTGACAGCTGACTGCAGTTCATTTTCATCTACTGACCCATGATGAGTATCTTAAAAAATGCAACACATGTTGGAGCTCCTGGTAATGGTGAACTCTTCAAAGAAAAATAATTGTTTTTACAAAAGATTCTTGCATGTGCATTTTCAGGAAATGCAAACCTGAATTACCTAAAACATGCTACACAGTTGTCAGTGTGTAGTTCTCAGAAGTACCTGGGCCACTTTTCTTCAGTAAATAAACATTTCTTATCTAGTTTCAAAATATTTAATACATGCACTTAATATGCAACAGCTGTTTAATAAAAGCTAGTGAAGATCAACTGTATATGTCAAATTTCCTTTTTACCATTCTTTCTGGTTCTAACTATGTAGATTGCGTATGTTTTGACAAAGAGATTCTTTCTTCTTGTCTGCATAATACAATGGGCCCCTGGTCTCAGATTGGGCTCCAAAATACCACCACGTAATGGATAAATTATAAGACATGTCACTGAAGTACCTACATTTGTACAAATCAGTACTGCTTCTGCTAAGTCAGGATAGGCTACCGGATATCGTTGTTTTCAGAAGTTGGTGATTCTAAATGAGCAGCATCCAGCTGCTTTGAATTTTTGTAACTTGTTATTATAGCCATAATAGGTTGCTTGCAGAATTACATTTTATTCATGAATTGTCTGCACATCTGCAGAATGTAGAAGATTTATTTTAACTTGTGTTTTTACAACTGGTCTGAGGATGAAATGCAACTTTGCCATAAAGTTCACCAGCTGCAGAACTTTCTTCTGTCCCATAATACTCCTTAGATGAGGTTCAAGTGCTTTGGCGGGGAAACTTCCAGAGCAGATTCTTTTTGATTTTCCCCCAGCTTTTAAGTGGTGTATGTTCCTCTATGGGTACATACACAGAACTTGCAAATATTAATGAAAGCTATGCATGTGTTCCTGTGGGAAGGCAGACCTAATACTGAAACTCTCTGCTCTGTTACGCTGCTCACGTCAACAGTTTCATTTATTTTGGCTAGAGGTGCCTATGATTTAGTCATTAATCCTGAAATAGAATTTTCATACTGAAGTGATACTTAATATAAAACGGTGTTACTACATTTAAAATAATAACATTGTGTTTAAGAATCTCAGTGTGTCTTTTCCTTCACAATTTTGCATGCCCTTACAGATGATTACCAAGCATGAGGAATTAAAAGTGTTCCCAACACAAAGAAGACTCCGATAATATCTCAAACTATGCAAACTTAAAGAACAACTTTTAACCAGGTTAAAGGGATTTCTGTTCAACAGCCAGCTTATTAAAGTTAACAAAAGGGACAACCAGGAACAAGCCTGCAAAATCTCCACAACTGCACAGCTCCTGGCCACCTCTGACTGCAGCCAGTACCTGCTCACTTCTCTGTTTGTCTTTCTCAGTCCTGAGGACAGATGGTTGGAGAGAAGGGAAGATGCAATTTTAGCAACGATAGACCTAGAGTAACTTTTAACCTGCTTGGCCCAACTAGCAACAGGGCAGAAGCTATGGCTGCCTCTACTAGCAAGCAGAGAATAAATTCTCATTAGACTAACATAACAGGAAAGCCCAACACATACAAGTCACTTTATGATGATCTGCTGGAAAATAACTCTCAGCCAAAGCACCTTGATCCACCCAGTGTCAAATAAAGCAAAGTAGCTTCACCTGTTTTAAATTTTGTATCAAAAACTGTTTTGTTTTGCTGAAGCTATGTTTGTAATTTAATTATGCTGAATATTGAATTCTACTTGTGTAACCCCAAATTGTCAATACATTATTTTGCTCCTAAGGATTTCAGGTCCTTTCCTGTAAGACGATGCATCACAGTTTATTGAATTTCTATAGCATTGCCCAATTTTTCTTCTTTGCTTGTATACCAGAATTACTTATTGTAAAATACTTATTTTAAAACTCTGATCATGACAAAGATATGTCCCCAATGTGATTTCAAGGATACACTTTAAAAAAACCCAAACCCTCAGTAATAAAGAAGTTGCATGTTCATGGGATAGGAAGCAGAACAACTACTCAACTGCTTTAAATAAATTGTGGTACCTGATGTTAATCAGCTTTAGTAACCTCAAAAAAAGGAAGTGAATGTACATTCATTTATATTCATTAACTAGGCAGGTCTTCTATTTTAGGAAAGCAGAAGGGTTATCATGAGATTTTTGTTTCTATTCCTCCTATAGAACATCAGTCCTTGGATCAAAAGCATGATGTTTCACTTGAAACAGATTTTTTCACGCCTCAGAACTTTCTCCTCAAGACAATATTGAGCAAAAATGATCAGAATCATTGATACATTAAAATAGTAGGAAAATTAAATAAAGAAGATTCGAACCTGAGGGACACTGACCTTCTCAGTGTTGCGTCAAGGGATAAAGAATTTGAAAATGGTGATGTAAAGATGCCAATTATTCCTGACCTGAAATGACTCGAAAGTAGAGTTCAGTAGAGTTCAGTCAACAAGATTTTTGTCACCAAAAGTCTGAAATGCTTCGAGCTCCTACTGAATTCAGTGCATTGACCTCCAGCGCACCCCGACAGGCATGGTGTTTGCCTCACTCTGCAGGCTCTTGGGGTTTTTGCTAATTGAGGCTTTTTTTTGTGGCTGCTCAGGATGGGAGCTGAGCCCCCTGAGCTGGGTCTGCTTAAAGACTAAAACAAACCAACAAACCAAAAACCCACCCCAAAACTGAACAGAAACCTCCAAAATTTCCAGATATACACCCGGAAGCAATTGTTTCAGGCCCTATTATTTTGGGCTGCTTTTCTTGTAAAACGCAACATGTTGCCAACCAAGAGGGCTCTGGACTGCTGTAACTCCAAAGTGTGAGGAAGCTGCTCAGCATGAGGAACGTGCATACAACAGATGGTTTGGTGAGAATGACTGCTCCTAATTAGTCAATACTCCTATACATGTATGTATAAATACACATAAAACATGTCTGTGGGTGTATATAGATATAGACTGTTTCAGCATTTCCTGGTGTCAAAAAGCCACATTTTTTGGTGTCACGTGAACCCCCAGAAAAGCAGAGGCAGAGTGTATCTCAGTCTACTGCTCCCTTTGTTTTAGCTGGTATCAGGTATTGGGCCTTGCATGCCTCAGCGGTGCAGGCAACTCAGAGGTTTGAAGGGGCAGTGCAAGGTTTAACTAAATGAAGCAGTAAAGCCAGACTGATCAAAAGCTCTCGGGAACACAGTGCTGAACTTTTAAACTCATTTGTGAAAGGCAGCTGAAATGTGATGTAGGAACCAAAACACCAGAGCAAGCTCAGTGCTTGCTACCCAGTGTGCATTCCCACACTAGGAATTTTAGGGGTCAAATACCACACTGTGTACACACTTGAGGGTTTACTAATTAGTGCCAATTACAGGTAAAATATTCCGTTTATACAAGAGGAAAACCCAGGACATCTTGGCTTTTCCTGAGCTGTTCAATGCAGCTGACCTCCTACTGCTTTCTCTACAGGGCAGGCTGTTGGGCAGGAGAGGCAGAAAGCACACCATAAATTCACTTTCAGTGCAGAGGAAAAAACCCTCCCCAATGACTACTTTGTGTTCTAAGACAAAGAGAACCAGAAAACTAAGCATCCCAAATTACCAAGAAAAATACATTTTTCCCTCTTTTTTTTGTTTCGTTTTTTTTTGTTTTGTTTTTAAAGCAGCTCTTCATTAGAATGTAGCAGAGCATCCTGCTTTCGATGAAAGCACTGGGAAATGTTTCAGAGAAGCACAGTGGCCAAGGGGTCAGGCTATCAGTTTCAGCTAATATAAGACAATTGAAGTGAAAAGTGGTATATTTGAAAGATAGAAAATAAATGCAGAGCTCTATTACCAAGAAAGTGAACCAGAAAATAGCATACAAAGATATGCAGACGATTCAGTAGTAAGGAGAGGGGGAAATTCACCTAAGCATTTCTATGGACAGGAGTCCCAGCCATGGGCTCAGACTACACAGTGTGAGGGACTATTCCCTAAAACTACTTGGACCAACATCACATACTTTTAATTCTCTACTGATGCCTATTAAATTGCATTAATGCAGTGGAGCTCTCTCATTCCCCAGGAGGTCCCTCATAGAGAGCAAGGCACACAGGTGCCAGGTCCGAGAGAGGAGCATTTCTGCCCGATTTCCATTTCCAACCAGAAACGTCAGTGCTTTGTGGAAGGCTTACAAGAGTCCACTGTGGCTCCTTGACACCATCCATGCAGTGTGGGGAAGCTGCCTTCCTCCTGACATTTTAACAAATTTGGGAGCAATTCTTCACTTTGATTGTTAAAGACTAAAACCAAAGCAACCATAATCAATTACAGCGCCAAGGCCCAGGAGGAAATTTAAAAACCAGCTTTCAAGGTCAGGGTTTCAGTGGAAATAGATCCTTGCTGACAATCGGCAGAGCTTCCCTGAGCTTAGCAGAGCTGACGGCTACATTTGCAGGACGACTGCACCCTGTATATTTTCACTGTATTGGAGCAGCAAATAGAACACATTTAGCTGATTCGCAGCACACAGAAGGGTTAACCTTAAATTTCATGACAGAAGTTAACCCAAATAAGGTCTGTGCTATTCAGTCTGAAGGGAAAAGAAATCAATTCTGGTTCCCGTGGGTAGGATTTCACCGCTTGATTAGAGAAAGAAATGAATCTTTAAAGTATACTTACAGGAAAGGTATTTGCCATTTGCATGAGAGATGGGAATGGCTGCATCCCAAGTTAATGAAATCAAGTCTTCTGTGCCTGTTTGAGGATTTCATCTATTTGAATTATGCAAATATCAAATATAACTTCATTGTATGAAACTTCAAAATGAGAATGCTATCCATACATCCAGGGAGGCCAAAATAGTACCTCCACTCCCCAAACTTAACATTGTTTCATTGAAGGCCAACAAGAGGTTATGATTTGGTCCTACAGCACTGCGTTCGAGCTGTGACAGTCAATTTAGACGACATTCCTGCCTGTCAGCAAATAAACATTAAGTCATTTTAAATTTCACTTCCATTTGATAAGGTTAAAGCAATTCTCTCTTGGAGATAGGGACTCAGAGGCAGGCTTTTAAATGCCAGTCATCGGGCACAAGGGACTGACAGCCACGTAGGTTGTGAAGGAGGGTATCAAGGCAGGCTGGCAGAGTGGATCTGCAGCAGGAAGAGGAGGAGCAGCACAGGTGGTATCTTGCCCTTGATTCAGAGACCAAAACACGCAGGAAATGGATCCTTAATTTACAGGCAGAGACCCATGTATGCACCAAACTGTGTGGTCCCAGGCCAGCTTTCTGAAAATCTCCTTTTGGCAACAGGTATTTGCCGAGAAAATGTTCAGCTTGGGTAAGCTTGCTGGACCTTCTTTGCAAGTTCAGCACCTTCCCAAAGAAGGATACAAAGTCACGCAGTGCCACACCAAGGAGCAATAAACATAACCTCTTCCTTCCAATCCAGTGGAGATCTGGGCTTTATGACCAGAGACACACCTCCACTCCTGGCACGGGCAACTACATCATGGACTTGCAGAAATTATCACGTTCTCTACCCCAGAAACTGAACTAGTTTCGTCCAGCTCTCCATTTGGAAGGCTGTCCCTGAACATGTCCTTCTCATGATTAGAAATTTTCTCATTTCTGTCTGTACTCATTCATGGCCCCTATAGACCTATTAGTTCTTGTGCCAACGCCATCATTTAGATCAATGCAGAGAACATGGCAATATTTTGTAATATCAGAGCGTTTGCACTGCAGGACAATGTTTCCTAAATATGCTCTTTATAATAAAAAAGAATGCATTTAAATGTTGGCTTGGACCAGAAGACAAATAGAAAGGGGACATTTGAATTTCAAGGCGCTATCAAAAAGCTTTTTAGAATTCAGTAGACGTGTATATGAGCAGGAAGAGGAAAAGGGAAGGGAATCAAGACAATGGAAAGTTTCAATCTCCAGACATTAACTTTTAACAATGAACTCCCAAGGCTGCCTCCAAATACAGTAGGTGGGGAAAATCTTTTAAGAAAGGGCACAGGAGAAGCACTGAAAGAGGGAAGAGGTATACACTCACAAACCTCCACAGGCACAGAGATCAGATCTGCTCTGGCTTGGCTCAGAGACTGCTCCAACTGAGGGGTGACGGCCCTTTCTATCCACCAGACCAGCAGACAGCAGTTTCAGAACAACTCTCTCATTATGCTCTTCTGTTACTGTTTTTTTTTTTAATAGACCAAATTAGCAAATCCATACTCAGCATGGATTTAAAGCTCTGTAAATTCAGAGTTAACCAAGGGTACTACAACTTTCAGACTTAAGTCTCTAGCTGAAGAGGAAAATTTCTGCACGCTGGAGAGAAGGTCCTTGGCCTTACAACTGAAAAAAAGGCAGCTTCCTTGACGTAAGGCCTAACTTAAACAGGCTGGGCTCCCTAGGCAATTTCTAAAGATGCACAGCAAGACTGCTAAGCTTAACTCATTGCACAATGAGATCAGATTGATTGTTCCCAGAGTCACTCTGCATATGACTGTTCCTGAATCAGTTTTCAAGATTTTCAAACAAGGGTACAAACCAGATCTTCCTCTTTTCTAGTTACTCACTGCCCCAATGTACTTACAGACAACTCAAAGCCAGCCATATTCTTCATTTTGCTACATTAAACAATACAACTTCTTTAGCTTCTGTTTTAGCTTCTGTTAAAGGTTTGTCTCCCCATTCTCCAGTCATCTTAGTAGCCCTTTTCTCCAACCTCAACATGGGTAGTTAGACATCGCATTTTTTCAAAAGTTCAAGTTTAAAAAAAGATATATTTTAACCCATTATACTTCAGTAGCTAAGTTACCCCCACAGAATCATTGTCCAAGATTTTTAAAGGTATGTGTACATCTGCAAATACCAATAGATGCTTTTACCCATTTTGGCAGGAGTTGATGTCATCATTACTACCACTACAATTTAGGTATTTCAGCTGTCAAGACAAAAAGGTCACTTAAATGCCATCTTTTGAACACCTGTGACACAATCCATTCCATCCACTTTAGACCTGCATTTCTTTCAACTTATCAGAAACATCTGTTGAATAAACTTGTGACAGCAAGTTGGAAGGCTTTTAGCAATTTCACTGTCTGAAGGGCAAGGGCAAACTTGACCAGCGTGCTTGCTTTTGACTTCTGTTTGTCCTTCACCATACCACATTAGTTCTTATCTAATGGTTAAAAACCTGACATGTTAATGACACAATAAAGACTGTTTGAATCTCCGTGTACCTTATTGCTGAGGTACTGCGATCTTTAGTTACCTTAAAAGTTTAATTCTGATTGTTGGCTCCGTCATAGCAGTTTCAAGAGCTTCTCTTCTACAGATATCCTTAAGCATTACTAAGAGACTCAGTGAGGACGTTCATTCTTAATGCCTTTAAGAGACAAATTTAAGTTCAGTTTTATTTTCAAAATCAGAGAGCTCAAAAGTTGTCTTTATTGGAGAGACAGAATGTAAGGCACAGGAAGAAAAAAATCAGCAAATACTGGAACTGATCAAACAAGACACATTTTCACACACACAGAGAAATAAAAACCACACCCAGTAATGAATATATTTTTTTCTTGAAAAGTTCATGGTTGGGGGGGGCAGGGAGGTGTAGGAAAAAAAACAAACTTTGAGGAAGAATATTTTAGTTATTTTTTTCTTGTCCAATCAAACTTTTTGTTATATTGTCTTAAAAAGCTCATGTTCCTGTACCTGGCTGAAGGCAGACTGATTACTTGACTATTTTGGCATATATAGAAAGTTTCAGATTAAGAGCAGACATATTCGGACAGATCTAGGACTCATCTGTCCATTAATTTCTCTCCGTGATGATCCCACATAGACATCTGCGGGAGAAGGAACAAGCGTAGAGGGATTTTCCTGTATTATTCACACCGCGTTTCTGGCACTCAGCAATATCCGGACTTTCTAAAGTGGAGATTATATCTTGTTCTTGACAGCACTATCCTTCAAGGTTATATTTAATCTCTTTTGGAGCCCACTTTCACATTTGGCCTCTACAACAGTAAGTTTCACAATTTACATTTTACACTTTCTGGAAAAAGTGCTAGAATAATTGTAGTAACTGCAATTTAATAGAGGGGTACACATATACTGAACTCCAGGGATTTTTCTAGGAAGGAGCAATCAGGACAGTCTTCTAATATTTCTTCAAATCAAAATCACCTTCAGCAGCACCATGCTAGATATACCACTAAAACAAAAGACTTAGCGTGAGGCAGACCCTCCTTTAGCTATGTAAGACAACCATTACATTCAACAAAATGCAAGCTGGCAATATTATATGGAGGAGCAAAGCAAGGTGGATTTGCAGAAATGCTGTATGAACAGGGTCAAAGTATTTAGATTACTCTCTGAAAGGGGCTGTATCTGAGTTCTTTTGCAGGTTTCAGCTAGAGAAAGGAGCAGAACGGCTTCCTGAATATCAGTGCAGATGTTACCTAATAAAACATGAGAAAAGAAAGCCATTTATGCTGAGTTAGGACAAGGATGGATAGCTAAGCAATGTCATCTTCTTTAATGCACCTCTCTGTCTGGGTTTCTTTATACTCATGAGTAAAGTTTAGTTTCCTGGTAATTATTACATATATGCACCTGTTCACAGGTGGATGTCAAGTGGTTTTTGACTGCTCACGTTTACAAGCATACACTTGCTGTCAGAGAGATCCCCAACTCTAACCCCAAAAGCTGCACTTTCAACTTTTTCAAATACCTTCTTTTAAAAATTCATAAAAACAAACATAGTAAGTGCTTTTAAGAGAGACTTAAATGCAGCAACCACAGGCCTAAAAACAGCTTAAGGGGAAAGAAGAAAAGTTAGCTCATAACAATACCAGCCCTCTTTCTCAGTTTCAACTTTCCTTGTAAGTCACTATTTATACGATTAAGAGGTTCTCGGCAGACTCATTTAATGCATAATATTTTGACCTTGATATTACTTACACATCCACAACAGAGATCAGAAGGATAACTGCCTTCTCACTTAAGTGAGAAACTGCTTTCTCACTTAAGGCTGGCATCTAGCAGCATAAACATGCTTATGATGCCCTCAAAAAAGGCTAAAAAAGTGCTACAGCACATTGTGCCAAAATGTAAGTTGAAATCTTAACTGTTTATATTCAATGGAAAACATAATTTTAAAATTCCTTCTTACTAGGTTTTCAAATGTACTACCTATCCAGTAAAATTATAGATTTAGGAACTCACAATAATGAAAGGGAAAAAAATAATCTTTAACCTAATGGTTGGCAGTTGGTTGGTTCTCAGTTTCTAACACAAATGTTGCCTTTAGGAAACCAAGAAGTTATGTAGGATAAAATGGAAAGCTTCACTTTACTAACAAATGCTCAGATATTAAAGCTCTCTTCTATTAAAATTCACAGGCTAGCAATCATTGTTTAAAGATAATGGTCTTAACATCAGCTAGGAAAACAAAAGATTTAATTTTGTGAAATGCAGTATAATTGGAATATGAAACAATAGAGGAATAGATAATGCATTTAGTTTTCACAGGTGAAGACTTCAATAAATCATCTGTGAACTTGCCACAAATGAGTCCTGTCTACTGAAACTGGGGAGTTGCAAGAGCAATCTGCATTTGAAATGGTGTCTGGCTCAGAAGAGATAGCAAGAAAACAGAGAGAAATTGGAAAATTAATGCTCAAGACAATAGTCTCTTGACCAAAGAATGAGGGCAGTAGACCAAAACTGATGGGACAGCGTTACGTAATGTAGGGCTGCTGTATTCTATCTGAGGGCTATCTCCCTCAACTCATTTCATACCTGGAGCAACATCTGTATTTCTCCACTTTGATGGAAATAAATCTTCCTGCTTTCTTATCCACTATTTGAAGAAAGAGACAGCTTCCAAGGCTTCTACTTGTAAGAAAACATGCCCTAGAGAGGGTTTGCCATGATACAGATTGTTTTTCAGAAGCTGAGATGACACAGCCAGACCTCAGCTCCCCAAAGGCAGCAGCCCCCTGCCTGTTTCTTGGCTTACGCCGCCACAGCGAGGGATGTTGCCTGCACTTTCCTCCTTTCTTCTCTTAGCGTATACCTCGGGGTAGAGGAATAACCAAGAGCTGATAGGTTTATTATCTACAGCTTGTAAAAGAGAGAGAGAGAGATTAGTAATACTAAGTTTAAGGCCAACACTGGTAACTGTCTTTAATGAGGCTTAAAGACTTTGGGCAGAGGCAAGTATAGGGCAGAAGTACTTAGGAAATCTCAGCTGTCCACTTAGTCTCTGGACAACACAGATGATAGAGCATGAAGAAGTGGAAAGACACTTGTGCTTCCTGTG
The DNA here is from genome assembly GCF_964195595.1 of Calonectris borealis. Classification (NCBI taxonomy): domain Eukaryota; kingdom Metazoa; phylum Chordata; class Aves; order Procellariiformes; family Procellariidae; genus Calonectris; species Calonectris borealis. The sequence goes on from NC_134317.1 coordinate 8,971,298, forward strand.
CCACAGGATGAGCTTGGCTGATGCAGCGTGCCAACACCTATAGCTCACTATCAGACCAGACGAAATACTAGTTTTCTTGTAGAAATCCACTGAAAGACAAAAGCATGGCCGCGATTTTCACTAAGCACCGGTAAAGCACTCATTGTCCTTGTGGGCTTCTCGTGCACAGAAGCAAAGACAGTAGTCATATGTTCCCAGAGACCGTATCTGCCAGGATATCACAGGTAGAGAATTATGTGGATAACACTAGTGGTGAATTTGGTTTTCTGACTACAATATTTGCAGGGTTAGGTTGGTTTTAAAGCTGTAGACTTTTCACGTTGAAGCAATTTTTAAGTGGTCTAATGCAAAGTGTAATCACACATTGATTTTTCCATTAAAACTACAAAAGTCTTAAATACCCTGGGGGTGCTGGCCTCAATTAGTCCCTATTCTTCCATTCTTTTTCTCTCTGTATCATTTTGCCATCCCTCGGCGTAGGAGGAAAGGAAGACTGTCTACTTAAGCAACAAGCACAATCTTCTATTACATGAGTCCAGTTAAAAGCAGCAGCAGATAAATTGCTTTCTGTACAATAGGGAGGAAAATTATGCTGGTTTCTGCTTATGTTCATTTTTAAATTACAGTGTGGGAAAACTGAACATACAGATATCTTGATTTTGGAAGTTTGCTTTGAGTCTATTTTACTGTGGCTATGTATTTTTTTTAAAACCAATAGAAGTCCCACAGCTCTTCAGAGGAGGTTGTTTATACACAATTGCCCCAAGAAGCCATAATCCCTGAATGCAGCCTTTGCATTGTCATCTGTTGAATAGCTGAGCTTTAGTTTTGTGCTACCACCATTCAGTAGCATTGATCGGTTTTGCCGTTGACACCAGGTTAATACTTTTGCAGAGAAGAGGAAAGCAAATTTTACTGAACACCAGTAGGTAAATCCTTTGCTTTTATCTCTTTTCCAGAAAGCAGCACCTAAAAGAAAAATCTTACTAGTGACAGAGGATGGGTGTCCCATTCAACTGAATGGCCAGACCCCGGTCTGTGGTCTAAGTGTTTCACGTTCCCCACTCAGCCCCTGCTACCCATTTCAGTGCATTTAGTCTCCTACTTCTGTCATTTGAAGCCCTGCTCAGGGAAATATGTGGATGGAGACACCATATAAAACACAGAGATGAAAATCATATACAGCCTACAACATACTTATTTTCAGGCACCTCTCCAACAAAGTCTCTGAAGAAAGGCAGCTGAGTGGAATGATTAAAGAAATGAACCAAGAGGAGTCAATGAAGCTGAGTTTAAAGAACATGGGCTGAGGCTGTGTTCTGGAATCTAATCAGTTAGGTTATTCTTTCAATTTTTGTCCTATCCCCAAGCTTTACCTTTTTCAGTACGGAAAAAAAACAGCCAATTTCCAGCCTGTGAAGAAGCATCTAATTTTCCCGTAACAGAAGTCCTACCATTGTCAAGTTATACTGTGCCTGAGTCATCTCTAGATGACAACCACATATTTTTCACAACCACTTGAAGTAATCTGCCTCCTGAAAACCTATTTGCCAAGCGTGTTACGAAATACATTTCCTTTATTCTGAGCAAAATATTAATCTGCCAGCAGATTATGGGGGAAAAAAATGGTGCTCCGTCTTAAGTTCTAAGAGGTCTTTTTAATTTCTGACTTAAAGTTTTACCTAGATTTAGCTTATGGCCAAGTACAGCTGTGCCCATGGTGTTTAGAGTGGCATTTGGTATTGTTATAGAGTAGCCTGGCACCGTTTTAACGGTCACCACCAAAAAAGTGGCAGGAGACGGGCCAGGCAGCCCAGCAGATAGGGCAGTAGCACAAGATCCAGCAGATGCATTTGTGACTCTCCATAGTATTTGTGGCCTTGGTCAGGTCACTGTTTTCTTTCTGTCTAGCTTTTCCAGCCCTTCCCTTTTGCCCATTTTATTTGGATTTAAAGACAGGGACTCTGTGTCCTTCTACAGCACTTACCAGAGTCCCAGTAAAGCCTCTAGCTGCTATTGCTCTGTAAAGCAGACCAGACCTGAAGCTACCTGTACCATACCACATCACAAGAAACCACTACTGCTACTGTCTTCAGGATGACACACAGTGTATTTGACATAGTTAAGCGTTAGACCAAAGGAAAATAAAAAAAAAAAAACCACCACCACCACACTGCCTTTCTCAGATGGAGGCACTGCCTTAGATTATGATAAGCAATTCCCTTCCCTGCTCATTAAAGAAGCTGTAGGATATTTGCTGTCCAGGCATGTAGGTAAAATTCGTCTTGCATCAGAAGGTCCCAAAGCAGAAAAGCTGCAGTTCTGTAAGTGATGGGAAAGAGACAGCAGAGAGAATTATCTGCCTCACTTGGCCTGGGGGAGCTGGTGGGGCCAGGCTGGTAGCAGCAGGGTCCCCAGTTAGGTAGGTCCAGCTGCAGCTCTGGCTGTTGCCAACTGTTGCAGCTACAGCAGTGGTTTAGTGCATCTACCTCAACACCTTCATAGTAGCCAGATTACTTTGATATTTCTCTTTTCTGGAAGGAAGAGCTCGAGATGGATGGACGTTTCATCACGGTCAGGAGACAGAAAAGCGCTGCCCAGATACTGGCTGGCAAACGGCAAAGCACCCACAGTGCCTAGCCCCACACAGTGGGACCCCTCTGCTGTGCAAATACAAGAGTATTGCTCCAAAGCAATGTGTATACAAAGTGTATACAAAGAAAAGCAGAGGATGTAGCAACTCTAAAGGACTTTTTTATTTCAACATATTTACTGTGGTAGGCTTGAGGCTGCTTTATACAAAATAATTAAGGCTTTTAGCAGAAGCACAAACCTGAAGCTGCCAAGGGAAATATCACAAAAGCTTTAGAAGCAATAAATTTTTCATCTTGGATAATCAAAACTCAGTTCATTGTAAAGTACAAGTTCAGGTCAGAAAGATCTGCTCTGATGACAAACCATACTGCTTTTGTATAAATGTGGCTTTATATTATTGACCAGATTAAGAAGGATGTAGCCATGGCCAGTGAGCAGGCACTGCTGGCATGGAGCTGCTGGTGCCGAAGCCCACCCCACCAGCAGCTTGCATGGAGGCTTGTCCCACACTGCTCCCCTTTCCCAGTGAGCAGGCCACCTGTTAACATTTCCTAAAGATTTTTAACTTACATAGTTTCAGCTATGAAAGTGCCTTCTTTTTTTAACATTTGTAATTATTGCACTAGCTGGATCTCTCTTTTACAGGACCTTTCCACTACATTCTCCTTCTTTGTTTGCTATAACCCAGTTATAATATATATAATAATACATATAAGTCTCCAAATTCACCCTTTCTTAAGAGCTCACTGCTACAGTGGCAGGGGCCTAAGCTCAGGTGTTGGAGCAGCAAGAGGTCCCCAGCGGCACCTCGTGACCATTTAGGTAGCCCTCTGATCAGTGCCCTGCCCTTTACAGCCACAGGAGAAAGACGAGATCAAGCAGCCACAAAGACTGAATCAATCCCTCTTGGGGTGGGCCAAGCATTAGGAGGTTTTAAATACTGTTAAAAGCTTGCATTTCATCAAACTGCCATCAGCCAAGTATTTTCATAAGCACTATAGCTATCCAGTTTCTGCTGCTGGGAATGGAGAAACTTTTATTACCAAATGCTGCCATGAACCACTCAAAAAATTAAGTTCGGCTATATTTTTCCTGCTATTCATGACAGGCCACACTCATCCAGATCCATGTAGCCCTTCACTAGAAGAAGTGAAGAACAACACTACAAGAAAGATCTGCTAGGCTGACACGAACAAAGCTGCTTTAAGAGCAACAAATATAGGTAACCCACACGGTGTCAACCAGTCTGATCTATGCTGCTCATATGGATGGGCTGACCCACTGGAGGCAGTGGAGTTTTACCACATGACTCAGAAGATGATTAAATAAATCTCACACACAGAGATTGTGGGAAGTATGCCCCAGTCTATCCAAAAGCACAAAATGCCTGATTTCAGGAGCAGGAGCATTAAGCAGAGACTTACACGTGCTACCATGTTTTTCTTGAAGCCAACAGCAATAGTGGGAAGGAAGTTGGAAGGAATAGCACTGCACAGCCTACTTTATAAAAACAGAAGTGATTTTCTCCAAAATACAGGGACAAATTTGCATTCCTCCACGGGGGCAAATCTACCAAAATTCAAGCTGAACAGCCCCTGGAAGTAACCCCTCCCCAACACCAGGCGTAGAGTTGTTATCGCAGCCACTGGGCCAGTCCCTGCTCTCCACCATGAGTGTAGCAAGGTAGCCAGAAACAAAAGGAACTGACATCTCTATATCAAGGACTTCAAATCTCCAACCAGACCGTCTGGGCTTTAAGCTGAAATATTTGAACCTTGCAGCCACTTTCCTTGGACAAAAGCTCTTCCCCACGTGAGCTCAGCCTGCCCAGCACGGTGGTGCTCTCCTTGCTTGGCCCCTTGTCACCTTCCTCCTCCATCACAGCAGTGGGGTCACCCCATCTGGAGCCCATCCTGCAAGCATCAATATTACCTACAGCAAGTAGTCCTTCCCTTCCAACATTTACAATTCATTTCGTGAATTTTCTGAAGTGCCACACAATAACGTGACACTAAAAAAGCGTTAGTTCCTTCTTGTGTCTCCTTCTACTTAGCTTTTTCTCATCGTCAGGAGATTTATGAATTTAATCTCTGTTTTATAGAACTTATCACTTTTAACAACTAGAAGAAGAAAATGCTAAATTGTTTTTATTGCTGTTAGATGTTCAAAGACATTATGCTATATACTGTCATTTACATTTCACATTAAAAGTGAAATATGTTGGGAATGCGCAAGTATTTGTTTTAATTTGACCCATCTGTTAAATGAAAAACAAAGAGGACTTCTAAATCACTATATTTAAATTCAGCGATTTGTAAACAATTTATATGTTCATTTCTTCTGGGTTAAAACTGCCCTAAAGCATCACTCTTATGAAATCTCCAAATTAAATTGCTTTGCATTGTTCTCAGGGATGCGGGCCACAGTTTCTTCCTCCTCAGTTTATTAATTTATTTCCCAACTCAAGTAAATTAGCAAGACTCATATTAAGAGTCTTTGCCACTAAAATAATTTTAGGGAATTCACGGAAGTATCTACTGGCTCCAGAAAGCTGAGACCACAGAGAAAGCACCAGATACTGGGGGTAAATTCTCTTAAGATAAAGGACAAGCCAATCACTTTCATTTAGCTTTTTAACACTTCTGCAAGCAGCACTAGGTCTGCCCTATTCCATTCTAGACCATTGCCAAGCAAAAACAATAATCAAGGAGGGGAAGAAAAGCCATGGCAATTTACCTTCATCTCTTAACCTAGCTAGAACTTGCTACAGGATTTGCATCTTAGGCTGGGCTTTAATGTAGCTGTGGATGGTAATTTACAAGGGGAGAGAGATCCAGAGACATTTAAGGATCCCACAGTGGCACTTAAAGAGCAGTCTTATCTCTTTTTCTGCTTTGTGCAACATGCTGTATTTAGCATTAGCTGCTAAGCCTCTACCCCAGAAATCAGTACTTTTGGTGGAGTAAGGATACTGAGCGCCCTTTTAATCACCCAGATACGCGGCCTGTCGTCCCAGACTAACGGACACCTTGCGCAAGGAGATGATTTCTTCATTAGATGTACACCCTGAGCATGAGGAAGAGCTCTGTACATCCTGGAGTATCACACTTCCCATTTGAAGCCTTTGAACCTCTCTGCTGGTACAGTGTGCAGCTCCACCCTTTCCCCAAACCTTTCAGTCATGTGCCTTGTCTGTATGACAGGTTTTCACCATGTTCCCAACTCTAATACAGGTGCAGCGTAAAAGGAGCTGGGTACACCCTGGGCTCTTTATCCTGCAGCTTCACGTCCCAACCATAGACTATGGCAAAAGCAGGACTAGCTGAGGAAGCAGAGAATGCTCAAAAAAAAAAAAAAAAAAAAAAAAAAGTACTTAAAGCTGTAGAACTGGACAGACCCACGAGTTTCAATTCCCCCTCTGCAATATCAAGCAGAGCACCAAAAAGCAACACAGAATACTAGGTCTACTGTGCATTCATACTCTAGATGGTTCATTTATTATATCCAGTATCATGTTAAGCAACCCAACAAAACAGGAACTAGCAGTAATTCAGCCAGGGCATGATTAAGGGTGCCTGTAAGAGTATCAACAAACGTGGAGACTACATGGATCACAGCCCGGAAAGATTCCAAGTTGGGGAAATGACAGCTTGATTAGTTTTTGTCTGACAAATGTGGCAAGAGAGATCAGAATCAAACATAATTCCAAGGTTATAGGCCTTCAAATAAAACCAGGAAAAAAAATTCAAAGAGGGCAACAGCAATTTGCAAGACCAAATCAACTCTCCAGTCCGGCTTTCTTAACACTCGGATGCAACACAGCCACAACTGCCGAGGCTAAATAAGTACCCTCCAGGGAGCATCTTGAATTAACAGGGACATGCCTTCGGAGTGGGACAAGCTTCAGATCTTGCAAGACAGTCTTCCCTCCCATCAAGAGCCTTACTAAACATGCACATATTTGTAATTTAATGGGAAAACATGCAAGTAGAGCTACTTTATATCCAGGCAACTGTTGCCTATTGCTATCCCAAAGGTCAAGCAGCAACACCCTGTTACCCATATTGCTGCATGTAGGCATGCAGTATAATCAAACAACATAAATAGCAGAGAGTAAATGGATTTTTCCTTCTTCCCTCCCACCTGTTCTAACAATAGGAGTTGTTAGAGCGAGTCAAAAACACGCAGGGAAATCACGTTTCTTAAAATATATCATCGCAACCAAAAGTATCCCTCTCCCTCATTTTGCACCAGTTTCAAACCATATATCCCCCATTTGGGGGAACTTGGTGAGATAAAATGGAGGCTTCTGGGTTTCCTTCCCGTGTGGAAAGGGGGCAGGGGAGAGGAGGCGGAGTAGGACAGGGCTCTTACCCAGGAATAAAATGATCTGTCGCCGGGAGCTCTTGGCCTCTGAGCTCTCACTTTTTCTTAGGTACTGCTCCTGGTGTCTTAGTCCACCCTTCACTGCCACAGTTCCTTCCTTGTGGATCATCAGGGTTTTCATCATGCTGCGGCACATGAAGGTGACAGATCCCAGCACTATAATGTACACAGCAAAGGCACTGAAGATGCTGGCCTGAAAGACAGGCCACTTGGAGGAGAGGTTGGTACAGATGGTCATATTGTACTTCAGCTCAGGGGGGTGATGCCTGGGCATAGGCTTGGTGCAGGCAGTCTTGCCTTGGTAGCCCTCGATGGTTTCCAGGGGATATTCTGTGCCCATGGCAAAGAGCAGGGGTAGAGCCACTACGACAGATGTACCCCAGACAAAGGCAATGAGCAGCTTCACCGTGCGGGGTCCAGAGACTGCCTTGAACTTGAAGGGGTGGCAGATAGCCACGTACCTCTCAAAGCTGAGGGTGGCCACATGCAGCACAGTGGCATAACTGCAGGCTTCAAAGAGGAAGTAGTAGAGCTTGCAAGCCATGTTGCCGTTGGGGGTGGAAAAGGGGCTCCAGATGGCACTGAAGAACTCCATGGGCATGCCCAGCAGGATGACCAGCAGATCAGAGCAGGCCAGGCTCACCATGTGGTCCGTGACCTCCTTCTGCAGGTAACCTTTCTTCTGCAGGATCCTGGTGGTCTTGATGGTGATGCTGTTGCCCAAGATGCCCGCAACAAGGATACAGACATACACTGAGGCCAAAGTGATCTTGATCCCAATAGACACCTCAAACTCAGAGATATGGCTGTGGTCAATGAGATGAGAACAGTTTGAACGGGATGTTTGTCCTGCCATGAGTAGCCCCCAGGGCGGGGGGGAGGCAGGAAGAGCCTTCCTGCCCTCTCTGACGTTCAAATTCACAGCAAATAGAGCCTTTCTCGCTTTGCCCCTCTGACCGAGATGCACAGGTCAGAGCAGTCAGGTACAACAAACGAGTCTCAACTAGCCACACCTATGGGTTTTGTTAGCAACAGCCACTGAGTCAATAAGCCGAGTAGGAAAGTGTTTCAGCTCTTACCTATCTTTATGGCAAACTCCTCTTGCTCCTTTTGGATTTTCCTGCTCTTTTCTCTACTGAGTGAAGCTGCCGTTTTCCAGCCCTTTGCAGTGTGAACTGCTCTCCTTTCAACGCTTGCCTCTTCCTCTGCAAGCAAAGGCAGCTTTTGGTCCTGGCCCCAGCAGAAGGAAGTCAGAGTTTCTGTGTGGTTATCGCTGCTCTGTTAACCATTAACCTAAATCTTGGCTATCCCTAGTCACTGGCAGCAAAGCAGGTTTAGGGAAAAAAAAAAAAAAAAAAGAAAACCACCCAAGTCTGAATTCACTTCCTGTAATTGGAGCTCCTTCTCAGGGACAGAAAGAGGTGTTTCTCCTAAAGCTGTTAGACTGGTGGGGTCAGGCTGAATGTGTGAACAGGTGCTGAAGAAAAAGTATCTGCTCATGAGTTTAACATTAACTGGGCTTCAGACTTTACTTCTGTATGCGCTAGTGCCAACATGCTTCACTACTTTACATTTCCTTTAATGAAGACCTTGGCGTCTGCCGCAGCAGTGTTTGTTACGCAGTTTGTGCAGCCACAGACTGATTTACATCAACAGGAGGTTCTGGTTTTTAGTTGCTGCTAATGAACTGGTAGCTTCTTAAAATAACTGTTTAGACTGTAAAGAGTCTTCTCAGAAGTTATAAAATAAGCTGAACTCTAGATTTAGACACGTTGATTGTCTTCCTTTAAATTTCCATCTTCTCATGTTAGATAACAAAAATAATGAAGTTAGTAATCCCAATCATGCCCATGCTTTCAAATAATCCGGACTAGCAGGGTATGAAAATGTACTTCCCCCTCCTGTGTCTCACCCCAGGGGGAATGAATTTAATGCACTCTTTAGTCATAGCACTGAAGGCTCCCAAGGTAACCCCTGGAAACATTTAAGTAGAGGGTGTGTATATGGACTAGGAAACCTTTAAATTACAACGCAAAACGGCAGAACAGCTTTTGCGGCTATAATCAAGAGAGAAGCCCAGTACAGTGATCTGCTCCAATACCAAATCTAAGAACAGTGTGTTCACAAAGTGATTTTTATTAACTAGACAAGGTCATGTGACACTTTCAGCTCATGATAAAAGAGCAACATTAGAAAGCTGTTATTAAGCAGTCTCCTCACATTCAGTGGTTATCATTGTACCTCAGCAGCCCAAGTATATAATGAACAAAAGATGCCCAAAACAGGATAATCAGCACCTGTTTCTATGCATTATTTATGCATTCGCGTTTCAGAAAAATCACCTCAAACCTTGCACAACTTCAAGCCTGTAGTCCCAGTCATCTTTCCTTATGTCTGATAATTCATATTTGTTCTGCTCAGACAAGCTTTCTATTATTACCCAATTTCTTTCACTTAATTTTACTTTATAAAAGTGTGAACAAAGATTACATATGCATGACTGAATTGTGGAAATGAAGCTAATTAAAATTTGCTGCTTACCATCAAAAGGGAAAAAGGGAGAGAGAGCAAAAGAGAGTGAAGGCCCAATAGGATTAGATCTCCCGCTTTTTTCCACACCAATTATAAAATGCAGAACACAATTTTGCAGTTTTCAATATTATCTTTAGAACATATACAAAGTTTATTAACTTTCTAATAAAGAGCTGGTGCCACAAAAAGGATAGGAAGGAAAGAGACAATTGTGGATACTCATAGACTGAGACCATTAAAAAAAAATCTTACATAGGTTACTGGACTAGATAAACTAGCAGTGAGTATTCCAGAGATAGGTATAAAACCCCTATCGTGGATGATCATAAAAAAATATATCTTCCTGGAGGGAGACATTTCTCCCCAACTAAATATGCTTAATGCCTCTTTGTGGCATGGAGGTTCGGAGCTCATAGTCTTTACCCTGGTGGATATGATACCAGTTTATAAACTTACGATTTGTGTAATGGTCTAATTTTAGGGATTTTGTTAAGTTTTTCTCAATATCTTGTAGCAGTGAATACCACAAGTTAATTTTTGTGTTGGTGCCTTTCCCTTAGCAGTTTTGAAAGTGAATGCAGCCTGTGTAGTTGTACCTGGGAGAACGCTCCAGGGAGTCCCTCCTGACCCAATTTGTTGCAACTGCACACCATGACTTCAGCCCCAGCACCAAAGAGCAGTCAAGAGCATTAAGGATAGAGATCACCGTATTTCTTTCTAAAATCAGCGCACATGAATGCTGCATACTGCAGCCAATCACTTGTCAGCCCCATGGTAAGAAAACAGAGTATCCTGAAGATGCAGGTTACGTGGCACAGGGTGGCAGCTGGCTCTGCGTGCCACCCGCTCGGCCACAGTCACGCTCACCTGAACGGTTGCAGCGATGCAGTTGTTGGTAAGAAATGACAAGTGGTGGGAGCCAGAGAAACATTGAGAAGGAGCACGGATTGTTGTCGCTGTAGTATATAAGGTGATTTTTCACTTTCAGAGATAATAAAGCTGCTGTGATCATCTGCCCCAGTTTGTTATCCAACAAAGTCTACAAGGTTTCCTGAAGGGCTGTTTGTTTGCTTTCTTGCCTGGTCCTTGGATAACACCCTGGTGAAAGGCCTTTTGGGGCAGAAGGAAGGAGAGCTTTATTGCCCATCCTTTAGGCCACTGCACAAAGCTCACCTTCTGCACCTTGTGTAGTGCACATCTAACACCCTGCCATGCCCATGGACCACTGGCTGAGCTGAAGGGCAGGAGGGGCTGCAGGGCACTCAGTCCTTGGCCAACTGCCATCTCAAGAAAAGCCAAGTCCCCCAAACTCCTGATGAGGTTGGGCCCCCGAAAGCGGCAGTTAGCACAAGTTGTAGCTAGAAAGAATCTTGGAAGAACAAACTCATTTGACAGATGCTGTTGCATTTTAGGTAAATGAATTGCAGATTAACCTTTTCCAGTGGGCAGGGGTATCATATTGCTACTGCCTTACAAATGCACTTTCTTCCCCAGCTGCGTAGTGTCAGCACGTGGATTGGCTCGGGGTGCCCAATCTGCAGAATCGCTCTATGGTTATTTCTCAATTACCATATAGCATGGGAGCCAGGGTGCTCTGATTGGCAGACAGGCATTGCCACACTTGCGTTATCTCTGCAGAATTATTTCTCGATAGCCGTGTTGTGAATATGCAAATCTACCCTAATTGGCTACGCTAATCACACTGCTCTGACTGGTTTCTGTTCTCAAACTGTTCAAGCTACTTGACAGGAACAAAGAAAATACCTCAGTTTCGTGCTTCCTTTAGCTAAAAAACTCTAAAACTTAAATGAAAAAGGAGAGCTATCTCAAAAGCAAAGAAAATGAGGCTGTGAAAAGGATTAACTTTTTTTCAGATAAAAACACATATTGACTTTTTTTCCTTGCCAGTCTTTACTGTTCTCCGTCTCAACAAACCTCTTGTCCCTAGAATAGCTGTGATACCTTTGTCTCGCCAGTATTTGTTTAGAGAAGGCGAATCCTGGGCTTGTTCAATTCTCTTTGAAACACAAGGTAAACAAAATGAGATTGCTGTTCTGCAGAAGGCAGCTACTCTGATCTGCACAGGCAGAGGGGAAAGTGCTGTGGGAATAAAAGGAAGAAACAACACAGACAAAAGTGAAGCGTCCAAATTATTTAAAATGTTTTAAGAAATCAATTTGCGTGAGACAGCTCATGTTGGCTTTTAAAATTATTTTTCATTAAAAATTTAAATAATTAAAAACTGCATTCAGATAACTTAAGGTTTCTTTCTGTTTTCTGAAATCTAACAAGCCTCTTTTTTACTGTTAAGATCCCTTTGTATTCTTCTGGTGAGTTATTCTTGAATTACATTTTTCTTCTTTGGAACATAATGATGATAGTTAATAATATAAATAAGTACAAGTCATTTGTGAAATTTATTTCATCTTAATTTCCCTAAGAGTTTGGTTTTGGGCAACACAGTCTAACAACCACCGTGCTGTTAACTAACTGCTTGGCTCCTTTTCTTCTGGCAACATGAGAGATTGGGTTATGCAATCTGGGCAATGGATGTGCTGTGTAACCTGCATACCCGTAATGAATTCTAATCTAATTAGATTACCTCTAGAAAGGTGGCATATGGAAAGCTGCCATCTTCTATTTAACGATGTGCAGTGTTACCTGCTGTAATGCCATCCTCTTGGAATATCATATTGTGAGTGTTTGCTTATCTGGAGGATAGAGAAGGGGGTTTCAAATGTGCTTCCAGGATACACAGTAAAAAGCGATCTCTGCTCCAAATCGTTCCATCTAAATAAATAGATCAAAGCACTTCACTACTTCCAGTGTATTTTACAAATTGGCAAGCAACATGAGAAGAAACTGGGGACAGTGAGACTAAATGGTTTATCCAAGATACAGAAAATCTGTGCAACACCTGAGCCTCCTCACCAATATGCTGGATTTCAGCTAACTTCCTCACATGACCTGCAGCATACAGACTACAGAGCAAGAAAAGCATTTACACAGCTCTTCACTAGTTGCTCTGGTGGTTTTAACTAATGTTAATTCATAATAATTAAAACACATTTACAGTGCCAAAACACATAATTATAGTACTTAGTCATATCTGGAATTGTTGAACAATATACCACCTGCTTTCTGATCACCTTAGTCAATTAAAGTCATCAAAGCTGTTCAAAGCTTTCACTCAATTACAGCATTGTCTGAAACCAAATGCACTGGGAGGTCTGTGGATTGCTGTGATTAGGTGGGAGTGCACTCTGCCTGGCAAGAAAGTGAAAGGGTTAATATTCCACTCTTGGAGTAAGGAAAGAGATGCACTTCTCTCCGTCCCTTGACACTGCAGTAGCTGTTAGGAGGCCAAAAAAAGGCTGGCAGCTGTGACCCCAAACGGAGAGAAGCTGATTAGACAGGCTGGGAAAAGCAGGTAAAGCCAGTCTCCTGCTGAAACGAGATGGTCCTTTTTGCATCCTTTGGGAATGAGCACCAAAGGAAATGAGTTTGTTTATATCCCAGGCTTGACAAAGGAGCTGTAACTTAAAAACAAAATGAACATATACGCTAAGCCCAGGTCTCAATAATCATGAATCGACTCTATTGAACGCATTTCCTGAAATAATCCATTCAGACTCCCCTTTATCTGAAGCACAGTGGCACCCAAGCACAACATCTGGTTCAAGAAATCACCGCTGTGAGCCTTGGGGCCCAATCCCCAGCACACTGAATCAAATCTCATTTTTCTCTGTGTAACTTCTGAATTGCCTTGTCCAAATAGATTTAATGGCTTCAAAATACAATTCAAAGCTCCTGTTTAAGAGCATACTTAGTTCTTCATGCCGTATTTTTACACTGTCAAGGAAAACTCTTATATGCAGTGTACTTTTCCAACCCATCTCTTAACAGAGGTTCATCCTTTTAGATCTTGTTATGCTATTGCCCTAGAAAAAACTTCAGATTTCTTTCTCTGAATGTGGCTAGTTGGTTAAAGTTACATGATAGAAGGAACTTCCATAAAAATGCATCTTCTCATAGTCTGAATTCTCTGTAATTTTTGTTATGAATCTGCGAGGCCAGTAATCTATGGAAATGGCTGCCACACGCAGGTACCAAAACACTGTAATTCAGAGTACACGCTCTTCTTTGTTTGCGAACAAATCAATAGGGAATCTTCTAAAAAATAGCAGTAAAGGCTCAGCAAGGCTCACTGCCTCATGTCAGGGCCCTGTGGGCACAGTGAAACTACTCCCCACCAGTCCCCAGTAGCTCTGTGTGTCTCCTGCCATCCACTTACACTGGGCAATGAATTAACTCTGTGGCAGTGGCATACTTCCCCACCAGTTCGGTACTGACTCATGGGAGGACTGCATTTTTTCTTCACTGCATTTTAGCTGACGTTGAAATGCAGAGGCAAATATTAACAGTGTAGTGGGACTATTTGGCAATTTAATACTATATTGGTAAATGTAAGTCAAGCAAAGAAAATACAAACCAAACAAATGTGCAAGTGAGCTGATTTAAATTTAGAGCACACACTTTACCTAGGTGTTAACGTTTGTGTTGCTTGCAATGCTTATTTCTGATGTCCCTGGACGGCAGGGGGGTGGGGGGTGAGGGGGTGTCCTCATTTGCTTTGGGGATGCAGTTAGGCTTACTTTATCTGCGTGACTTCCTTTACTTCTGAAATTCTTCTCCTAAACATTGACAGAGGAAGTGGCTGGTCACTGTCCTACAGATTCAAATCCTGAAACTGAACATGGAAATAAATAGGAAATGGGATCCCAAACTGTTTTTTCAACGGTGTTTTCACCTGTGTTTATGTGGTACCATATTCTGTCCAGGTAGTTGTTAAAGTACAAACAGGACTACCTGTCAGTACATATATATGATCAATAAATTGTTGTGACTTCCCATACCAGCTAAGTAGAGCTCTTCTGTTTTGGAAAAATACAGAAACTCCTTTGTCTGGAGCAAACCAACTGCTATTATATAATTTTTGAAGCACGAATTATATAAAGTTCATGTGAAAATATTGTAGTTATCAATTTTTCTCTTTGCTCTCTGAATCTCTAATTCTCTCCTCCTCATTTCCTCCCCTCTTGACAATAGTTTCTATCTTTGTTCCTTGGCATACTATTCCTACTAAGAAAATACGTGCTTTAAAGAGCTGTAAATGCCAATGTGCTGCCACAAGGCCCGCTGTGACATCTGACACTGTCACTCCAGGATTGCCTGATGTCAGTGAAGATCTTCCTCAGTGGAACCAAGACCTGACTGATACCATCCTAAAGAAGATGTGTAAAATATGCCTGCAGCCCCAGGAGTACCTATTTCTCTCTGTTGACAAAAAGGGCTTCTAGCACAAATAACAGCTGTAGTATCGACACTGTAGAGGCAGTATGTAAAGGGATGTGAGACAAATCCAATCTTTGTATATATATCAGCTGATATATCCCACATGTTTTGTGAATGTTACTTTGATTGCCCAACTGTTAGGTGACTTTTCTTTGTTATTGTAGCTTCCAGTCTTAACTTCTCTTTGACTTAAGAGCTATCAGGAAGAATCATTGCATGCAGAAAAGAGCTAGCAATACAGACTGCTCAAGAGTCATTAGTTTTACAGGACATCCATTCAAATAGATAAAAGACTTGGCTCTAGGCCAAAGGAAATAATTCTTCCAGGATGGAATTTGCCTGGTTTGCTCCTAAATAAACATTTCATACGGAGTAGAAGTTATCTGGAGACCCTATCCTACAAAGATAGTCTCTCCAGATATTATCTCCAGATAATACCCGGAAAGAAGGAACTGGAATTTGTAAAAATACTAAGGTTTAACTCTGATTTGTGTACTACCTAGAGGAAGAAAAGACTGTCTAGGAAGAAAGAAACTGCAACTGCAAAACATCAATCAAAATCCTAAAAGGGTGCTAAGGCAGGAAGGTCTCCTAGGAAGTGTTGTGTGTGTAGGTGGTTGCAAGTTTTAGAGTTGGTCTTGGGTTCCGTCTACATGTAAGTTAAGTTTAAAAACACATTTGCAAAATCTGTGTGACACTTGCACAGAGGTCTCCAAATGAATGATTGACTCAAGAGACTTTGCAGCTACAGTGAAGCTCTGGAGGCTGTGCAGGACTTAAACTGCACTCCAATTTTCAGCACCCATCTCCAAAAGAAATCCTTGGTAGAGGATCTGGACCCAAGACTAGCTTAGAGAGACAGAGCCAAAGACAACTTTTCCACATAGAAACCCTAAAGTGGGTAAGATAGTACAGTTTCATGAACATCCTCCTCTCCTAGGTGAGATACATGTACACACACTT
Organism: Calonectris borealis; assembly: GCF_964195595.1. Classification (NCBI taxonomy): domain Eukaryota; kingdom Metazoa; phylum Chordata; class Aves; order Procellariiformes; family Procellariidae; genus Calonectris; species Calonectris borealis. The sequence continues at coordinate 8,987,129 of NC_134317.1, forward strand.
TGGTAAAGGAAAGGAAATAAGAAGTGAGCAAATCAAGAGACAGGCTTAAGGCTTGGTGGGTACCAGAGAATAATTGTTATCTTCCATTTTAGACAATGCTCAACAGACTTGCAGTAAGAGCCTCCTACAGGCTGAGGTTTCTCTCCTGTTTTGGGCTCTGCCTGGTATTTGTGTCCTGAAATGGCGAAGTCTCGTATTACCAACACTGAGGTCAAGCCTGACTGCAGGGATTGTAGGAAGCCCCAGACTGGAGGTTGCTGCTCTGGAAGTTATATAGTGCTGCAGTAAAAATAAATGTCAGTATTAAATGTAAGTACTTTATGTCTTTAACACCACTATGGGATGAATCCAGTGAGAAGGAGCTGAGGAAGTACTAAATGTGGTCAAAACAGCCATTTCCTTTTGTTAAGTGAAAATACAAGCTCTTTTATTTGCTCACTTCGCTGTTATTGACTGAGATAATTTGCCTCCCACACTGAAACATTTTGGAATATAGTATCACGCCTGTACGCTTTCTGTGACTGTGCAGTGTAAAGCACCATTGTTTCATTTCCACTTTGATTGCAGCATCGCTCATGGATACTGCTGTTTCCAAGGCATTGCATCTCTTTCTTTTAAGTTGTGAGAAATGACAGATCCAGCTTCTCAAACTGAGGGGAGGCACATCCTTCCCAGGGGACTTGGGATGTGTCCCTGAGAAATGCTCCTCTCCACAATGCCTACCAGAAATGTAGGAAGCAACTCCCATGTGCAGAGGGATTTCTCTCTCTCCCTGAGCAGGTGGCCATAAAGCTCTTCCCCCTTTCTCCTGGGATGTGTTATGGGGTGGACGGAGGGGTCAGCTCTGTTTTTAAATGCTGAGAGGAAGTGGGGGAAAAAAGCCCTGCCTCTGGAGTGCCATACCGATGTGGCTGTATTATTTTTCACGGTGGATCTGGCTCAGTTAGTGCAAACTTTAGGGTTTCTCTTAAGAACACTCCTGTCTAATACGGCCATGAGCTGACCAGGAGTGACACCACCATTCGATACCAGTTCGCACAGCTGAAGGCACTACTGTCTTTGCAAGGCCTTCTGTCTGAGGAAGGTTGCACCTGCTCCACAGCGAAGAGGTAGCCGTTGCACAAGATGGCAATGTTTATCTCAGTAGAGAGGTTGTCGAAAATCCAGATGGATAATTTCCAAATATTCTAACCTTCCAAATTATTTTCAAGTATTCTAACCTCTGGGAAACAAGTTGTTATGGATTTCTACAAATATGGAAGCTCTAGCAAGTCATTGCTCTTTTTTTCAGTCACAAGCTTTTTGAGACCATTTATGTCTCTACTATGTTACAAATTGCTTAATAATTGTTTTTGACAGGTTAAGCTGCTAGTGAGTATAAAAGAAAGTAATCACAAGATAGTGAGCTGAACAGTTCAGCGATTCTCTAACACGTTACAGTACTGGAAAGCCTTATGGAACACAAAAGATGGGAATCCCACAGACTAAGGTTAGATATAACACAAGTTAAAAATGAAAATTAATCCCTAACCCTAGAGCACCCATAGGAAACCAAAAGTCTTCCGCAGAATTTTAAATTTGCAACATTAAAAAATAACTGCATTAGAATGCCATGATTTGTGTTACTAGTCTATGCAACCACTGTAATTCCTTTTTATCTCCTACGAGATCCTTCCCATAAGGATTTCTCCAAATTATACCTCCTGTCCTTCAGTGTTGTGGATTAATAATGCTTCACTAATGAGGATTAAATAGCTCAAGAATTCTGTGTTGTGTGCAAACAGCAACACTCTAAGGCAGGATTTGTATTCAGAACCAAGAACTTTGTTCAATTTTCAAAAACCTGGAATTATGCTGCAGTACTTCTCTGGGCAAAATTTAACTGTCTTCAGTGAAAGCTCTGCTTTTTCATTCGTAAGTTCATTACATTTAAGATCAGAAGTGAACAGGCTAGTTGGATCCCATGACAATCACCCAGTCCCCCTGCAGTGAGTACATTAGCTTCTGTTTGGCTAAAATATCTATACCCTTCTTAACCTGAAGACCTCAAGAGATGAAGACACCAACATTTCTTTTTCTAGTTCTTTAAAAATGTAAGGACAGTTTCTCATTTGTACTTGTTTGATTTTTGCCTCCAGTCACTAGTTCTTGTTGTGACTCTAATTTAAGTTAAACAGCCCTTAAAAAAGTATTTATAGTCTATTCCAGTCACCTGTGTATTGTCACCTATGTGTGGTCTTTCTGATTATTTCTTTCTTCTATCAAGGTGCTACCTCTGGCCCCCTAGTCATATTTGTTTGTTTTCTACATAGAATCCAGCTTTTTACATCTTTTAAACCAGGGTTTCACATCAAAAAGCATTATTGCATTTAGTCTTACCAGGATGGTACATCTGGGATATACCTTCTTAGTCCTATCAGCTGTACCTCAGCTTGTGCTTCTTTCTTCCTCCTCCTCCTTTCTGCTACAGTATCACATTGACAAGTTGCATTGAATTTCACTTGATCGTCTAAAACATCTTTAAAGTTGCTGTTTTCCAGGAAATAATTCTCTCTTCTGCAGATGTGTCCTTTAAAGCTTGTCTTTTTGCATTGGTTGCATTTTGCAGGTGGGCTCAGATTATCAAATAACCTATACAGCAAACTGGGATACTCTACCCTCATCCTGCAACACTGCCCCAGGCTTTAATTCATGTATTTGCAGCTGGATCGTTGATGAAAATGTCCAGTAGTTTCAGATGTTGTTTGAAATACATCCAAGTTTCTCTGATTCCCAGAGAGGATGCCTGGCTCCAACCCTTGATTAGCCCTAGCTACTCGGTCTATCTATCTCCCACGTTTTGTTTAAGGTTCCCTGAACAAACCTTCTTAGAGCACTTTAAGAGTTCTGTAATAATTGCCAATGATATCTCATTTTTGAGATCTATCCATTAGCTCATTTGTAACGCATGTTTCACTGACGCTGTAGAATGCAAAATTTTTCATCAGAATATACGGAAAATATTATCAAAATCTACACAACCACCATTATCAACACATTTATAATCTCATTCAAAATCAGGTTTGCTGCATAAGCAATATTTTTCAGAAAAACTGTGCTGATTAGCATTTATTATATTTCTGTCCTTTGAATCCCTATCATTTAAATCCCTTATTAACTTTTCCATTATTTTGCTCAGGACTGACATAAGGCTAAGTGTGTAGTTTCTTACCCATGTCAAGTTTTTTAAGTCTTTGGAGTATGTTATTACATTAGCTATTTTACCCCACATTTCATGATTTAAAAAAAGCATCACAAGGCCAGAGATGCCCTTTTAAAAATCCTCTTTTCAGTTTTGTGGAGTGTAAGACATCCAAGTCTGATGATTTAAACTTGTTAAAAGGAGTCATCCTTCTGTGATATTGAACAAGAAACTTCATTGAACATTTCTGAGTCATTACAAACAATTTTGCTGTCTTCACCTGGAAACAGCCTAACACTTGAGGAGGGTCTGAAGGATTTGGCTGTGATTTGACTGGAATATTCCATTGCATCACATGGCCTTATTTTGTTTCTCAGCTCTTCTCTTCTCTGTCTGTGTAGTAGAGAGCTGGATACTACAATCCTACCGCAATCAACTGCAATAATTCTTCGACAGGTTTGGGTGCAACCGCAACTGAATTATGAATGAAAAAAGCTGTTGAAATGAGCTTTTCCAGCTCCCCCCACATCTCTTTACTATTCCTGAACTAATAGTAGGAAGCCAGTATCTGGAAGAGATGAATCACTTCCATTTGCAATTTTAGCAAATTGATGTATTAGCTTTGATGTAGGCTTTTTGGTACTTTTGGGAGATGTGTAACTGTGGTTTTTTACTGGGTTTTGGTAGGAATGCAAACAGAGAAATTCAGGCCGAGGATGCCAAATTTCTTTATGTTCTTTATGTTAAACAACTTTATGTTACCAAACTACTTCTAGTTTGACATATAAATAAACATATACTGAGCTACAAATGGCTAACCCATTACCCAAGAACTGCAGTGACTCTGTGTGAAAGGAATCTTCCCTGTGTTCTGTTGTCTTGTTTTAGGCTGATTATAAGGACAGTTGTGTGCTTTTGCAGCAATAAAGGATTAAGACTTTTGGGTTCTGCTGAAATAAACCTGCAATCTTTATGCTGTAATTTCAGAGTACTTCATCAGAAAGACAGATGTAGCAAAACACCTGATAAATGTATTATCAGTTTTACCTTATCTGTATAGCTAACATAAACACGCTGCTAGGAAAAGTCTGGCTGTTTTTAATGATACACAGGCTGTGTTTTCTGCACGGGTTTTGATCCTGAAGTACTCAGATTGGACTGCAATGCCCAAAGGATGACATGTAAGTGTCTCTCATTTATGATAAAAAGTTGTCAGTGTAAATTCTGAAGCAAAAATTGCAAAGCTGGATTTCATGTCCGACAGTAGATTTCCAAACAATATACTTTGTACCATGGTCATGTTTCAGTGCTGAGCTGTATAACTTATCCTACAGATGTCATTGCACACTCTCAGATTACTGTGACCTTCAGACATTGATATAAACATTTTATTAAGTTGTTCTAATACATTGCTGCCATGACAAAGCTCTGGAAATAGAATTGATTTGGCTTGAATGTTTGAGTAAGATATTTCACAATGACCTCAGAAGTATCTCCACAGTAAAAATACTGTGAAAAAGAAAAATTTCAAAACCCAGACTTTAAAGGGAAAGGAAAGATGTTGTTGCGTGGACAGCTTAAACTCAAAACTGGTCAAGTAAGAACTGAAATTCATTGCCACACTGGGACTCTCAGGGAACTGTATGAAACAAGATACTGGTCTCAGGATAGCTCCCTGTCGACAGGGCTGCACCACAACTCCTGCCCTGTTGCTAAACATCAGAGAGAGGCAAGAATTAGAGGCAATCACTCCGACGCAGGCGAACTGCCCCTTGGACTCACCGTGGCAAGATGCAGACCAAAAGCTGCTCTTGTGCAAGATTCACCACAAAGCCAGCTAGGGCAGGAGGAGTCTTCAAGCAATTCTATTGCACGAGCTTCTTGCTGTTAAGCCTAGCTCCACGCTGTCACAACTTTCACTGCTGTGAAAATTGATTTTATCTTTGGCCACACCAACAACTTTTGAGATCCATAAAGATCCTGTTCCCCGGCTCCAGTCCCAGCTTGGCCTCTCCTGCCTCTACCCACAGTCAGGACTGGGGTGCTTTAGTTACGCATGGGATTACAACTAAAATCAACTGCATCCCTTCACTGATGCCAGTTAGCATAGGGCAGTAATAAGCACATGTTTAACCTTGATTTATATTGGATTAGATCTTTAAAATAAGGTAGCTACCTAAATGGTAACTGAGCCATAGCCTTGTCGATGGCTGAAAAACTGGCAGATCCTCAATGAAGCTCTTTCTGGGGCACTCCGCATTTCTTCCAGCTCCATGAGTGAATCTGGGTACTCCACTGCACTGGGTTCCTCCTTCTAACGTGAAGGTAGAAGAAGGAGAAAGAAAAAGTGGCCACTGTCCTCTAGGGACATTTGGCTGGTCATGTTAATGCTGACAATTTCAATTACCCTTATCTTTTTTATCCCTCTCTCCCATATGGCAGAAAACCTAGCCAACTCGGCGGAGAAGCAAAAGCAGACTGGGAGCAGCACACACCTGGTTTTCCAGGAGGAGATGAAGAATATGATCTATTGAACAGCAATATGACCTTAAGTAAGAATATGCAGATTCGATTTAATAATCAGCTAGGAAAATACACACTGTCTGTACTTGAAATTGGATCCATACAGCCACTGAAGAGTTTAGCAAATTGCTTCTTTCACGTTTGTGTGTGTGTGTATCAGTGGTCAGCTTCATAGGCATTTGCTAAGACTACTGTTCATTTCAGATAGTTCTTGCCATTTCAGCTCTGGAAAAATCTCACTTTTTGTACCTGTATGAAGTATTATTTAAAAGTCAAAGACTTCTGGTTACCTGGCAACCTATAAATGAAGTCTTTGGAAAAGGAACCTGAAAGGAGGGACCTATTCAATGTCAGTCTTCTTTCTACATTGTAAATGAAGCTATCGCACAAAAGATGTCAAATATAAATGGGTCTTTCCACTCTGGGACTAGTTTATAGTTAGACATATTAGCAAAATACAAAAGTATAAATACATTCATATGAAAAAATAAAGATGGTAAACCTTCTCACTATCCTGCCCCAGCCTGTAACTTCACCTGAGCTGCAAAAAAGCTTCAGCTCTCTTTGGAAGGCTGCAAGTGTTTAAGTAAACTTAATTCATTTAACTGTACTGGCTAAGAACAGGTAGAGGAGTATGCCTGAGTAACTGGTGCAGCCAGACCATTGCAATTTTCTCCATTTCAGACTTCAACCCTGCATGGAAAAACTACCCTGACCTCCCATCAGAGATCCATCAGGACCTCAATGCTGGCATCTGTCCAGTTAACAATATGTTGAGAAAACATTTTTATTTTAATTGCTTTCGTAATTCTGAAGCATAACCTGACTCTGGATGTGAGCTAGAGAACGTTATGGGTGTCCGAGCAAGCAAGGATGAAAACTGAAGAGTGAAATGCCAAACAGACCTTTTTGAATTGGGTGGTGAGCCTGGGCACGAAGCTTGCTCTTTCCTCTTGCCATTCTTTGCTAAGCACAGGAGGAAGCTCAGACTACTCTCCAGATGCAGCAGCAGCACCACACTCGCAAGCAGCTGAACACATCTAGCACACAGATGTCTGATTTAGTATTAATATTATTTCAGATGTACATTAGAGGGGCAGATGTATAATCTGGGACTACATCCAAATTGTCTTTTCAGACAATAAGATAATCAATAAGAATTTCTTCCTTTTTATTGTTGCTCATTCCTCCTCCTGTCCCTTAAAAACTAAAGCAAGGAAAAAGGAAAAAAAAAAAACCACCAACCTTTTTTTTAAAAAAAACAAAACAAAAAACCAGACTGGAGCATCACAGTTGATGCAGTTCTATGGCACATCGTTAAAGACTTGATTATGTCTGGAAGTGCAATGGCTTTTGAAGTAAATAAACATTTAAACCTGCCATATCGTAAAATGACCTTATTTAACTGAGGATTAGACCCCACCTAACAGCTAGTGCCTATGAAGAAGAGAAGAGTCTTAAAATGTGTTTAAATGTTTCCTTTCACAGTTCCTATCAATAGCTACCCCTCACCCTCCCACAGAGGTGTCTGTTCTCTCTGCACTCTTGGCTGAGAGCACCGTAGGAAGGCGGGCGTCAGACAGGACTTTGTGGTTGTACAGTTACTTCCCATTGATATAAGTAGTGAAGCAGAAATGATAAAAGCTCATCTCCCTGGTAAAATTCAGAGTAGGGTGGGATGCCAACGATCCTGCATTGTTCCCGAATGCACACATTCTTACTGAAAGAACGGTAAAGCCATTAGAGAAATTTTCACGTGTTCCTTTTGAATTATATAGATCACCAGGTATAAGTGTAGTAAATAAGCTGGAAGGGGGAAAAATCCCTGCCTGGCTTAACCCCACCTGTAACAATATTCTTCAGAATGTCTTGGAATAATACAGACTACATGATTTTAAAAAATGAAGCTTCTTTCTGCTACTTCATTTTTACTATACAAACAAGAAGAACAAAAAAGGCTTTGCAGTGGTGCAATCAAAATTCATTCTTCCTGGGATTTGTTCTTTGAGGCCAGCAAGAGAAGTTGCTGTGGTGGAAGATGCTAACAAGAAAGAGGACTATTGTAAGGTTTGTTATCTACATTATAACAACGGCAAGTTCATCAATACAGATAGGAAAAAGATCTGCTAGAGCTACTGTTCGTTATACAGTACTTTCATCCCTGGCAGGGAAAGAGAACTACAGAATCTTGTGGTAGAGTAATTACAATAATGTCAGACTCTATTTTTTCATCCCCCAAAAAAACCCAAGCCCCGAACCCAAAGCCATTTTTCCACAGAAATGTCACATCCCAGAAACATCATAAAGGCTTTATAATGACTGAGAGCTCTGATACTGAATTCATGACAGCAACAGAGTGCTGGCCTGGGTTCCATTATTGGTGAAAAGATGGGAAACAATCAGATCACTCCTGACAACTTGAAAACTTAGCAGGAGAAAAAACAAAGTACAACAGGACTTCACAAATCACTAAGTCCACAGTGATAAAAATGTTTTACTTACTTATAGAGGAGGAAATAAAATTTTTCCTCATTCTGAATCACAGGCTGTGTTCTAGCTGGATGCACTGGTCAGATCCAGCAGACATAAAATACTCAGGAAAGAAAAATAATCAAATTGGAAACAGCTACAGATTACTGAAGTAACAAGATGAAAGTCCACCAGTATCATTCAGCCTTAAGAATGCACAGATGAATGTAAAAAAACCTGAACCGTGTATTATTTAAAGTTACACTCCTAAACCCCAAAGACCTTTCATAAGATTCTTGCAGCTGAAATCAGAAATAAGGCTCCAGTTAATTTTGGCAGATGCCCATAGGTAGCCCATACAGTATAATTAGTCATCTGGGAACTGGAAACAAAAAAGAGAAAAAATATTCTATTATAATTATTTTCATTTTTCTAGGACAAAAAGGCACAAGCAGATTAAACAAGCATATATCAAATACCACCAGCTACACTTTTTCACAGAGTTCAATAAAAAAATGTAACAGAATGCAGCTGAATGCCTAGAATATAGTACTCTGCACCATGCAGTGCAATAATTATGCACAATTAAAACCTACTGTGCAATTTTGTTACCATAAAGCTCACTGACTCACACCAATTGAAAAATCTAAAACAACTTGCTGCAGAATCACTTTCCACGATTAAATGCCAATTCACAATTTCATCTCTATGGCCAAAATACATTTCTCAATTTGGTCTGAACTTTTCACAGTTGTGGTATTTAAAGCTCAAGCTCTGAAAAAGTGAACAAGAATTAGCATTAAAATAGCTTAGAGAACACTTCCATGTTTCATTTCTAGGAAATGTGCTTCTCATTCCGCTCTTGGAGGCTCATAATAGGTACTGAATAATTAAGACCATCATGAAGATTTGTAAAAAATCTTAGAAATATAGGAAAGCTGTGTTCACACTGTACAAGAATGAATAGTACATATTTATTTGCATGAAATCCACAGTGTTTAAGTGCATGCTTATGTTTGTTATTTGATGCCTGACAATTCATTTAGCCCACATTTACTTGGAGTAACGATACTACAGAGGCCAGCTGAATATGGTTCCTTTGCAGAATACATTACAAAGAGTAAGAAATTTAAGACTTCTAAGTCTTAAATACAAAGTACTTCTAAGAGTAAGAAATTTACCCACATTCCAAAACTTGCTAAAAGGCACTGTAATGGGAGCTGGAAAGGGAGAAATCCCATGAGGACATAACAGGTACTATAGTCTCTTTTAATAGATAGCATCGTAGTTCTCAAGGTGATGTATAAAAAGAGATGTAATATATGCACTTATATTTATGGATGTCCAGCATTTCCCAAAATAGTGATCTTTTATCCCTGCCTTTGAAGAAGGTGTTTTCTCACTGGCTTCAGTAAGGTTATAATTTCATTCTTTGTACGTTTTCACAACTGGGGCTCAAGGATCCTGAGCATCACTGCTCTTGCACGGATAAAAGCTCATAAAGGGTCAGTTATCAGTGATGATGAATGTTGTCAAATTTTAGTACAAAAAATTCTTAGGTCTAAATTTATCCAAATAAATATTGCTAATATTACCAAGAACTGTGTTCTTATTATGAGTAGAAAGCAAAAGGAGAATGAACTAGAAAATCAGTGGAACAAATGATACGCCAAGATTAAAAATAGATTCTTGAAAAAATATAGTAGTGGTAGTTAGTTATTTACCAATCCCTTCGGGTAGCTATAAAAGATTTTTGTTAGGCACTCATATAAAGATGAACTCAAAACAATTTGCTGCTTCTCCTGACTTGTCATCCTCAAGAGCTCCTGAGATAGTATGACACTATCCAGATCTCATCGACCTGATACTTGAAGAACTCTGACCAGACATGGAAGTAAAGAAGAAATAATCAGAAATATTATCTCCATCAGCTTGAGCAACCCACATACCGCCAGGTAAATGAATTTTTAATTCCTGATATTGTCCTCTCCCTGATGTCTGTAAACTACTCTTCTTACTGTTATCCCTTTTCTTTAATGAGAATCTGGATTAGGCTGCTAAGCCTGTGTCTTTGGCAGCTGTGGGCCAGGAGAGAAGCTTTGAAAAGCAACAATTTAAAGCAGCCTGGCTCTCATGCAAACTTGCAGTCTCTGAGTGGCTAAGACTACCTGCTCTCTCTGTAACTCTTCAGCTGTGAGGCTGCAAGCGAGAATTACCTCTAGATGAGAAATTTTTATTTTGCTGTTCTGTATGTCTGTTTTATTTACTTTTCAAGAAAGATACTTTTTTGAGCAACAGCAACTCTGGCCATTTGCATTCACTTCCTTTTTTATGCAGAAGAGCAGTTTATAAAACCGCTAATACTATCTGAAAGACTATCGTATGTGATGGACACGTTCTTTCTTTGCAAAAAAAGACTACACAAAGATGTATGTTATTGCTAAATTATTCTGCATTTAATACTTTATATTTCATGTCCTTTAGCTCCTCCCTTTATATTTTCAACAATTTTTACTAAAGTAAAAAGTTGCTGCATTTGGACAAAGAAGCCAAGGTCTCTTCCTCAGAAAATCATGATCCATGGATCATGGACTCCTTCCACTGGAGCCATTAGGTTTGTTTCACTTTCAGAGTCTACTTATTTAATCAAAAAATACAAAATGCTATCATGCTCAGTCACTTCAGGCCTGGCTTGCAAGACAACACAATGTCCTGCAAGAAAGGATGAGAAAGAGGTTTTGAATTTTAAAATTCAATACGCATTTGTACATTAAATTTCAAATCAGAGAACACAGCAGACAAAATACATTGTTTGCTGTTATAAAAAGGCATGCTTTGGGACACTGAGCTCTACCCATGAGTAGGAGCAACTGTGCAGGATGGAGAGAGATCTGTCATCCATTTGCCCCTGCTCTTTCAACCCCAGGCTGGATTGCTAGCGAGGGAGTGGACAGGGCATACCTCGTCCAGGGAACACCTTTCCTCTTACATCCCTGTGCGGGAGCTTAACCCAGTGAGGTGCTATTGACTGAACCCAGATTCAGACTTACGTGTTTAGGGGCAGAGGCAATCTCTCTACCTGCAACTTTCAGCCTGAGCCTTAAAATCTTTCCAGCACAGGGCCAAGCTCAACTCTGCTAGCAAACCACTGCCCACCAAACATCTGACCGAGCCAAGCAAAGACATGCTCTCATCACCACAGCAATAGATGCTGGGGGTGAATTCTCGGACTTCACTAAGAAAGCACATACCTGCAAACTCCCCAGTGCAACGAAACCACGCCAAGCCAAAGGCACTGCAGGGTGTATGGGAGGAATATAGCTCCCGGTCTATGAAAGCACATGCATACTAAGTAAGCAAACTAGTAATTTCTGTAGTGTTTTTCTGAGCTTATTTACATGGTCAGTTGATAAGCATATCAACTGTGTGGGATGGTATCCTGCTAAAGCCAGTGGTAAAATAAATTTAGTAGGCATTTATGTAGGCCACACTGTAATGTCCAGATGAAACAAAGACAATGTTAAAGCAAGTCTGTAGAGACCACATAAGTAGATCAAAATGAAACAGCACCAATATGAGCTTATGTTAATAAGATTATGATTTCAAGGCCATATTTTGGCAGGTCCTTGAGAACCACTTCATGTCACTTAGGCAACAGGCAGAAACACTTTGTCCACGAGGACCCATGGGTGTGCAGTCATGACTACAAGGCCACCAAAGGATGAGGTTATGGAAAGACACAGGGAAAGATGTTTCCTCCTGGGGAAGAAATAAACTAACAGAGCCAGATACCTATTCAACGGCTTAGCCAGCCTCTTAACTCCAAACTGCACTGTGAACCCCCCATACCCACACAGATGGGTCCCTGACAGGAGCCCCTGCAGTTTACCTGGCCCTCCTGGCGTCAGGAAGATGAGGCGCAGCCGCTGGGGCTCCCTCTCCACAGCCGTCGACACCAAAATCCTCCAGAAACGTACCTGACTCAGGGCCACAACCCAGAAACCCTGCTGCACCGGCTGTGCACGTCCAGGTGCTGGCTGCAGGAGCTGCTCTGTGAGGAGAGGCGGGGGCTGCCCCGTGCCAGACACAGCCGGTTCCAGCCGGTTCCAGCCGGTTCCAGCCGGCTCTGCCACAGCCCCACCGCAGGGCACAGCTGAGCCTGTCAGCGACACCAGTGGCACCTCTGGAAAAATGTGTTTAAGAAAGGGCAAAACACCACAGAGGCAGTGAGGAATGAGGAAAAAAGTGCGAGAAACAGCCCAGCGAGTGCCCAGGTCTGGGGAGGACGAGGCGGCGCTCCCGGCGCCTGAGCAACAAATTAAATTAATTTTCCCCAAGTTGAGTCTGTTTTGCCCATGAGGGTGACTGGTAAGTGACCTTCCTGTTTTTATCTTGACCCACAAGCTTTTTCCTCTTATTTTGTCCCCCGGGCCTGTTGAGGAGGGGGAGTGAGAGAGCGGCTGGGTGGGTGCCTGGTCCTCAGCCAAGGCCAACCACCACACCTGCCTTGCACAGCACGGAGGCACCTTTACAGCCTTTACATGTGGACAAATAATTTTCCCTTCATTAAGCAGAAATTAAAACAGTGGTTATGAGCTCTCAGAAGCCTCTCCATCCACACAGGTTGCTGGCAATGACCTGCAGCTTCTCGCTCGTCTCCCTCTGATGTTTAAACCTGGGAGGCTGAGCACAGCTGTTAGGATTTTGCTCTCTCCTAAACTTCCTGGAGTGCCCCGTGCAGCACAGCTGGCTTGCCGGTGTGGGCACACTGCCCGCCATCTCCAAGAACACCATAAAATAACCAGCCAGGATATGAAAATGGGACTAAGATAGAAGGATACATTTATGTAAATCTAGCAAAACAGTCCTCTGAACTAAGTGCTTGAAGTGATTAGAAAAGATGACAGGGTCTAACAACTAAGGCTTTTCTTCTCATTTCTTGATGGAGACAATATTTGGTGGCACTACTTAGACTAGCATCACAATGGTCAACAAGAGTACCATGTTGTTAGTACTCCTGCCTGGGTGAGCTCACTTCGTGATAAACTCTACGACACCAGCACAAACTCTGCAGGCTGGAAACCGTGAGGGCTGCATGGAATACCTGTATAAATATACCCACTTGGGTCTGTCTTTGTCATAGTGTTTTTATTTAATTTCTATTATGCCATGTAGAATTGCAATTCTATGCATTTAAGCCCTTTAACATCAGTCAATACTACACGTGATTACTTCGTTATTGCACCTTACATATCTGGACCTGTTTCCTAAAGTGAATTTGAATGACACACTTCAGTATGATGATCCATTAATGCAACACATGCATCTTCTCCCTTTCTGACTGATCATGTCTTGCTATCTGTAAGGCCAAGGAGGAATACTGAGCTGAACATCAGGTATTGTGTCAGCTATCAGGTTAGGCTTCCTGCATTTATCTTGTAATTCTCTGAATATTTTAATAATTGTGCATGAAACAATACTCCTATTTAGATAAATCAACTCATACAGTGTATATTTGATAACATGATCTCTGGCTGATAACTAAACACCTGAAGGGTGAATCAGCCTCCTAATTCTTGCAGCATACTTCACTGCAAGGTGTCTTCACCTTTTTTTCTCTTGGGACAAATGATAATTGAACTGAGTGAATAAAGCTAGACTCTGAATACCAGACCAGCCTGCTAGCCTGGAAAATCCTATACTGCTGTTTGAGCAAGATGGACATTTACAGGCCATCAACTAAAGCCAAGGGGTTCAATTAGTTGTACAACTTTCTCTCAAGCAACTGCAGGCAAAGAAATTTAAGCCAGCCCTGGATTTAAAATAAAAGAACAGACAACCAGTAAAAGATCATCAATAGCCATGAATAAAACTAGCACGTTAATTAAGAGTAAATAATTATTCTAACGTATGTAACTGATTCTTAAAAGGATGCTCTGCAGACAGAAAAGTTAAAATAGTAGCAAGTACCTACTTACTTTACAAAAGGATCAAGAAGTGACACAAGAACCAGTCCCTACAGGAAAAACAACAACAATATTAATAAGGGGAAAGGGCAGTCTGCCCTTCTGCTCTCCTGGCATGTTTTGTTAAGCCACATCCAGAAATTTATAACAAGCATATAGCCATGAAACTGCTAAAAACAAGAAGCTATGCACTTTAGTTACTGAATGATTAGTAATAATATCATTATGGTTAACATGAATATCATTCATGAATTATTTTTCGAAATAATATTAAAAGACACCACTCCAAGTACAGTCAGAGAACTGAGGCAGGAATTAAGATAGAAATGTAAAGACAAAGTTTAAAAATCTGTGTTACTTTTGGGCGGTGGACAGCAAAGAAGCCACGCTAAATATAAGGAATTAATTCACGTGATCCACATTGCCTCATGCAATCAGCAAGGAGAAAGACAAATCTCTGTTGCTCCTACTCTTTCACTTTCACTGTAACAATGAGCCACAGGTATATCCCCCTCTTCCAGTCATATAAATTTTCATTTGCTACAAAAAAATCTACAGAAAAGTTACAAAATCAAATTAACAGAAAATAAGTACCATAAGGGCCACATTTAGAGACAGTTACTTACCCACTGTAGGGTGTAACTGCGGATTATCCTTTAAAATCAGATGTAAATTAGCACAGCTTCTTTCAAATAAATGGGGCCATGCCTTTTTGTCCCAGTTGATGATCCAGCCTGTAACATTCTTGGAAGAAGTGGGATTTTGTTCACCTGAACAGAGACTCAGTGGGATGCCTCTGAGCTCAAAGTTGTAAGTCAGTGTTCACAGCAAGCAGAGTTTCACACCACACCTGCTGAGATGTTTCAGCTATCCTGAATTCTCCAAAAGTCCGCTTTGTCTGCAAAAGAAAGTAAAAAGCCCTCAATACAGCAGCAAATTAAGAAAGGGGGGAGGGACACCCTGTTTTTAAAGCCCATAAAATGCAGAGATAGCTCAGTGGGAAGGCGAGTATGTGAGTGAGGGGTAATTTTTGAGATCTATCTTCAGAGAACTACAATGTACATGTAAGTAATTATTCCTTCTGTAAAAGACACACATTTCAGACTCCCAACTTTTGGAGGCTAGACTATCTCCAAGGAGTAAGTTTGTGCATACAAGGATGGGGAGAAGAAAAATGCAGTAGGAGTGTGGACTACCACATGATTAAAAAACAGACAAAAACCGCACCAGGGTACGACTATAATCAGTCCATTTACCAGTGGAGGAATTTCTCCTACCTAACCTGAGCTTGGTGATTTGCAGAGTGCAGCAAAAGCATTTTTAGAGGCAGATGAATAGGTTTAGAGGCAACGAGCTGGCTCAGAGGAAGCAAACATTCAGTTTCAATAGATTGTGGGTGGAGAGTGATGAAATAATATTGCTACCAGGATGTTTTCAAAATGTTTTTTACTATATGCAGATTTTTCTAAGACAGAAAAATAAATATGCAGACATCTCTTAGGTGTTTTGATGCTGCAAGGTGCATCTGGGCTAAGGGACATTGAACATAAAAATGATTTCACTGCTTTGAAAAGAAATAGCTCATAGAATTAAACTTTGAAAATGTTGCATCTAGACTGGGCCTAGTTTTGTCATGTCCTCTGTGAGTTCGCTCCTGGCTATGAAAGCAGCCAAGTAGGTGGAGTCATACTAGGATAAATCTGTTGTTACAGGTTCTCAATGCAGCATTAAAGGTGTAGCTGTGCAGAAGGGGATGCTGAGGTGACTCTCCAGAATTAGACATATCTCTGAATGAAGATAAACCTAAAATCAAGATGCCATGTTCAGCGTGGTCCAGCTGGTATTACAGTGTTTGGCTTACTCCAGAACTTGAAGATCAGGCTCTGCTTTACTGCACTTTGATGAGGACTGCTGCTCAGCATACCATTAGATGCCTTGACTTCATCTAAACATTGCAACGTGACCCATTAGGTTCCTGTGAATTTGATTTAAATGTTATGTCCTCTCCATATATTGGTATCACCTCATCAAAGTCAAGTTAATCTACAGAGATGTCCTGTGTGAAGGAGCTTTCAGACTTGGGCTACATCTGATCCATCTCTTCCAGCTTTGGGAGTTGCTGGTAACTACCTTAAGAGGCAGAATTAGAGATGGGCAGATAGAGAGGACTTGCACGGCCTTCACTTCGCCTCTACAAAGCACCTTTTTGGGAGCCTCGGTCAGTTCTCCGAGGACTGTGAATCCCAGCCATAGTTTCTACCTTTTCTACATTTCCATTACTGTGGCTCTGCTACCCTGATCCCTTTGATACAGGCACAGCTTCTGCAGTAGCAGCAATCGAGATAAACTGACATTTGTTACATTGGAGAAATAAGTCTTTCAGCTGTTTGGAGCAATCCCTACTCTCTTTTTAAACAGCTAAAAGACTTCCTTTAAAAATCTAACAAATAGTAGTTAATCTTCATTGCTGTCTCTCTAGCGGCATCTGTATTAAAGGTCCTGGCCCAGCACTGGCAATAGCACTGATCTATTACTGTTGGCATCTCCGGTGAGGACTGATTAAAGATTTTTGGGAAGTGGATTGACTGCCCAAGTAGCGCAGGTCGGGCAGGGCAGGAGGAATTGGGGAGATTTAAGGGAATACGAGAAAAAAGTTGGCAATGTTGCTGCGGGGCTTAGGCTGAAAGCTGTAGTTATTACTTCCGTAAGAACTGAGGCATTCTTAAGGAAGTATGAACTACAGCTTTCTGCCCAAGCCCTGCAGCAACCTTGCCAACAATTTGTTATCATGTTTTTACCTCATAAAAAAATAAAATTATAATCACTGTCTTAATTTTAGGAAGGGGAAAACGCAAACCACTGAAAGGGGAAGGGACTTTTCTAAGTATAGTATGTAATGATAAGGAAGGGGAAGAGGTAGTATTGTGTCCACTCTCAACATTCAAAGCATCACATAAAAGATCCGGTCCTTGGTACCGTCAAATTCAGAAGGAACACTATGGAGTTGACTGTAAGACTGCAGAGTTTCTTTAAAGTCCATTTTGTGTTGAGTTTACATACAGCAACCTTCATCTCAAAACTATTATCCTCTACTGAAAACAAAACTAAGCAAAAAAGTACAATGTTCTCTAAATGTGTAGAATAGCAAGCTCCCAAATATTGTTATGCGAAACAAGAAGCTTTGTTAAGAGCTTTCTTGAAGATACACTTCAAGGCCAATGTACACTTTCAGATTTAAAGAGTCTGGTATGTGAGGAGAAATACGCAAACCCAGTGTTCTCAACTCCTCTGTACTTGTGCCTCTTCATTATACTGCTAGGATGCCTCTGTTGCCAATTTTGCAAACAATTTAGCATTGAACAGTCTTTTTTTAAACCTGTGAGAGAAGGGGGGGGGGGAAGGGAAAAAATTGAAGACTTTTTAAAGGGAGATATAAATGTGGCAGTTTTAGAAATCATCTGCAAAGGGAGGAGGTAGTTTGGCAGGTATAATGGCAGACCAGAGCCAGAAAGCAGACACACATCATTAAAAGCATTAACCAGGTGTTTTGAGGAATTACTTAGGCAAAGACCCAATGCGACTTAGTATTATTTCATGACAGAATCTATGTGTCACCAAACCTTTATATGAGGTAGACCACTAAAAGCAAATTAGTGTTTTTTAAAATAATGAGACACTTCTACCATTTAAGTTTTTTGGGTGTTTTGAAACTTGTAATCCATGAAAATTTTACGTTTGTTCATCCACTAGTCACAGAACAGTTGAGATTCTCACAAAATTGTTCTGTCTTGAAGCCTTATCAAGAGCTCCACCTCTTACCCTACCCTCAAGTACAAAAGGAATGGACAAGGATAGAAATAATTTCAACTTAGGCTGACTCCTTTTGCAAGAGCTCAGGTATACTGAGAAATCCCATTATGCATCTCCTCCTAGTCCTGAAGGGCTGTTCTTTCCCTTACCATGGCTCTGCATCAGCTCCTGGTAATCATCACTTTTGTTCTTTTTCTTCTCCAGGTATAGCTGGACCTGATTGCTCCTTTGCATCTCAGAAAGGACACTGGCTTAGTCCATAACTATTTCCTTGAGAAAATACTTTGGCAAGGCTCTTTGTTACCCTATTCTAGAAACACATTATTCAAGAGCTTCTCTTTCTACACTTGGAATTCACTGTGGTCAACACGCTCCTGTATGAAGAGTAATGAATCCAACTTCATTTTTAAGCACTTCTTGCATACAAGAATGACCCACTTCAATTAAACAGCACGAGCTACTTAAGTCAAGACATATTTCCATTCATGGGTGGCTGATCATATGCAAATTATGGGAAAAACAGTCACATGCAAAAGAGTGACAGATGGAGAACCACCAGCTTTTACCTAATAATGAAGAGGGGAGGTAGAAGTCAGTGTCAGCACTTTTGTCAGAATGTGTTTTTAACAATAGTTAAATTACGAATTCACTTCCATAATATTTTTAAATATTTATACTATGAACTAATTATGTCCTCTCAACTGGTGAAGAGAGTCTTCTGTACATTCCTTTGTGAGTAAGGAAATACATAAAAAGTCAAGGGGGACTTGGGGAAAGGTATGCGTAAGATCAAACTCCATTCATCAGTGGTCCTTGCATCAAACTTCCTCCTCATCTCCCATTCCTCTCAGATCATCACACCTTCCATGCTCAGAAACCTGTCTATGGTCTTGGGGCATTGCTCGCCTGTTCACCTGCAACACCACAGCCACAAAAGCCATCTACTTATAACTTCAATTTAAAAAAAAAAATTTTTTTCCCTTCCAACAGGATTAAAAAAAAAAAAAAAAAAAAGATCTACTGGCACATGAGCTTCTTTCTACATGGGAACACTGTTACAGATAGACAGAATGCTCCTTTATGTTTATGACGCTTCCTTTGCATTGTGTAAATGCACACTTGCAGTGTAATCATGAGTTTTTCATCATCTTTAGCAGCATGATCCTAGTAGTTAAATCAAAGAAGCCTAGTAAATGACACAACACTGGAAGGTTCCCACAAAGAAGAGCCTATTTAGATAATTAAAGAATCTTTATGGTATGAACATCTTCATGTCACAGCAAATTGTAACACAGTAGATAACACTACCAAAAAAAGTCCTGAAAGTTTGCAAACCCACTAATTAGAACTGGGTTTTCTTTCACATAAGCTTGCAGTAGAGGTTGGGAGCAGAGGAGAGAAAATGAGGGAAAGCAAGGAAGAAGAGCTCACATTGAGGTAACAAACCATAGTTTCTTTGGAAACCTTAAGCTTTGTCAAGTTTTTTAAAATCAATATAAATGGGATATACTTTGGTTGCAGATATAAATAAAAACCAAGAAGAATGTCTCCCACATACATACTATTGATAGAAAAGTTTGAAAATAGGGTTTAAACCATCTTTCTCAGAAGCTTTAAACCTCACCTACTAGCAAGTGACATTGAGCTTCTGGCCAGAGGCAGTTTCATGTATGAAACATGTCTCCTAAAACTGAAGAGTATGCAGAGTAGAATAAGAGAATACGTCAACAAATTACGTCCTAGAGATTGAAAGCAACCTAGCTAGCCTGCACTAGATTATCCCGTTGTATACAGAAAAGTACTAGGTGTCAAGATATCACAGAAAATAGTTTAGATCTTACTAGCTGAATGGAATAAAAATACATTGATTCACCTTTGGATAAGAAAAAACAACCAACCAAAACCCAAACAAGCAGTAAAAAACCCCCACAAACAAACAAAAAAAACCCCACCAAACTGCAAAACAACTTCTGATCTCAGCCATTTACCCAGTAGCTCCCTCGCTCCCAGGGCTAGTGAATGATGGCAAACCATTGTCAACTCCCAGCATTCCTTATGGGCGTCCACACATCTTTATCAAAACTTCCACTGAAAAGCCTACTTAATATGGTTTTGTGACCACTTGCCCTGGCCATTTATGCAGCCAGTTGTTTATTCAGCACAACTCATGAAGTACTGATACAGCCTAAGAAAGTGATACATTTTAGGTTATGTTTTAAGGACAGAACCCGCCAAAAATGGAAAATTATTCCCCATTTTACATATCTCTATGACTTAAAATGGAGGGATCACACAATGACTGGGATTCTAGCCATCAGTTAGGACACTAGAAAAAAGAACAGGCATGTTATTGCCAAGTTGCCTTTGCAAGTATACAGAATTTTTTTATGCCAACTTGCTTCAGATTCTTGAGTTGCAGAATTCCTGTTCCTTATAAGTGATGAGATGAACTCCATGTTAATTAGTTAAAAAACATCCCATCAAAACTCTAAGTACTGAAGTGCACTACAGCCTTGACTAAGAAATTTTGCTGCATTAAATGTCTCTCAAAGTTCTTTGCCAAGTAAGATAAAACAAAGAACTTCCCACATTGCAAAAAAACCAGGCACATATGATACTTGTCCATTTGGTGTCAAGAACAAATTGTTGTACAAGTGACAATTTCGGTGGGTTTTTATAAACCCTTTTTAGAATAGAAATGTTTTCCAAAGCAGTTAAGCAAGCAAGTTTCTTACCACAATTTATTAGTCTACTGTAAAAAAAAAAGAAGTCACAGGCCTATTCTTCTTCAATTTTAGTAGTTCTCCCTGGTCCTGCAACATTCACAAGACAGTGCAGTCACTCTAAGAGCAGCTTCCATGAAATAACTGTTTTGATTACATCGTCCTTGCTCATTACAAATTTTCATTTTAGAGATTAGGACATAGCAGTGGCAGGTAAACCCATGGCTCTTCCCAGTGGATTTTTGAAGGTGAAGATGGCCGAGACGGGAATCCTCCTTGCATTACACTGTCCCCAGTCCTTAGCTAAATTACCATTTATTTCACACACACTCTTGCTTCTCCACATTGTGATTTATATTTGGCATGATATCTTTATGCCTATGCTTATCATTTTTCTAAGAAACTCTGGTCTAAAACTTAAGATTCATCTATTTGGTATCTGCATTGTCAGTAACATCATATTGCATTTGTGCATATTTTAGATATGGCACAGCAAGTATCCCCTTGTTTTAGTGTAAAAATCTGCTTTTTGCTACAGCTGTGCCGCAACATTGATTATCAGGAAACAGAATTCAGCTGTAGGTAATCCAGAAAACTCAGAAAAGCCTATAGTAGGAAAATACTTTTTCTATTTTTTCTATTAAGTATTTAGGGTAAATGCCTATCATCCCCAAGAGATTTTTAATTATTAAAGACACTGAAAGTTCAGCTGTATGAAGGAAGCTCAGCATCAAGTCCTGGTTAACTCCGAGAATCAAGGATGATAAACAGGTAAGTTAATTGTCTTTTTACCGCTTACAGAATTTCTTATACTGGAGTTCTGGAACGCAATAGATAGATGGATACTACAGTAGCTCCCCCTGCTGATGAAAGAGTCTTCTTGTATACTTTATAATTCATGTATTAGCAAATAAAAATCACCTGCAGCCATGAAAATGGATTAAAAATTGGTATTTTACTACTTAAATTACCAATCTGAGACCAAATTATAACCTTTTGGTATCCTAGGTGACTTCAGGTAAAACAAGACATCCCAAGACTCATTTTTAAGCATGGAAGAGGGGGATTAAGTGGGTAAATTCAAGACTTTTTTTACCACTATGCTATTCTCCCAAGGCAGGCCACCCTTAGTGACCATTCATTTTTTCTTAACTGATGGTATAAAATATATTAAGCATTAACCCCAACCAAATACTAATTCCTGTTAAGAAAATAAGATTTATAATCTTTATTGTGGACTTACATATAATAAATATAATACAGAACAAAACATCACACCCATTGATTGTATTACACAGGCTGTTCATTAGAATACATTACATTTTCTTTTCATTAGCACTTTTATAGGGTTTTGGTATTGGATATTAAGAATTTCATTTTATAAATCTATCAACAGAAGAGCAATCTTCCAATTTGCACCTTTACGTATGTTTCAAATATTCATATATATACTGATTTTGTTAAAAATATATAAGCACTGTTTAATATTTGCAATATAGGCCTTTAATTTCCATTCATTAGATCTCTATCAATATAGAGAATTTCATAATAATTAATAGCTTAAATCTGATTTTAATTAAAAATACTTTGTCTATATTTCTCATTTAACCGACACCTCCCCCCCCCCCCCCGAAAATGAAGTGACAGGGCAAATACACTCCAGGCAAAAGCAAATGTTCACTTTTAAAAAACAAAGTGTAAAAGTTCTGGTCCTTGCTTCACCTGTATAGTTCTGGAATAATGGAGACACTGATTTGGAAAAAAAGAGAGGGAAGAAACCAGAAGCCAGAGTTTCTGAAGAGACATGCATCTTCATTTCAGGTTTACTCCTGCCATACTGCTGTTTTCTTAGCTTAAAATCCCTTCACCACGCCATGATTATATGTTTTTCTCTGCATGAATATACTTATCATTAAATGGAAATTAGATAAAAATGCTACATTTCTTTTTTATCAAAAATAGATCAAGGTTTAACATACTCTGAAATCAGGTATTTAAGTGCAAATGCAATACACATCAGCAATTCAGGTTCTGGTCTCACTAAAGAAAATGGTTAAAAGATTATGCATAAAGATGTTTCAGAGGATATATACCTGGAACTAGCTGTGCTCTCAGAACATCTGAATTATCAGCAAACCATACAGACTTCATGGAAACAAAAGTTTTTTTCAGTTGAAAGTTCTTCAGTTAAAGCAGCTTCTGCTTTAAAAGCGTTATTCAGAATTCACTGGAACTTAGTACAAAATGCAATGCCAAAAAGACCATAAAAACTACTATTGATTTTGTGCATCTTTTAATGCACAAAAGCTTTAGAAGTTTCACAAATCAATCTCTATAAACAACTAAGAAGAAGTTTCATAAACAATTTTGTTTTACTAATACCCACTCGAAAGAGAACTTACACAAATTTTAAATCATTACAAGGACCCCTTCAGGTGTACAATGCTGAAGTTGTATCGCATACTCATTACACTTATCTAATTCCTTTCACTCTCTCTCCAAATAGTTTTTTTCCTTTTTTTTTTTTTAAAAACAATCACAGGGCTTAATTTAAGCGGCTTCAATATGAAATGATTATTTAAAATATCTACATTCTGTATTAAATCAACATCAACCAGAGAGAGATCAACCCAGTATGCTATTTGCTAAGCACTTCCTATATGTAATTGTGCTATGTAAGATTCTTTATTTTCAATTAAGATTTTTGTGGGGGTTTTTTGTGTGGTGGTGATGTTTTGTTTGTTTGTTTGTTTGTTTGAAAGTTTTCTTTTTCTTCTCCAGTAGGAAAGGGATACTGTTTGGCTGGAAAGCACCTGCTGTTCCCCTAGCTAGAGGAAAAAGAAGGAGATTCTAAAAATATTTTAGAAATTACTCATTCTGGTAGAGGAACTAGTTTAATTAGCATGCAAAAGGTCAGACTTAGGTAAAAGAGAAACATCACCTGTAACACAGACAAGGAAGAAAAGACTTGTGGGCTGGCAACATCAGTAATATATTGAAGGATATCTCTAATGAAAACACAGTAATTTGCATACTATAAAATTAGTTCTATGCTAAATGGCCACTTCCCCTCAGCTTGATAAGTGTGTTCTTTTGTTTTTGTTTGGGTATTTTTGTGGTGGTGTGTTTTTTTTTTTTTTTAAAAAAAAAACAACAACCACCTGTGGAAAAACTGCAGGAACATATAGAAACATCCCTGAATTATTATTTCTGAGGCCAGTATCCAGTCACATTTCTTCTGTGGAACATATACCAAATTTGTCCACCTTCCCTGACAAAACAGTCAAAAGTTCATTAAAAAATAAAAAGAACATTGGATGCAACTTTAAAAAACTGAGATGCAGTTAAAGAACTGTGCACTTCTAGAACTAAACAGCTGCTTTCTATAAAAATCCTCAGAGAAAAGCCTTTTATGCTTTTAAAAAGTAGGAAATGAAAACTAGATGAAATTCTGGATGTGTTCTACATCACGGTAGGCATTCCAGAACAAGTCTGGTTACCTACTAATACCAGATGTAATGATGCAATACTTTACCTCAGAGGAGAGTGAGAACACAGATAACTAAGTAGAGTCACATTTGTATGTTAGATTTATGTTTTATGTTAGATTTCTGACAACTAGGGCAGTCAAAATACAATTACAGTAGCTTTACCTAGAGAGGAAATGCCCTGTTGCATTCTTTGCGAAGTGAATGTAAATGGAAACGTCAAATCAGAAATCATCAAGAGGAAGTTGATCCTCAAGGCTATGATGACTATGATCACATATTCTCACTATCGACAAAAAATTCTCCTAGAAGTATACAACTAAGTGAAGGGGTTAACATTTCTTACACTGCTGATTTTTAAGAAAAGTCATGTAGCAAGACAAATTTGCCTTCTAAATAATTAAGCTGCATGCTGACTATAGGGAAATACTTTTTGTGACCAGTTACAGTAGTATGTTTACCATTTTTACCAGCACTAAAATCCCTCAAATTTATATTACTGAAGTCTTAAAGCAAACCACTCCAAATGTATGCTGCAGACAGAAATAGTGCAAAGGCATAAAGGTCAACCTGACTGCGGAGTTTCTTTTCAATAAAGTTTTACTTTATTAATGCTGTCTATGACTCTCGTGGGCTTTGGATCAAATCCCAGTCTAGCCAAAGTAACTTTACTGGAAAAAAAACCAAAAATCCCCAAAGTGAACAGACTTTGTACAAATTTAATGATATAAATGAATATATATATGTTAGAAAATTTATATTGGTACTCTACCCCAGAATCAGATTATGTATTACTATAGCACTGCCTAACCCTGAAAGTTAATGTCACTGTCATGCCGTAAGTGCAGCTTCGAAATCAGCAGTGCAACTATTAATTTATATGGCGCATAGTACAATAAAGTAGAAAAACCACACACAAATTGCAGCATCAGTTTAGAATGGATGTTTGTCCAAAAAGTAACGAAGTGTTGGGCAGAGTGTATTTTACTGACACCTTTAAATGGTCTTAGCATTGTCATCATGATTTACCTGATAAGCCTAAGGAAGTTCAACATGAAAGTTATGTCATGTGAAATGTTTGAGTGAAAATGTTTGTAACAATTTTAAAAGCAGTAATTAGTTATCAGCTCTCACAACGCATGGTATCATCCATATTTCCCTGAGAAATCATGCCCTGCAATAACCATGTAAAACAAAATACAGCATTAATGCAATTCTGGATTAGATAGGAAAAAAAAAATCATGCATAACAACTGTTTATGAGCCAATACTTAAATGCTACTGTAGTTATAACTATTAAATTGCAGACACTACATAAGACAGTCATAACAGAAACGGTAACTAACTCAAAACTTATCCCAAATAAAGAAAACTGATTAAAAGTACCGTCCTATAGTTAGCCATATAACTCAACATTGTGATATTAACATTAGTTTCTGTTTCTTGATTTTTTAGTATGCCGCTTCTTAACTTCATTTACAAACAAACACTCTGCCTTACTGAGGACTATTTTCATATAAAATTTGAAAATGTGTCCATAAACTCACCCTATGTCTAAAATTTAACTGGTTTTCCCCCTCGTCTGATAGCTTAATTTAGCTCAGTAACTTAATTTCCCTAAGACAGGAGGAACTTTTAGTAGGGAATAGGAATGGTAACATTCAACACAAAGAGAGATGGAACCAAGAATTACAAAGAAATCGTTTTACCACCTTATTTAAAGCAATCATAGTTGTGAATTGCAGTACCTAGGCATAATGGGGATCATGAAAGAGAATGACAATTACACCACCAAACACACACCAAGAAAAATAATTTGCAGGCTCTCCTGTTTTTGCTAGTACATTACAAGGAGGTATGCAATACATACACCAGCATACCGGGTCAAGTATCACATGCAGCACCATGGTTTGTCATTTGAAGAACACCACTGCTTAACACCATATTTCTGCAAAATACTTTACCATTTGCAACACCACAGTGAGATAACCAAGATAACCAGGCAGCGCCTTAGCCTCCCTGCTTCTGAGTTGCAGTGTGCTGTTCACTCTAGCCCAACCAGTCAGATACTACGACCCCCACCCCCCTACATGGATTTCCACAGGCGAAAAGCCAACAAGCAAGATGCAGTGCACACTGGGCAACAGAAACATTTGAGCCCTCAGTGTTTTCACTGGCATTCATGTGCCCCATACTTTCCAAGTAATTGCTGAGTACTGATGTTGCATGTATTTTAGTCCTTTGCTGAATTAGTATTACATCTATAGCAGCCCCTCGTAGTGAACACATTTTCGGCATGACTGAAACCTAACAGAAAGTAGCCAGAAAAACTGAAATCCTTTTTTCGCCTTCGTTCTTGAGTGCAGTACACAGTGCAAACTATGCAAGACTCACCAAAACCCTAAAAGCGAAGGCATGCTACACGGCTCTTGGCAAATTATCATAATTTCCTCCATATATAAAAACCAAACAGTTCCAAAACATCAATCACACAGAGAAGAAATTGTTGGTTGTCTCATAGGATTACAGGGATTAGTTTAACTGTTTGACAGAGGAACACATGTAGTATTCATTTTCCATTTTGTAGACATGGGAAATCACTGTTCCTTAAGCATCTAATGACATTCAAATAAATGCTTGAGATAAAAATTCCTTTTTTTTTTTTTGAAGTGTATGTGCTTCCTACAAGAAATAAGTCAGAATAAAGACATTCCCAAATTGAAACAGTAAGAGCAATGACAATTTATGCCAGCACACAGAGAGTAAAGCATTTACGAGAGAGCTCCTTCACATTCCAGTTGTGTCACGAGAAAGAAAAACCCAGCATGTCTCCGTTACGTCAGAGGTACCTGAGAATCAAAGCTAAATCTCTTGTGCATTTACCAAGCACCCATTAGAGAGCTATGCAATTTACATTTCAAATTAGACATTATATTTATAAAATATTATCGTACTAAAAATCACAAGATTTTATAGAAAAATCCTCATCACATTCTATTAAATGCAGGAACAATGTTACATATCATAGCTTCCGTAATTCAAACTGTAACACATTTCTTGTAACTACAGGGGCACCACTGTTTAAAAATCCTTTCAGGAAGGACAGTTTGCTTTATTTCTTATTCTTTAAAGAACTGTAATTTAATGCAAAAAGACTGCTTAAGCTACCTAGTGCCATGAGATTAAAATATTTAATATCTTTTAAAAAAAAAAAAAGAGAGAGAGATTAACACATTTTTGTTAAAAACAAAAACAGTGGGAAGGCCCTAACTTTGAGTTTACTGAACAAAAACACTCTTCAACATTCCTGGGGTCAAAGACAGAAGAATATTCTCCTAGTACTTATTTTCTTAACCTCTCAAACTAATGATTAATGCAAGTTAATTGACAAAAGTCATATGCATGGGAGACTAAGATGATCTTTCACTTTAAGCCATGAACATAAGGACAAATATGAATAGCAATTGCCCATTATACATTATAGCTCCAATTCTATCAGTATGACCAATCTCAAAAGACAGTATTAGAATATTTTGCTAAAAATACTGTAATTGCCCATCCGAAAACAAACTCAAGTTTTCCCAGGCTTAGTTTGCTGATGCCACAAGTCCCAACCGATTCAAATTTCTAGTTAATGCCTGGCATTATATATTCGGTATGATCTCACTGAAACATATAATTAATTGAAAACTGACATTAGCTTTCTATTGCCAATAGGCCTTAACATTACTTCTTGGAAAAAAGTTGAAGCTAACATCCTCTAATTTGTCATAATTCAGAAGGAAAAAAAAAAACCTTAAAAAAACCCCAAAACTAAGGAACTCCACTTACCAAAAAGTGGTATTCGACCTGAAAATTCGACCAAAGTCAAATGTAAAATTAGTTCTACATACTGCATTTTCAACCCCTCTACTTGTGAGGTTTGGGAATTGAAATGTGAAGTTTCTCAAAATGCCTACACATATTTAATAAACTTTTTTGTTTGTTTTGGGTTTGTGCTTTTGTTGTGAGGTTTTTTTTTAATTCCTATTTCAGGTGTCCAAAGAAGGACTTACTATCTCATCTTAAAGAGATGCCTCAGATCGCTGAAACTTGTAGTGTAATCCAATATTAAAAATTGGAAGGAAAAATTTGATAAAGGTGCAGTATTTGACCAGAATAGCCACCAGGTTCTTTTTTTTTTTTCTTCTCTACTTACAGATTTTTACATTAAGTTCTAGCTGCTGGCTAATCAATCCTTCTAAATGTATAGCTAAGCATGTTGCTTTCCTGCATTCCCTCTTGTCTAGTAGTTGTATCACCAAACCACCAAAATTTCTTTTGGAAGGATTATTACTGAGCGTCAAAACATGAAAAAGCATTTGTGTTATGTCATCCTTCTATACTTGTGTGGAAGGATAGTAGAAATACCCCGCATTATTAATAATCTTGTTATGTTTAAAAGAATACTGCTGGCTGAAAATCCATCCTACCTTCATTACAAAAAAAAAAAAAAAAAAAAATCCATCAAAAGCCAAAATTAACTTCAATATAAAAGTGTCTTATAGGCCAGAAGTTGGAAATGGCACTGACTAATTTCAGATATTCCTGATGTAATTATTCATAACTTTTCAGAATCAAATAGGACAGAAGCACTGCAGTGGAAGGAAGATAGAGGTTATAAGGAAAATGATCAATTTTAGAATAAATTTATTAATGCAACTGGGGGGGGGGGGGATCAATGCAAATACCTTTATCTTTCAGATTTTTTAGCAGATTACTAAATGGGTAGTACCAACCTATTGACTGAAAACTTTGACAATTAATTTGATCTCTTTTGTAAGTTGGCAGCTATACATGTGAAAATTTTCAAATCTAGTTTTCCATGTGAGATAATTGGGAATAAGAATGGGTTACAGAATCAGTCTGTTTAAAACAAACATTGATTTTGAGAATGTACACCCAAATGTTCTATAGTTAGAAATATTTTACCATTCACTAAAATTTTAAACATTCCAGATTGTTAGGTAACAGAAGATTTTTAAACATTGGCACCCGTTGCCATTACAAGGCTTCTCAAAATGGTGTAAGACAATATATGTGTAGTGTTCCAGGACCGTACAAAGATCCTGCCTCAATAATTACAAGAATGCACTTAATAAATTATTTTTCTATTTTCTTCTATTAATATGCAAATAGTTTATACAACATAAAAAAGTTAATTTGTACCTACTACAGGTAACATATCTATTTAGCTTTTCATCTGAAAGCCTGTAAGACTTGATGACCTGCAAACTTATTTACATAACTCATTTGAAAGTATTTTTAAAAAATAATATTGTCCAGCATTTAACAAAATTGTGAGTTAAAAAAGGAAAGAAATCACTTAACAGCATTTGTTTTCTTGATTTTGTCAAGTAACTTCACCAGCTCAGTATTATAAGGCAGGTTGGTTGCTCAGATGGACTAAGACTCCCTATGGTGATAGGCATGTAGTAAATTTGTTCATTTATAAAACCAGATGAAAGCAAGAAAGAGGAAAAGTTTAGAGTTTCAAAAGAAACTGAAACTTCTTATTTTTACTACAAATTCAGAATAGGCACTGAAACATGATTCCTTAGGGACTTTTCCAGAAGATTGTCTCTTCGCTGGGCATCATTCCATTTTTAAACTAAGGAGAAGAAAAGAAAAGAAAAAAAAAAAAATTATCAGGGCTACATAACTAAAGATTACAAAAAAGGAATCACCTTATTTTTTTTTTTCCATCTTATTAATAAAGGAAATAACTTGTGTGTTTTAAACTTAAGACATCACAATTACTGTTTTGGTTAGAATATTTTTCATTATAATAATGAAAATATTCTAATAATATTTCATTATTAGATTTAAGCAACATTGGAAAATAAAAATATACTTCTTATCATGTAATTCTGCACGCATGATTTGAAAACTAAAGCCTTGAAGCACAGGGCTAAGAGAGTCCTAAACTATGTTTATCTTTATTCTCCAAGACAGTATCAACAAACCATGTAATGTTCCTGTTAGAGGTTTGCGTAATCTTCTCTTAGAGAGGGATATTTTGCAAACTCCCTAGGTATTCTACTCTAGTTTCCCTATCCTTATAATGAGAAATATTTTCCCTAACACTTAATGCAATTTAACAACTTAATTCTTGTCAACCACAAACACAAGGACTCCTTCCCATTTTCTAGATCCATAATGATGAAGTCTGGTCATGTCCCCTAAACTTCCTTAAATGCTCGATGTTTTTCATGAACTGCAGTAGCCCAAACTGAAACCTCAACAGCATTAAGAAGGTGAAATAATTACTGCAAATCTCTTCCCACACATCATCCATACCAAGAAGTTGTATGCCTCTTCTGGTTTATTGACTCATGTCCAATTTTTGATGAATGTTGTAATACTCTTAAGTAAAAAACTACTTTACATTTCAAAACCATTGACCAAGAACTGTATCAAGGTGAGAATAATGCTTGGTAACGAGTCATAATAATTTTGAAGATACCCTTCAAAACTCTATCCATCAATACAGAACAAGATTAACTGTATGCTCTGTAAAAACCTGTGCTTATATAACACAAATGCCATCATGAAAACCAATCCTCACCTTTCTCTGTACTGTTTGAAGTGTATTAAGCATACCTTTTGTCTATGAACAGCAACCGTCCCCATCTTGTGAAACACTATGCATAGGAATGAGACTTTCACACTGCTCACTTTCTTCCGGCATTCTTAAAAGAAACAAATTTATTTAAAGTTATACAGTAATATTAAATTGATTGTTATGAAGCCAACATAAGTACTAAGTATGCTAGTAGTTTGAACTGCAGCCATTAAAAACATAAAAAGACCTCTTAACTTCATGAAGTATACCCAAGTTTGCACAATTTTCACTGCATGTTCTGGGTACAGCAACTATCATAGAAGCATTAAGGGAAAAAAAAAGAAAACTCTGACAGCCACTGAGAAACTGCTTTTAAAAGGTAAACAGACTTCACATCTTTCCATTTTCTGAGCATTACATAGGTTAATAAATGGATTGGCAACAAGTACCATTAAGAAATTAGTATGTGTGAATACACCTGAATATAAAATTAGATGAAAATAAATACAGTATGAGTACTGTGGCTTATAAAACAATATCGGATATTGGAAAGGCTGAAGAACAGATAGGATTATACTTTGTAACTGCCCTACCTCTGAATTCGATGTTTTCTACAAATAAAGGCAAAAATTCTTCGGATTCCCACCATCACTGGATCCCAGTTGTTATAGTGACATAAGAGAGTTGCAATGAAAAAAGAAAAAAATACAGGGACTGCCCCTGCAAAAAATAACCAGGAAAACTGCACCTGGAATTAAAACACAAACATCATTCACTCAAGAGAAAAAAAAAAAAAAATTGGCATTCTGTCTATTTGAAATAATTATTATTCTAAGTTTGAGATGAAGTTTCTGTTCTCATAAACTGGGTGAAATATTAAAATATTTTTGTAAGTTATTTGTACAATTTCTATAGCCACTGCTACTTCTAATAAATGAATAACATTTCTTCACTGATCTATTCTTTACAATGGAAACACATACTGTTTGTGCAGTGGAATGGATGAAGACTGCTATTGCCAAATAGTCTCATTTTTAGGTTTTAGCTGTCTGACTGGTAGCAGTGAGAAAGTCCCCTAGACACTTAAAAATTTTGAATAAGAGATCTCACCTGAAAGATTTGTGCACCTGTTTATTCACTATGAATATACTGTCACTGAATGGTAACAGCTGAAATCAATGCACACAGAAAGACTATTCTACTGAAGTTTACAATAATTTTCATTTAAAAACAGGCAGGGCACATTATTAGCCCAATATAAACTAAATTCTACTTGTATCTATACTACTACTTGTATATATCTACTACTACACTCAGAAGTGATCATCTGAGACTGTTTAAAACTTAAAATTATAGGAGGTTAGAGAAATCAAGGGTACAAGAACTAGCCTCTGAAACGCCTTTAAGGCTAACAGAGCAATGACCCATAAGCACGGCTCCCCCTTGTGGAGAAAATGTCCAAAGTTGAAGACTTTGGAGAAAAAAGGCACAGTTTTGATACCTAGCACTGATGTTCACTCTCAAAAATCTAATAAACTGCAATTGTTAGAGCCTCATGTTATCCTTACTGATTTCTAACAGAAATTCAAAAACACATAAGTTACCAAAAGGAGTATTTAAATAGTTGTTAAAAATTTGGTTGTAATTTCTTAAGATTCAGATTTATGTCAGATTATTACAGAATAATAAAGACCCAGAAAGTTAGCAATTATGCATATTGTATAACTACCATACCATTTGACAGTCATATGAAGACTGCATATATTCATAGTCTAATCTAGTTCAATCTTTACATTACTATCCATGACAGTGGCATTTTTACATAGGTTCCTTTTAAGAAAACTGAAATGTGGTGTAAAGACAAGGCTGGCCAGAAGCACTGACTAGAAAGTGAAGTTGGAAGCTTAAATTTCTATTAGCCTATGAGACTTCAGTGAGCACAGGGCTTGGCTTAGGATATTTTGATGTTTGTATGACAGAGACATACTTGCACAAACGCACTTGTACAAACAACCTCAAAGTCTACAGGAGTTTGCCTTTAATTAGGGTCGCTCATTTGTGCTTCTAATACTAGCAATTTCTTTTTTAGAAAAGTAAGAGACAAAGAATTTATGTCCAACAGCAAGAGAAGATACAGTAGGAAATGTACTTTGTTGTCAAAAGTCTTAATGGCCCCCCAATGACCTCATGCTGAACAGTTCAGTATGAGAAGGTGGTAAGAGTTTACATACCCTCAAACGTACAAGAAGCAGCCACAAGCTAAAAGCACCAAACAGGTAAGAAAGTAGAAACTTTGGACAACAAGTACACAACAGCCAGGGGAAGAAGGAAGAACAGTAATGTAGAATGCATATATGAATCGGAAAAGGAACAAAAAATAAGAGAATGAATGCCCAACCCCTCCCTGATTACTCTACCGCACATAGCAAGATGTAAGAGGCATCACCTGATAGCCAGCTGCCTAGAAACAGTCAGGCTCTGTATTTGCCCAGAGGAAGACAAAGCAGCCTTTTCAAACAGAGAAAAAAAAATTGAAAGGAACAGAAGGTAATAAGTACGTGGACCACAAACTCCAGAAGGAACCAAGTGGTGGCAAATGAAAAGAATGGAGGATGAAATACAAGAGGCATGAAGATTCAGATCATGAAAGATGTTGCCAGCACATAAACTGAGACAACACAGGAAGGTGAAGATTTAAAACAAGAAATAGGAAAAGAGCAAATACAAGGTGTACAGGAAGTTAGATTGACATTTGTGGGGCTTTTTGTTTGTTTGTTTATAAATACCAAATACATAAAAATTGGAGCAACTCTAACAGTGATAAACTATAAAAACGAGTTAAAAATATAATTTGCCCTTGTGTTACCAACATCCAACTGAAAGTCATCCAACAGAACCTTAAAGATGTTTTGGCTATTTCAAATGGCTCAATATTGAATGAATGAATACATGAAGAATAAATTAATTTTAAAAGACCTGGACTCTGTGTTTACTCAGATTAAATAGCCTAGAGATGAAGTTGTTTACTTAGAATTAGAAAAGCATATTCCATTTTTCAATGTATTTCAAAAGAAAGTTTAGATTAATCACTTCAGAAGCCAACCTAAGCTTTTCGTATCTTGATATGTGTAACTATATATATACACACACACATTTCTCAAAATGTATTTGCACACACATACATGTATATATAAAAAAATATGTATAGATGCACACATATAAGCATACAAAATTCTTACTTTTTGCTACCAGCATTAGCTCACATATAAACCTAATTCCACCTCACTAAAGTGAATTTTTGGGGGAGAAGTCTACAAATTTTTTTTTTCCTTGTCTCCTTAATAGCTATCATTAGTTATTTCTTTCCTGTTAAAATTGATGTCCCAAGTGTATATTGCAGATACTTTAACAGCAACACAAATACAGTTATCTTACCAACAAATGCTTTCTTATTGTTGGAATCACCGCAGGTTTTACTGTATTTCCATGTTGGAATATTCAGCTAATACTAACATGAAAGATACTGTACCTCACAGGTTCATTATACAAGTACTTATTCAGGGTCTGACTCTCCTTTTATTTTCCAATTTGACTTTCCTTTTTTTATTTTTCTGCTTTATTTTCCAAAATCCAAACTGACATTAAGTGAATGCAAAACAGAAGTCGTGTGGATTTTTTTCCCCATTTTTACATGCCTGCAGAAAATTTCAGTAGTCAAAAGGTTCTATTACAATTTACACACTTTGCCTGTGAAACCATTGAGCAGTAAAGCTTCTTTTTGGCAGGAAACATTCTAAGTGCAAGACTTGACTGATTTCTTTTACATGAGTCAGTCTTGTACAAATAAGTACAAGCCTCAAAGAAAAAATTCAAATGTAATGATTGAAAACAAGTCATAAATTGAACCACCACAGATAATGCACGAACCCCACTTGTTTCAGGGAAGCCACTACTCAGAGAATGCTCAATTTAAGCTATGTTCCAGGCATCGTCAGAATTTTTCTCTTCTCATACTTTTGCACTTCTACTTGCACAGAGCTTACAAACGAAGCATAACTGCATTTGCTACAAGACCCAAAAGAACATCAAAGCAGTGTAAGCAAGCAGCAGCTGACAGAGCAAGACCACCAGTCTATTCAAAATTTCAGAAGTAGTATTGTATAGTTGGTTCTAAGTTTGGTCAGTTTTGCCCATTTTTACTGATATAATTTTCATAGTTTCAGCTGAACTATGACATGACTAAACTGCTTCTTAATTCACATAAAGATTTATCATCTCGGTAAAGAACTTCTTGTATTTCAGTAACAAACTGTATTTAGGCCAACGTGTTCAAATACTGACTAATTCGCTATTTTCAGCCCACAAAACACAGTACCAGGCACCAGTACATACTCCCTGCTTTCTAAAAAACTCCTGCAGCCTCTCCATACCGCATGCCTATATGCACATTTAACATCAGTAAAATACAGGTGTCACCATCGGTCAAAATGCACACAAGCATGTGATGGGAAATGCTTACACTTTAGCCAAGTGACTAATACACCTATGTCTACACTGAGAAGTGTCAAAAGGCATAGCCATAAGGACTATGTGGGGATGCCCCACCAAAAAAGAAGGGCATTATCACTATAAAAAAAAGTTAAGCTTGCTTTAACAACAGATGCATTATAAAATCAGGTTGAAAGCTATTTCAAAGAGTTAAACAGGTGGTTTAACTTTCAAATTAAAATTTTAGAAGTAGGGATTACTTAAATCCAAAATAAAGAGCAGAAACAAGTGATCCTGTCTTCAGGAAATAGAAACAGTTATGTGACCTCAATTTAAAGGGGAAAAAAAAAAACACCACAACCAATAACTGCATGCTTGCAATATAAGCTAAATAATAATTATTCACATGAAATTAAGAATTTGATATTCCTTGCCCTGATTAAATATTAAATTCAAATATTCAAAGTTAGAGTTGAAGTTCATACATAATTAAATATTTAAAACCGAGAATTCTACCCCACCAGGATGAAAAGTATCTATACAGCTGGAAGAGTAATATAAACTAACTTCATACAGTTTCTATTCTATACTCATATTATCAGATTCTTTTCTTTCTTTACATGCAGGGTTTTTCCACAGCTATTACCTCAGCACCAATGAAACTAGACGAACTTAAAGGAGGACAGTTAACTGGAAGCCTAACATCCACATGAATCTAATAATGCGCAATTAAGTCTTGTAGTTGCTACATTCCTTTGTGGTAAATCTGCAGATTTTTGGTTTTGTCACTAATTGAGTATTTTCAAGATAGGCAGTCTATAACAATTCTATAATTGTAGGGGTATTAATTTAAGGTGCGCTGTACTTGCAGTTGTTCTTTAATTCTGGAAAATGCCCGTTCAAGGTAAAGCATTCTGCCAGGCACTGCTGGTGACTTTGGGTACTTTTCATATAAGCTGCATCTTAATCAAATATATTTAAGTGTACAAGTGCATGCTTGCAAGTGCAAAATTACTGTAACTGTCAATATCAAGAGAATATTAATTACAATGCAGTTCAACAATTATTAACAAGCAACAGACGTAAAATACTGTTCATTGTATACATTGTTAAAAATACCACTGCCATTTAATTCAAAGAAATTCTGTTAATAATGCTCAAAACTTAGTAGTACGTTACCTTTTGCATGCACATGTCAGCTATTATGGACAGAGGTATTGTAAGGCTTAGCGCAAGTGTGCCTATCAGTGATGAGGTAAGAAAGCAGCCCCTAAAAGATAAATAATAATAATAAACAATAAAAATAATAATAAATAATAATAATGAGGTCTTCTTTAAAAGTTAAAGACAACTAAAGTAATACATCAAACTACAGAAGACATTTGATCAAGCTTAACTGTTAGTCATTGTTTGTTTTAATAATCAAAAATTAGATACCCACACTCTATCATCAATCTATAAAACTGCATAAAATTCTTAACTAGACTATTCTTGTCTTCTGGAGTGAGGTTTAGTTCCCATACAAACCTTTTGAGATAATGGCAAATTCAGTACTTCACATGTAGTGACTTCACCTAGAAAAATCTGCATTTTGTTTCCATTTTGAAGTAGTTTAATACCAGCTTATAGCAAGTATATCTGTTTCGCCCCAGTCTGGTTAATTAAAAAAGAAAGGTCACTGATGTCTAGAAATCCTACCCAAAAAGAGAAATATTTTTTTACACATAGACAAATTCTTAAATTAACAGACTGTGCTTTTTAAATCTCACTCTAAAATATACCCTTGAAATCACTCTTCGGAGTCTCGGTAAGACTTCTCTGCATTCTACAAGTGGTCTCATCATATTTCCCAAGCAGGAACAAAGTCGTTAGTCTTCTCTAAATCACTGAGTCACAAAAAGCCATTACAATTTATTTAAATGACAGAAGAACAAAACTACATGCATACATCAGATTAGTACTCAATAACAGCCACAGAAAACTGACCCTTTTTCCCAAATTCCTTTGCAAGTCATTTTTAGTTTGCAAATGACTGATTTACTGAATGAAGTTTTAAAAAAATAATAGTAATAATAGAACCTCAAAGTATATGCAGGACAGACCTAAGAGAACACGTGAGCTCCTGAGATCTTCCGCATTTCAATATAAACCTAAGGCTCTCTAAATAAAACTTGACTAGGCTGAGCCATTTTGATACCAAGTGAAGAGCATAACATCCAGTGTAAAAAACTTCAGTTCCCATTTTATGATTGACCAAGTCAAAAGTTACCAAGCATAGTGAGGCTTGTTAGCAAATACTCCTCTATGAAATAGACTATTCTACCATATGAAGAAAATAAATACAAGGGGGTCTCTACCCAATTCAAATCAGTAATGCCCACTACTGAGTCAGCCTCTTATTTCAAAGGCATCCAGAATTTATTTATTTATTAAGATAAAGGGAATTCTCATCCTTGGCAAGTACTGAAAACAGTACCAGCTATGCTTTTTTTGTGGAACAGCCATCAGTTCTGCAGACAACTAATTTTAAAGAAGGAAAATCTTGTAGTTGCAATTTTTGTTAGAATTCCGAAATTTGTTTTTTACCTACTCAATCTTTATTCTGGTTACTGTAAAATTAACCGATGCAGCATCACTGAAACTATATTCATGAAATGTTCATGAAGAAAATACTATTTTAATCCACCTCACAGAAGTTTGTTAACACCTTTTAAACACAAAGATCTGAACACATATTTGGAAAACATTTTCTAGAATATGACTTCATGCAGGTATTTCTCTAATTAAACTAGAAGAGTACACCCAAACCAAGCCATTAGGTCCTCCCATAAGACTGACTTTCAGCCAAGCAAAAGTGACCAGTTTGGATATTTGGAATCACTTTGCATTGTTCTGTGTCTTTAAAACAAAGCAAAATGTACACTGATGCAAAAGGAAAAAGTATTTCAGATACTCTACATTTTTGCAAACTTCCTCCCCAATATTCTAAATCCCCTCCTATACCATAAGAGAATACTTGCGTATCTCTGCACTCACTACTTCAGAATTAGAACCAACCTGTCCACCAGAACACCGTAAATGAATAAACAGTACAGAAACCAATGAAAACTTATCAGAAAGTTTAAATTTAAAAAAAAAAAAAAATTAATTAAGAGTCACCTCTACCACTACATTGTTTAGTTGGCATTATGTGGTTGGGTGGAGTAAACAAGCAGGTTAAATAATATTATTTACTTCCAAAGAAAGAGTAGAGGACCGTACTAGTGGCACACTGGACAGGTAAAAGGATGATGTCAGCACAAGCTCTGAAATTAGTCTAGTCCAAAATTCTAGGAAAAAGGAACTGGAAATAAAAATACCTCTTTAATTGATTAGATTATCGTTCTGAGTAATTACATAAATAGCATGTGTATAAAAAGTCCATGCACACCCATGTACTTATCCCTATGCTAGTACTTGATTTTTGCGACAAGAGCCAAGTTTGGGTTTTTTGGAGTTTTTTGTTTTGGGTGGTTTTTTTTTAATTTTTATTTTGCCTATGTTGAAATTGTACTTAACTTTTTTACCAACCGATAGTGAATCGGTTGATAGTGAATCGGTGATAGTCTAATCTTACAGGATGGCATTAACATCACAAAAACATTCTATCAACAAACAAACTAAATTACAAAGGAACATATGCTGCAATGCATTTATAACTAGAACTGGTGTAAGAGTTTGCCAATAAACAAAAAACGTCATGATTAAATTGCCTAAATAACTTTAAACTTGATCTGAAAACCAAAAAAACCAAGGGTTTTCATCACGGAACTCCACCTAAATTTGTTGTAGTACTGTTGCAAATTTAGGATTCTAGGATTACAGATGTCTCCGATTCAGAGTAGCTATTCCATGAGGTTTTCCAGTCTCTACCACAGAGCTGAAAGTCTGAACCCCAAGGGTTCTCAGGCAAAAGCTCACAAACTGCCACACCTATTCAAAATGTAGCACTGAAACTGGAATCGTTCGCTGAGCAACTATATGGCATTGGAAGCATGTCTCTTTTTAGAAACTCTTCCTCAGTGTTTCCAGAATAAAATAGGACTTTTTAACCTAACACTGGCCCAAAAGAAACTCAATTCTCTCAAGCTGGGAACACTGCCTACCAACAGTTCTCTAGTAACACTGTCCTTCCAACAGCTATACAAAGGTTTAAGTCTGCTACAGCTTTTGAGCTGTGCATCTAGAAGTCTCATGTTCAAACCTCTGTTGCCGACCTATCCAGATTATCATATAACTAAATTAAACAAAAGCTAAGCTAATTTATGAATTGCCATATCTTCATGATTAATGCATTCTAATGAAATTTAGCTCATTAAGTCTTTGAAGATTTAAACAAACATGTCAACTATAGAATACTAGATTCTGACTCATACATATCCAACATGCCCAAGGCCTTGGAAACTGAAGAACTGTTACACAGAAATTAATGCTCTTCTGTTACTACTGCAACTCTATATCACAGTCTTTTCGTCTCAAAATGTTAATTCTAGAATGAGCTAAGCACATAGTATCTTAATAAATACTACAAGACCACATCACCTGCTTTTTAAAGTTAGCTGTTGCTCTTAAACAAGACATTGTGACATGATGGATGACATCCACTAACTCAAACTGGATATATAGACAGAAAAAAGAAAAAAAAAAAAGAAAAAAAGAAAAAGGCAAAAAAACCTACCTAGACAATTTGACACATCAACATTTGAGAACACAGGTAAGACAAGTTATGTGAAATATATACAAAGCATGTAGTACGTACCACAGCCAGAGGAACTCTGACAGAACTGTTCCGATAAGGCCATTAATGACAATGCACATCCAGATCAGTTTATTGGGAAACTCAAATGCTTCAAACCCAGTATAGTGAAGCAGGAAAAACCCTGGCCACAGGAGCAACAGATTAAACAGCCCTACAAAACCTGAGCATAAAAACAGTATAAAGGAAATCACAATAAATATCCTTCAACATAACTAAAATCTCAGTTAAACTCTGCTATTTTGACAACATGTATACATAAAAGCAGCAAAAAAGCGGTATTTTAAATGTTTCAAAGGAAAGGAATATAGTAAACTTTACCTGAAATTCAAAAACAACAATTACATCAGATATTTACAGGTTTGAAATTGACAAAAAAAAATTTCCATTGAGTCCAAAGGGGCTGTCTGCACTCCTACAGGTAGTGTTATCTTTCATTGTTAAGACTGTAAACAAGAAACAATTCACACAACTATTCTCAAGTACTCATAACCACGGGAACAATAGGCTTTCTCTACTTCCTTGGCTTTTCTGAGTCCTTTTACCACTCATACACATTTCAGTGCCTGAAAGGAAACGATTTAATCACACACTGAATTAAAACTTTCAATAGAGTTATTTTTAGGCTTACCAAAGAACATTGGTATGTCAAGTTTATCTTCTCTATCTACTTTCCTTTTTATCATCACTATGTACACAGCATACAGCATTGCTCCTACCAGAGACCACAGGGAACCTGTAAAGATGAAAAAAAAAAACCACTCACTTAAGACATACCAAACACATTATGCACACTAGGATCAACTCTCCTAAACATACACCTATTATAAAACTGTCAAAGATAAACAATTTATTACAGAATCCATTACTATATGAGAAGTATGGAAAAATGCAGAAAGCTCAAAAATCTAAATACTTTCCCAATTAAGCTATATACATGGTGGGGGGCAGGGGAAATCATCATAAATGTCCAGTTTCACAAGTTGAAACTAAAAAGCCAGATTGTGAAATGTTACACAAGTAAGGAATATATAGCTTGCTATATGACTTGCTGAGTATTGTCAAAAGATGGTACATATCACTGCATATTCTAGGATTAAAAAAAAATAAGTAAATACCTATTGTATCTTTTCCAGCAGATTTCTCAGATCCAGAAAGGTTAACAAGTACCACACCACCAATGCTAACAAAAAAGAAGAAATGCAAAACGCTACTTAAACCCAAGATTTTTTTTTTTTTTTTTTTTTTTACAAAGACAGAAAAAAAGGGGAGAAAAATATCAAAATAGAGGTCTGTCCTTAGGTATTTTTAGTTAACCAAAACCACCTCTGGCAAAGCCAAAAGGAGTTCTCTATTGCTAAGGCCTGATCCTAAGCTAAAAACAAACAAACAACCCACCCCACTTTTAACTTCCCTAAACAACGCACCAGGCATTTAATGAAACAGGCTCACAACACTGAATGTCAAGCCTCTTCCTTTTTCCCTTCTACACAAAAATAGAGAAACCATAATTAAACAACAAGAAAATAAGTTCACATATTTCCAACAGAAACCTGATTAATCTAATTTCTTATATGAGCATGAGATTCAGTAATTGTTCACGATATGAAATATTTAAAAAGACTTAGTTCACTTGCTCAATTTATCTGTGAAACAAGGATTTTTAAAAA
The DNA here is from genome assembly GCF_964195595.1 of Calonectris borealis. Taxonomy (NCBI): domain Eukaryota; kingdom Metazoa; phylum Chordata; class Aves; order Procellariiformes; family Procellariidae; genus Calonectris; species Calonectris borealis. Next base: position 9,028,846 of record NC_134317.1, read on the forward strand.
AGTGAAGCATATTATATATTGTCACAGGTATAGTATGTATAGTTATCCTCTCACTGTATCAGGGAGTTTTTGATCAAATGTCTTACCTTAAAATAACAGCTAATAATTTGGACAGGGTAAACCTATCTCCACTGTTACTGGGAAAGACTGCAGCTAAGATTAAAGTAAAAAGCCCTGCAAGAGAAATTAAGAAGAGTTTTATACAATCAAGTTTTGCTACTAGTTTGTTCAGAAAACTGCTCAAACATTTTCTTCTTTATATTTCACATACTTGTTTTAACTACTTGATCTTAGCATCCATAATTTTAATCAGCACTATTATGAAACTAACACCTCGTGATGTGAATCCTCAGATAAGCAAATACATGCTCAACTTTGAGAAAGGCTAGCCATACTAACAAAATAAACTGCAATAAGCCTGAAAAGTCAGTGGGGAAAAAAAATAAATCACATAATTGTGCTTTTAAAACTGATTTTAAAAAACAACAAAAGTTACTCCTCAAAACGTGGACTGTCACATAATTTCAATACTTTAAAGCTCGTATTAGAGCCTTTCATAAAACCTGTAAAGCAAGTCATATGCATAATATTTAGGTGGTTTAAGTTCCTTACCCCTAAAACCATTTTTTTAAAGCCAAATAATTAGCAAGACGACTTTACTGTGAATTGTATCTATTTTGATAAAAAGTTATACCACCTTTCCTTCAAACCTATTACACTCCCAATATATCTCTTTAATACACAGACATAACCGCAGAAGTACACACACACAAACTTGAAAAGCAAAAGCATGAAGGTAGCTTAAATCCCCGCAATTACAAAATGAAATTTTTAAAAGCACATATTCAATGGCTTTAAGCCTTACAATTCCCCCAAAACCACAGGTAAATCACTACGCAAGCCCATTGTAACCAAAAAGATTTTTAGGTTATAAACAGCCTTATAATGCACATCTGATGATGTAAATAAAACTTACCAGAGGTTGAAGACAAGATATTAACTATGGCAACTTGGGTATCTGACAGAGCTTCTTGGTAAGAGAAATTTGCCAAAAACCACTGGGGGAAAAGAAAAATAATTTTATGATTATATGGATAGCAACAGCAGAGTTTATCAGTGCAATAAAATCCTACTTAAAGAAAAAAACCCAACTATTTGTCCAAAAATAAAATCAGAACAAGACTTTTGCCTCAAATAGATTTCTAACTTCTATTAAAGTGGCAGGTACATTAAAAGACAGAGGCAAAATTAGAACTGGCCCAAACCAACCACATTCAACTACATGTTTAATAATGAAATAATATACTTCAGAACTTAAACATAATTAAATAATTAAAATTAAATTATAATAGCTATTCTATAGTAACTGAAGGTACTTTTAACTTGTTCTGCAAGTGCTTCAAGGTGATTACTGCACAAGGGCTGCAAAGAAATTTCAGAGATACATGGGACATTAGTCAGCCTATTAAGTTTTTTTAGAGTACTTCAAACAGGCACACATCTCCACCCTAAAAAACAAGCATCACTTACATTCAATACCTCAAAAATATTTTGGAAGGATTCATGTCTGTGAATTCCTTCATAAATATAAAAAACGGCAAGTGTTTTATCATTTTTTGATTAAGATCTCATTAATGAGATCTCAGATATATCCTCAGGGAAGATACCATTCTCTAAAGTCTTAGGTGGAAATACTTATACTGTCCAAGAAGAAATACATATACATGACAGTAGTAGCAGCATCCATGAACAGCATAAACAGGATTTGTTTTGAACATAAGGACTCTACCCTAGAAAATCTGCATGTGTATATATATGGAAATATACTCAGATACACAGAATTTTAAATAATTTTTTGAAAAGCTATTTCATCCATCCAAAATCATTAATGAGTGGCTTATTATTCCCTTGGTGCTGTGTGCACGTTCTTTATGTATACACACAGAAAATTACATCACTGTTTTCTGGTCTATGCATCAACAGTACTAATAATTTTTTTTATTATTATGATTTTAAATGTTTAAAGAGCATGGCTTCCTAAAGAAAAGCTCTGGTGGGTCCACACTACGTATAACCTATTCCGCAGTATCAGTGAAGCTACTTCTAGAAAAGCTATCACTGATCTGCTCTCTACATTTTTACTGTCTCTCAAAAATCCGGCCACCATTAACTCTCTCTCCCCCCCAGAACTGAGGCATGGTACAGAAACAGCAGCAACTAACAGATTCGTAAGTAAATCGTGCAGACCTCAATGGAGCTAAAGGACAATTAACTATCTTCTCTTCAGGGCACTGAAGGGCACAATGCCACAGTGAGGCATAAGATGGTACTCTTTCATTTACCCATTTCATACAGTCTCACTGCACCTGTTAACAGCCTGTATACATGTAATCCCAGATTTTGCTGTACAAAACATACCCAACATTGGACAACACAGCACAAAAGCATGGCATATCTTGCAACTGATCTTACAGTTAACCTTACAGTTAACTACACACCCAGGATCTCTTTTTATTACCCTCCCTTTAAAAAGTTGCACCTTCAAGTCCAGCACGTAAGGAAGGTTTTACTTTTTATAGTATATTTATAAAATGAGGCATAAAGGATACAAGTCATCTCAATACTGTTTCACTGTTATTATACAAGTTTTAATTGCATCTATACTTAAGCTTTCTGAAAGAATGGAGCACATACCACAAAGCAAAAGAAAAAGCTAATTTTTGCTACTTGAGTTGCAGTAAGTTTTCCTACAGTTTTTAATATTGATTCCTGCTCCTTAACCGCTGGATATGACATACGAGACAGCTTTGCTTCCAATGCATGGCTCGATGGGAGTTGTCGAATCTCCATAATATTACTGAACCTTACACGAGGCTTTTTGGGAGCTTAAGAGAAGAGGAAAAAAAAAATAGAAAAAAAAAGCTGCATATTATCATTAAACTTTTCAAGCCAACACAATATGCAAATAAAACTATGCTGTTCTAATACGGCATTGATTACCATACTTCACAGGTTTCTATCCAAATAGAAGACATGCCATTATTTTTATTTATTAAACTAGTACTTTGCTGTTTGATAGGCCACTAAGAAGACAAAGCTCGATTATAGTTTTCAATCAGTACAGTTGTCCATCCACAAAAAATCTCACTGAAAAGCACCATCCCTCCTCCCTGTCAAAAAAATCCCCAGGCAACAAAAAATTTTTAGATAGGAATTACTCTGTATTGATAAATATCATATATAAGATTTTCTTTAATTTCTTAATAGTCAAACAGCCAAAAACTGCACACAACTATACCTAACTGCAAGGACAGTGTTTCATTCAGAGGATGAGAGTGTCCAACAGACCTCAAAGCTTAGCAGAGATCATAAGGTCACATGCTCATTTGAAATCCACCCTCTAACTAATCTTGCAAACCAGAATCAGATTTTATTTATAAGGGTATTGTAAGTATCATTAGTTTCCTGCGTAAAGAAAACATTACATGCTACATATAAATATTAGCCTAATGCAACATGAAACAATAACTAATTTCCTAAAAAAAGTAAAGGGAAAAGCTACAGCTCAAACAACCCTGAACTGATTGGTGCATGTTATCACAGGACAGCAGAGCCTATCAAAGCGGTTCTGCACGTGTCATCCAGAAATTAACAAAGAGACTTTCCCTTTTATAAGCAGGGACTCTTTTGCTGAGGATCAGATAATTGGATTCTTTGACAGTACACTGTTCTATAATTGTCTGGGACAGTTAGGCCCATTCCAGCTCCTATCACAAGATAGTGAGGCTTAAATAAAAATCAGAATGCACATAGACTATTAAAATTCTTACTTTGACTGCTTTGCTCCTGCTCTAAAAAGGACAATAGCTTGTTTTTCCAGAGGCTGACTCACTGCTGCTGGTCATACAAGCCCAGAAGGAAAGAATCACAAGTACTGAACCCAGCTGGTCCCTTGAGATAAACATAGGCTGGATCTGTAGTGACCAAGAAAGGTAAACTGAACGATAGGCCTATGTTTTCTCTACCTGAAAGTAAATATATGAGACCGCAATTCATGCAAAAAGAGATTAAAAGGATTTAAGGGAGGGGGGAAGATGCAAGTCCTGCACATGACAGCAGTTATACCAACAAATGGGAAAACAATTCCTTCACCAAAGAACTAGCATTTCAGCATTCCAAAAGTCTTTACTCACTTTTCTCTGCATCACTATTATTACTGCCATTTTTTTCAGTTGGCAAATCATGAAACTTTACAGGAACATACAAAGGTTCACTCTGAAATGAATCAGTATAAGTAAAAATACCGTTAAGCAGGATATTTAAATTATAAGCAGTAGAATTAATTTAGTGAATTAGAAAACTAAATAAAGAAAAGCTTGGTGAATATTAAGAGAATCAAATTTAACAAAGTGGTTTTGCACAGAGTGGAAACACATGTCAACACATGTCAAACACGTTCACACATAATCTATATTCTACGTTAAACTTATTGGTAAAATGCAGTACTCAAAAATAACTGTGTGCTTTTGTGTATATCCTCATGAACACAAAACTCATCCCCAGAAAATTCAAACCTACTGATTTAAAATTAAAAAATAACTCAAAATCACAGACATTTCATTAGATCTATAGCTTCTGTCCAAGTGATAAACTGGAAACATAAAATACACATACATATACAAAAATGAATACATACTCCTTTTCCTCCCATGGCCCTAAAAGCTCATGAACTAAAACTAAAAGTCAGAAAACTTTGGGAAAGGAACTCCAATATGTAAGGCACTTAGCAGAAGTTTTAATTGCTCAAAATACTTCTAACAGACAAGTTTTAAGCTGTTTGTTTAAATTAAATTAATAAACTGTAAGAGTGAAGTAATGAAAAAGATCTGGTAGCTGCGTTTTCATTAGGCTCCTTGTTTAGGACCAGAATTTTTGTGGATGTTTAAATCAATGCAAAATTGTCCAAGGTTAACAATCAACCCTGCTTCTAGAGTCAGACGATCTCAATGAATTGAGCAGACTAAGAAGATTTTATTCTTAAATGTAGATAAATAAAGTTGGAAAAAACCCAAAGAATGAAATGAAGAATATTTCTGAAAAATCTCTCTTCAACTTCCTATTCAGTATAAAATATCCATATGGTAGTTTGTCAACACTCAACTGCCTCCCGCTGCTCTATTACAGAGATGGTACAAGCTTTAGAAGTTCTGTGTTTTGGATACATTTCTGCATGTGGCCTCTGATTTAGGTATGCAGATTAAGCAGCAATCTGATCAACAGGGGCATAACAAACTGTCATTTATGGATGATGAAAATCACCACAAAAATGTCATCTGGCAATGCAGCTTATCAGCAGAATACCAGTACTGACATTCGATTCAGTAAACAGTAGTCACTCCATCCACTGGAAGGAAGAAGGCAGTCCATTTCTCTCTCAAAATGCAATCCAGGATCATGGTATACAAGATACTCAACTAACTGAATGATTCCGTTGTGGATTTTAGTCTTGAAAACTGCTTGGCTTTACCACTAGCTCTCCACATTTTGCTTTGGCAGCTACTGAGCTGAATATGTAAAGGTTTCCTTTGTACGACAAATATTTCTTTCACAACCTACTACAGAAACATTCAATAAGTGTTTTATTGAGCCAAGAACCTGTATTTCTCACAACAAGCAATGTAATTATTTGCAGCACTTATTAGTAACATATAAGTTACCAATCCCCTTTGCCAAAAACTATTACATTTAAGACCACCATATTGTAAAAACAGCAAGTCAGGATAATGGTGTCATGTTACTGCAAAGCATTGACCTTCAGAAATGAAGGCACTTACCAGAGAACTGTTTACAGTGTTATCTGTTGTACAAGCAGCAAAATAACCTTCAGCATCTGCAAACTAATTACAGAACCTTAAATGTAATAATCTAACAAGGCAGAGTTATTAATAACTGAATTTTTTTGAGAATAAGTTTTTTAATGTCTTTTTCCATAATTCTATCTCCAGCCCTCCTCCCCAATAAACACGAGGGTTTACAAGTTCAGTAAATAATTTCAGTAATTCCTTGTACCTCTTCCAGAACCCCATTGAATTCAACTACCCAGGTATCAATGCAGGATCAGCCTGTTAGAATGTCAAAACCTGTAAAGTTCAGTCTTAGCAAGACATGCTTTACTAAATTACTGTGTATGTATTAACAACAAGCCTCTTGTTTCTTCACTTTATTGAGGCAAAGTTCCTTTGCATAAAAACCTAGAACTCTGCATTAGTTTTAACAAGACCTAAATTAGGATCAGGTCAAGTATCATTTTTCCTCTCCCTTTCTGCATTTTAACAAGCACTACTACCCCTGTTCCCTGATCTGCAGCTTGCTGTTCTACCATGCTGGTAAGAAATTTATTAAACAAAGCCTCTGATGTGAAGAGAGCTTAAAAGTAAGGTATGGGTGTTTACCTAAGCAATCGTATTGAAATAAAAATCTATAAATGTATAAATTTTGTTCCAGATTAATAAACACAAAACATTTTAAAGGCACTTGTAATAATTATACAGTTGAACATTTAACTAAACTCGGGGGGGGGGGGGGGGGGGATAAAAAAAAAAATCTAACTGCACACTACAGTCCTGTCTCTGCACTGTTCTTTTGAAATATGCTAACATCACAAGTAATGGCTATTTCCTACAAATTATTTTAAAAATTACTTTTTATAGGATTAGAAAGAAAAAATAATGAGATTCCAGTAGTAGTGCCATGAATGCCACACAAAATGGGACAGATTGAGCACTCTTACTCATTGCTGTCCAGTTCATATGAGTTCACATTATCTCTTTCTTTGACAGAGCATGAGATTCAGTTGGTCAATATAACCACTAGAATTCGTACTAGGCAATAGCCCCTTATTCTGCTCATCTGCTCAGATTAATAAATTTGGTCAGTATAATTGCTCTGTACGGCTAATCATCCTTGAGCACTTTCATCATCCTTATTTGTCATTACTGCCAGTAAAGAATCTGTAAATTTTGTTTATTTCCCAATTATCTTATGACGATCCTTAACAGCATCAAGTCTAACACGTGCCATACTATGCACAGACACTTGGTATTAAAGGCTGATCTAGCAAAAATTATTTCAAGATATCAGCCAACTCTAAATGTTCTATGTGTTTAACACAAGATTTTTTTTAAAAAACAAAAGGTTTAGTTTTTTGGTTTTGGGGTTTTTTTGTGGGTTGTTTTTTTTTTAAATAAAAAATCATTTGGCTTAATGTCACGTAACACTTCAATTGAAGTATGTTACGCCTACAACTGTCAGTGAAGTCTAATACATCCAGAAGAACTGAAGTCAGTTCCTTTCATACAAGCTATTTTCTATAAAGACATGTTGATTAACAACATGTTCTTGGATCACATTTTCTGTTATTTTAATGCGAGATTAATATCAGGCCAAATGCCTTACTGCTTCCTGAGTCCTGCTGTTCAGTATTCTGAAACACTGGCACAGAACAAGCACTCTCCTCAGCATCTCTTAATTTCCTTGGAAAAAAGTATTTATTTCTGTAATATGACAATAATTTTAGACTCTAGCACAAACTATGCATAGTTCTAGAATGGAAAACAGAAGGTCACTCGTGCATAAAGGCTATAAAAATACAATATTAACAACAACAAAAACATGATTTTACCACCTTTCCTAAATAAAACTTCAAAAACCTCAAAACCTCTTAGCAAACAGTTCATAGTTCTGCCAGAGGCAAAAAGAGTCAGAAATAAAAATCAACTACAAAGTTAAAATACTGGTTCCATTGCTTACAGATGCTGGGGAAGTAAAAGGGAACCAAAAGCCAACAGTGGTGAGGCTCATAAGCTCTTCCTAAAAAGAATTATCCCCTCCAACTGTTCAAGATAAAATACCAGGCTAGATGGGCCAAGGGTCTGGCCCAGTAGAGCATTTCTTATGATTCCTGACACATTTCCTATTGCTTTTTCCTTTCTTTTCTTCCTCTCGCAAGACTATTATTACAATTGCCATGTCTTCCTGTGCCGTGATTCAGTTTGTAATTGCTTTTCTGAAAGTACTATTTCACAAATATGTAAACTTTGCTTTTCTCTAGTCCCTATTTTAAGTTTTTTCCGTACAAACTTCAACAAATATCAAAACATTTACAGAGTTAAAATACTTACAAAAGCTGCATGCCTTCCACGAAACCCACGAGTACACTGTTGCCTCCATGGTTTCCAAACAATAAAGCCCAAGAGGTATAGAACAAACATGGATGTTTTTGCAAATGTACTGAAAAAAGGTTTGTTGTACTTTGTAAAAACATACTGTGGAAAGAAAATAATTGCAGTATCCAAAATTACCAATTAGGTGAGAATTCACAAAACGAATGAACAGGTTTAAGTATATAGCCCAGAACAGTCTGGTTCCCAAAATGACAGTGCTGCCAGTATTGGCATGTATGACCTAAAGACACAAGTGGCCCTACCTGTTCTGGGGGTACCCTCTCCCAAGCTATCTTAAATGCCAACAAGAAGGCACTGAGCCATTTTGTAAAATACAATGCCACCAGAGAAAAGCTACTTATTACTTGTATCTAGCCAAGCAACATATTGGTATGCCACTGAACTCAAATAGGACTGAAACTACATTTACATACAAATATTTTCTAAATGAAAGACCACTTTTATAAGTAATAGCATAGTAATCACAAATTAGAGAAGATTACTTTGATTAAGTAACATTTCAGTAGCAATGGTGTTCACCAGCTCATTGGAAAACATGTTCTATTAATATAATAGCATGTTAAGCACATTTTTATATGCTTAGTTTCAAAACTGATACAGAACATAACAACTTAATGACAGTTCAGAAACTTGAATTTGACAAGAATGTATTAAAAACTTTAATTCCATTGCCAAAGCTCTGTTTCACATCCTAAAACTTATAATGAAGTAAACACCAGATCAGTTTCATGATGGTGAATATATAAACTAGATTATGAAAAAATTGTCTGCAATCATAGGGCTTAAACTCCATGACCCGAGTCCTTTGGTCCTAGACTTCTAGATGTTCTGAACTATAATCTACCATACCACCTAGCCTCCAATGTTACAGCTCATTTACTACTTCTCAGGAAACATACGGGCATTATTTTAATCAATATGCCAATAAACAAAATTAACTCCCTAATTACAGTACATAGTTATGAGCTTATGCTGTTTAATTTTAAAGCCATCGATAACACCTTCTGTCTTGAAAGCAACAGTCACCAAGTTGAGCTTGTTTGTAACTTTTACTGGATACAGGTTAGTTCACTAAACCAAAGAATATTGCCTTCCCCGTACTGAAAAGGTGGTTAAACATTACACTAGTGAGTACATTCACTGAGTGAGTGACCATGTTTCTGCTGCATCTTTCTCTTAAATAGGCTTTTATTTTCCTTTTAAGATGCATGGAGCAATACTTACAGAAGTGAGTTCTGAAGAGGCAACCCATATCACATCAACGAGGAGAAGAATGACAATTCCTAGAGCCATTCGCCTACGCTGAGTGGATGAACTGCTCTGGGAGCTCATTCGATTCATGATAAAAACCCACACCATTTGTAACCTATTCAAGATTGATAAAGGAATAAAACCCAAAAGATTATAAACAGTGACAAAAAAACCCAAAACCAACAAAAAAACCTCAAACAAACAGTAGGGGCAAGTGTTTCATATATATGAAATGGACCCAATGTGCCAGGAAACACATGCTTATGTTTGTTAAAAAGCAGATCTTTGACAGATCTGGCATGAGATTTTCAGAGACATTAGGGGCAATTAGAAAGTAAATCTCAACTTCTCAAAAATTTATCAACTGTTCTACCACTGAAGTAAGCAAAAGTAGGTAAAACATACAACGCCTTTTTGGAATCTCTATGCTACGAATTCTGCAAAATTTGAAACCACTACGTTTTGGTAAATTCAGATACTCTAAGCTGAGAGTAGAAATTAGTTTGATGTATTGTGTCAAATACAATTCTACTAAAGGTAGTCAGAAACATGTTTAAACTTAAGCATTCAACAAACATTTCCGAAGATATAGCAACACATTTGGGTAAACTGTGATCCCTCAAAGCATAAAGTGATTCAAGAAAAAAACCCAAAGAATATTTAATTGTAAATTTACAAAATTAGATTACACATGCACTTGAACTCAAAAAATTTATATATCTATTTGGTTATTTATCAAATACAGGCATGCACCAATTCTAGTGAAAACCTATCAAACTAAAAGTAAGCATACAATATATGCAACAGAAAGCTTTGCCTATTAAAAAAACCCCAAAACATTTATAATTATTTTGACCATGCTCCGGTATGTTACACATAGGAATAATCAATTAAGAACACTTCAAAAAACTACAGTAGTAAACTAGCTTTAAGCTTGTCATCTAGTACAATTTCTGGCAGACTTACCAGAAATTATAGCATAAACAAGTTCAGCTTTTGATACACACAAACCTATTTTCCTTTTCCTATACACACCTCACAGCTCCTAGAAGTCTTTGTTCAAGGTAGTAATAGAAAAGTGTCAATTTAAGCAATTCTAGTGAATTATCAGAAAAGCACAGCTGGGTTTAATTGCTTATAGCCAACTGCTTTTACATACTGGAAGAGTAAGAGTATACCGCTCAACAGAAAATTCTGAAGATATGGCCTGAGCTGCAAAAATTCATATTAGGAAGACGACTATTTGCAGCTAAAACATTAAAATTTATGCAGGAGATGAGCACTAGAGCAGTGTGTAAATAGATCATGACCAACGTTCCTTCCTTCTCCTCCAGCAGGCAGAGTACTGCTTTAGTCAATGCACAGAGTAAACCCAAGAGAAGAGAACCGATATTGCTTGGGTTGGCCAAAAAAGTGGTACATTGTGACTTTAGAGGGCTTGACTTTGCACAACTTGCACTAAAAATAAGTATTAACATTACTGAAAACACTAAAGTTATGTTAAGAGATCACTAAAGTACTTTCCAAAAAATAACGCGGGCAAGGCAAATAAGCTTTTAAAAATGTTGTGTTTTAACTCAAAAAACTCACAGATCCACTGGACCTACTCCAAACAAGTGCTAATCATGAGCGTACCAGACCTACATGTGTTCTTATATCCACTAATGCTACTAGAAGGGGATTTAGATTTGTGATACAGCTTTATGAGTACCCATTAGAAGACCTAAATTTAGGAAAACCTTAAATTTTATGACTAAAAAGTTTCAAATACAAGTGACAGAGACTGATGTCTCATTCATTGGTCTACTTGTACTAGAATCTTTTACATACTCTCTAATGAACCTCAGTAAGATATATATGGTAGTTCTATGATTAACATTAACTTATTTATGTATATATTTTAAGAACCAATTTATTAAGAGTTAATTTGCTACAGATTACATAACACCTTGCTATTTATCATCATAAACTCAAAGCACTCACTATCTTTGAGAGAACTCCTCAAGGAACTGAAATCTAATTCACCTTTATGGAGCATCCCCCAGTAAATAGAGGTGATCTGCTTTGCTAATACAGTTCAGTGAATTTAAATTACGCTTTGTTTTTTCCACGTGTCAACATAAAAACACTTACTGTCTTTTCATTATTTACAAATTATTTATGAAAGAAACAGTGCCACATGTCTTCTGTGAGGAAGCTACATTTCTTTTTTCCAAACTAGCCTATTCCTCAGATGAATGACTTAAATGCCTAGAAATGCACAAGTGCATTTGAGATCACTACACTGCTCCGTGCCTTTGACTCGTGCCTCTCCTTTGCAATACAGTCTTTGCCATGTTCAAATCTTGATGCTTTTTCCTCCATTTCTCAAAGGGCTTCTTTCCAAAGAAAAATCAACAGGCAGAGTTCCTAAAGTATAATTATACCACTAGATCTATGTTGATATATTCCATGTGTGGGCATCAGTTCTGGATAATTATTCTGCTTTTCTGATAAAATGGTGGGATTGACAAAAGAAAGCAGAAGTCTGTAAGTAGGAAGGGGCAAAATTATGAAAGACTCAGCAAGGAATTGCAGTTTTCATTTGATACAGAATAAAGGAGAAAACATTTGTTCTCAAAGAGAGAATAAATAGGGATATTATCTTTAGCTTGAGTAAGCTAACAGAAAGGTTTTCATGCTTGAAAGCTTACAAGGGTTTTTTCAGTTTTTATGAATTGGTCTAATAGATACTACATATTATACTCTACAAACTTTGCCTTCATTTTATTACGACTAATAGCCTACAAGCCATTATATTAAGTTTTATTATATATAGCCTACAAACTGCTCGTGTGTTTGCGTAATATGCAGCAAAAATGGAAGCTGGGCATAAAAGAATTCCAAAGGAGCTAGAAGGAAGAAATCTCATTCCTTGCCAGGCTACAAGGAACAGTGGTAAGGTATACCAGAAATGGAAACCACTCCACCCTCTCATCAGTTACGTGCTGCAGATAGGAGAGGGAGAGGTAGCTAGAGGCAGGAAGGAATCACAGTAGCCTAATCAATTTGACATCTCTACATCAGATGCTCACATCCCTAGCTCTTCTGTTCTCACCACAAACTGCTTCAAAGCATATAGTACATATACAGTGTGCATAGAGATCATGCACAGTTATTGTGCACATTCTGTAATTGCTTAATATTGTACTCAACTTGTCTACATTAGGCTTGTACAAATCCCTTGCTTTAAGATCCCTCAGCTGGATGGAAGTAAAGGACGATAGAATATCTAGTACTTCTTAGACAAGAGGTTCCATATGATGTAGTATTACTTATTCAGAGTATAAGTATACATTGCACCATTTCTTTTCTACCTATGATAAGTAGATTTTAAAATTCTAATTAGAGAGCCCATACTTATGTCTTGAAGTTGAAGGTTTTTATATGTTACAGTAATAGCAGCTTTCTCATCTGACTACAAAGTGTCTGTTTAACCTTTCTGTGTGCCTAATATAGCCCTTTGCTTGGTTCTTCCTTAACAAGGAAAAAAGCTTAACAAGAAAGGGTGACTACAAAGTCTTCATCATGCAGCATGATGCACCTTCAAGTTAGTAGTTGACTAAAAGAATTACAAGGTGGCAATACTAAAATGCCTATAATGTTCAGCAGAAAAACAGAACCTTAATGAAACTTATATACTAAGTTTTAGGACAGAATTAAAATATGTAAAACTTCACACAGAATGCAAAGACAGATAGAAACTACTATGTTGAGAAGTTTTAGACACATTATCCCACTTATTGACAAAGTACCAGTATTCATGAACTTGTAATGAAATACAATTCCACACATTTCTTTGTATTTGGCTTCTGTACATTGATGGCAATATGCTCTGATAAAAATGAACACAGAAAGAACAAGGTTTACTTTTCTCATACATACCTTTCACAATAACTGTAAAAAAACAAACAAACAATGCTGACTAACAAACTTCACACATCATGTCAAAGTGAAGATAGTCTCCTAAAAAGCAAAAACAAAAAAAAAAAGCACAGTTTGAAAAATTGTGTGCATGTCTATATTATGCACTTATGTTTTATCTTTGCAAAACATTTTCTAAAATTTCAAGTTCTACAAGTGCCTGCCGCAGCTCAAGTCTTAAATGTTGGGGACATACAGATACAGAACCTTAAGAATCGGTCCGCATCAAAAATGCTAGCAGGACAGCACTGAATTGCAAGAAAATAGGATCATTTACTATTTTTGATATTTCAAAGAACACGATCCCTTCCTTATTAATTGAATATAAGAGATTCACGTGAGAAAGAACCACCTGATGATGTTAAGTTCTAATTTTTTAAGCTATGCAGAGAAAAGCCCTATTTCTTAAGCCTGTATTCCTAAGCAAAGAATTTAAACATTAGAATTAGGAAGGTAGTGGAAGAGCACATAGGCTGTTTGGCCTTAAAATAATCTAGAAAGATAAGACACCTCCACATTATTTCTTATGGAAGCCCAATATCTTTCCTTAATTTGATACACTATTATTACTGTATCTAAACAAAAAAACAAACCCATCTTAAATAAAAATATTTTTTTTAAATTTTAAACTCAGATCCTATAAAGACATTCAACAAAATCCACTTAAAAATTGTTATATAGGAAAAGAAACATTATACATAAGGGACTTTGGAAAAAATGTTATACTAAACCAATCAGAAGCCCATTTAATCTGCAACTATTTGCAAATCCAGATGTTGGAAAGTATATTGTGCTCCAAGAGAAGGCACAACAAAACTGGAACTGACAACCAAGAATAATAAAGCCGTAAGTTTTATGGCCTGGAAGTGCTGGAATTTTTTTCTTTTCTTATTAATGTGAAACCTTGCTAAGCTCTGTTTTAGGGATATCCTGTATCAACAGGAGTCATACCCTATATTAATGAGTCACAAATTAGTGCACAGAACAGAGGTAGCAGTAAGGGCAAAACTAAATGCTTACCCTAAATTTTGCCTCTGATTACCTGTCAAGCATGGCTGAAAGTTTATAAACTGTGAATAGGAGGCAAAAGTGAAACTGATGCTTTTTACCTATTGCAAATTAGATGAAAAGGTAGACTATAAAGATGGACCACACAAGCCTATGATTCAGCCCCCACTGAACTCATCAAGATTTACACACTGCTTAGCATCCAGCAAGTTCAAGCCCTTTACCACACAGTTTACCAAATGACTGTAGCTGGTTAAAAAAAAAATTGAAGATGTAGTTTTAAGACACCGGCATATGGTTATCCATCTTCTGCACCACAAAGCCTATGCTCACTGTAGATCCTGAACACCACTGAACATTTAGTTCAATGCCCTCATATACAAACAATAGCTGCTGGTCATATTTTTCTTACACTACCAACTTAATTAGAGATTAAGATCAGTATCTTGGATCACCAAGACTTAAACGAGAAGACTTTTATCCATACAAAGCTCAAACAGTTTGTGCATGCCTAATTTATGCACCCAAAAGAACTGAATATAACAATAAATAAAAAAAAGAAAGCAAAAAAGATGCTTAAAAATTCTTCTCTCCATATACACTGAACCAAGTATCACTAAGAGAAAGATACTATTCAGTTACCTACTTTCGGCCCCTACTTAATCCATATTAGCTATACTCAAGTAACCAGGTGCAGAACTTGCACCTAAATTTGCTTATTATCAAGACATATATCTTACCCTCTATGAGCATACAAGGCCTGCTATGGGCTGTAGTTCTGACTGGAGGTGATCACACAGAACCCTGTTCAAAGCTTATTACCAGTAATTAACCCATCTCAGGGTAAGGATAAACTTTAGCATATTAATATAACATCTGACACCTAAAACGAGAAATGTACAAGACAATTCTCTCTACGAACATGGCTTTACCCTTACAAAACATTTAATTCATCAAGGGCACAGAGTTATGATAAATTTAAGCCACCAGAAGACATATAGGCTGAAATAGAAACAGTAGTTTAAAAGTAAATACAATATTCTACTCTATTAAATACAGTAGAAACTTCAGTGTATGTTTGCCTTTTGTTTCCATTATTAGGAAATAAATATGCTTTCCACATAGTGTAACTTTAAATATATCAGTTGAAATTTGACATTTGAAGGAATATTCATTTAAAAGGCATTTCTTAATATCATCATAGTTTTCAGCAAATAGCACAGAAATCTTTTTAAGTCTTTTCTTTTTATTTTATTTACCATTTTAACAGCGTTAGAGTTGGTGCTGTCATCTTGCGGAACCATTTTTCAGCCAGTTACATGAAGATCTGCTGAAAAAAAAACCCACAAAAAAATGCTTAACTTTCCTTGTCATTACAATGTATTTTGTTTTTAAAATGTTACAGTATCCTAGATCACTTAAGCTGAGTCACCACTTTAATTTACGATACACAA
This sequence comes from Calonectris borealis, assembly GCF_964195595.1. NCBI lineage: Eukaryota > Metazoa > Chordata > Aves > Procellariiformes > Procellariidae > Calonectris > Calonectris borealis. The sequence goes on from NC_134317.1 coordinate 9,044,765, forward strand.
AAAAGACAAAAAATGGTCTTACTATGTAGTCTACAATGTGTGTTCATGTAGCTGATTACACTAAAGCCAACAGGATCAATAGCCTGTCCAACTCTACTGTTCTGAACATGCAATAAGTGACTTCTGAGGACAGGATGTGTAACTCCACCATTGATACTTAATGTCCAATCTTAATTCTATAGCACTAAACTAAATGTTTCTTTGTGCAGTTTATCACTTTTTTCACATTGAAAGTTCCACCCTAAAAGAGAAAATCATATGAAGCTCACAAAATATGAGATAGCTGTTATTGTATTGACAATTAGGGAAGAGAAAATTATAAGTAAAAGAACGGCCAAATCATTGCAAAACAGGAATATTGCTTCTAGCTGTTCTATGAAATAAACACACACCCACCCAAAAAAAGTACATAATAACAAGAATAACAAGAGACCCAGAACAGCAGCTCAGTCGCAAAACATGGTGCAAGCAAGTCAACTTGAAATCCTTCCTTGTATTTACTCAAGATTATTTCATATGCAATTTGAAAGACAACATACCAAGATAAGGTTTGCACACAGAAGAAATGGCTTTAGTTTTTCCAGTTATACCAGCTGCTCCAATAATACAAGTTCTGGGATACAAACCCCCTCCTTTAACATGTGCTGTCATCAGGTGATTCTCATTTCATATTCGATTACTTTCGAGATAAGATAGAGACACTGCGTTGACTCTAACCAGAAAAAAGCTGAAAGTAAATGGACAGATATTTTACACCCATCCTTCTAAATCTAGAAATGTACATTAAAGCAATGTTAATTGAACACAACTCTGACCTCCACTCAACTTTCAAGGGGTATCACAGGATGACAGCAAAAGCAAGAATCTTCAGAAGAGATGGAAAGGTGAGCCTTATGCAACATGACAATTACATTCACTACAGCCCTGTAATCTTTACTCAAGGAAAGTTTCCGGTAGAATCTGTAGAATATAGTGAAGCAAACGACCCAAAAAAAGAAACGGAAGCCAAGTTTTTCATGCCAGTACTGAGTACTGCAAGTAGAGATCACTGTTCCTAGCTAAATAAAAAGTTATACAAGACCGAAGTTTGCACACAAAACACATTAATTTTAGTACCAAAGTAAGAGAATTTAGCTTAACATAAATAGATGTTTTAGGAATCTGGCAGTGCAGAATGTAACCGTCATACTATCAAACTGTCATGGCACAGCTGGATCCTGGTATGGAACAAATAAAAGGAACACTTGAAAAAGTTCCCTATTCAGCACTTACTCAAAATTCATGACACAAAATTTCAAACAAATTTTCTTATATAGAAATAGTAATGCAGAATATGAATCTACTGCATACTTCGGAGTCTTTACCGCTACCAGAGTATCTAACCAATACTTCTCAGGTTCATTCATACAGCATCCCAGCATGACTACAAACATACACTTTCAGGTTACCAGAGTGGAAGTTGACAAGTGGAACTGACATTGCCCTCCTCCTCATGCTCTTCCAATAACATTAGAAGAAAAAAACTTCATGTCAAGCTGCCAAGGCCTCCTTAAGTATTACCATGTACAAAGCAATCTCTTAGCCACCAGTCGATATATATTTAATATTAGCTAAGAATTACAAGTGACATCCGTTTCACATGCTACCCATCTAATCTTGTCTAGTGCAAGATCTAAACATATCACGCTTTGTCACAGGATAAACAGCCACAGATCTCCGATAAGAACAAACACAGCAGCCTTCAAAGCTACACGTCACTCTTGCATCTGAAAGCTGAGCCTTCCAGGCGTGCTAGAAATCAGCAAACTCACCACATTCAGAAACGTACTTTCAGAGTGAATGGGATCTTTCTCCTTCCTTCCTGCCGACAGATATCTTTGGGGAAAAGTAGCAGGAACAAAGAAGAGAAGGAAATGAGTATCTCCTTAACACACTCAGAAAAAAAAGTGGATGCCTGAGGAGAAAGAAATATGGCTCAAGCCCTGGGGATCACAGAGGAGGAAGAATGAGTATCCGTCCTGCACTCGCACGTAAAACAAACACTGGAGACGGCAGGGCGAAAGAGAGAGGCAGCCCAAGCAGGGGGAAGCACGAACCTCCTCGCACCTCAGGCGAGGCGGGACAGAGAGCTCGTCACCTGCCAGCTCGCTCCCGGGAAAGCAGGACCCCTCCACACACATCCCCTCCTTCCACGGGCAGGGCGGGCACCCTCGGCTGACTGAGGAGGAGAGAGTGAAGCTCTTTCTCCAACACCGCTGACACAAACGTGCGTGGGATGGGGCCGAGGTCCGGCAGACGGACCACGGCTGGACGCCGGCAACGGCCGGCAGCAAACGGGTCACGCACACGGGTCACGCACCGCCGCGGCACTCCCCGCCCGGCCCGGGCAGGCGCGGTCCCCCCGCCCACGCGCGACGTGAGGGGACAAAGTTCCCCTCCCGAAGCGAGGCGGGGCCCGGTCTCGCCCCCCTCAGCCCTGCGGACCGGGGACGGAGCAGGCGAGGCCTCTTGCCTACGACACACCCGCCGACGGCTGACAGGGGCTGCGGGGGCAGCAGCCGCGGAACCCGCGGCCCGCCTCCCGCCGCGCACGGCCGCTTGGGGCTCGCCGCAGCCCCGTCCCCGCGACGGCGGCGGTACCTGAGGCCGCGAAGGGGCCCGGAGCTCCGTCCGGCGGCGGCACCGCCCGCTTCCCTCCCCTCCCTCCCGCCCGCCCTCTAAGATGGTGGCGTGTGCGAGCGGCGGCAGCTGCGCCGCGCGCCGAGAATCCATCCCCGAGGCCGCGAGCGAGCGCCGGCCCCGCCCCGCCCGCAGGCCGGCCCCATCGAGCCGCTCGGCCGGCCGCTCGCCACCCCTGCCGGCCGCGCGGCTGGCTGGGCCGGCCGGTCCCTCAGCGGGCGGGGCCGCGGCGGGTGTTCCCGGGCTGGCGCCGGAGAGCCGCTTGCAGGGGCGGGTGGGAGGGCGCCTGCCCCGCCCCGCCGCCTCTGTCCGTGCAGACACGGAGCCGAAACGTTGCGGTGCGTGAAAGCCTGAGGTGTCGGTGCCCGCGCTGCGCCGCAGCCGGCCGCGGCCGCCGCCCCCACGGGGACAGGCAAGCAGGCAGGGCCGCGAGGCGGCGGGACGCAGCTTTACTTCGTTCCTCCCTTGAAGACGCTTCGCGTTCCGCCGCCGGCCACGCCAGTGCCGGGCTCGCCTCCGGAGGGGCGGCAGCAGAGGGCCTCGGCCGGCAGAGGCAGCCGCAGGCAGGCGGGGGAACCTGCCCGGGGGCGGCGGGTGCCCTCTGACCGGCGAGAGTGAGGAACGCGGAGTCGCTGCTCCTTACGATGGCGAAAAGCCGCCAGTGGGCTGGGAAAAAGTGTGGTAAACCCGGGGTTTTGCTCGTTCCATCAGGAGCGTGGGTCATCCCCCTGCGGCTGGGTGTTTGTGCCCTGGCTCCGGAGCAGCGCTGACTGCGGTCTGCAGCAGCAGCGCCGGCGAGCCCATCTAGATTGGCCGCCTTCGACGAGAGAATGGGTAGAATAGCTCTGATGGAGGAGAATTTCCGTCGGATAGATGAGCCATCTCCTAGCATTTATACAGTCGTCTTCAA